>NW_003852493.1:1965412-1975717 GCF_000181295.1 Otolemur garnettii | reverse complement strand
ATAGGATGTTTGTCCTCAATTATGTCTCGGAAGATTTTGCGTCCTAAGAGCCTCATAACATGGTATAAATTTTAGAAGCAAAATTAACCCTATATCACAAGTTTCACATCCTACAAGAATTCAGTAGGTTTTCCTGAAATTCAGCTTAAATAAACACAAAATCACGCAAACTAAAATAATATTTGAACAGTGAAAAAAAATTCTCTTGTTAAAATATCAGCAATATCAAAACCGCTGTAGACTAATTTTTACAATGTTATTCTTGCAGAGTGTTCTAGACTTTGTGGAACATTGTGTCTTTGAGACTCATTTACCTCTATGGGGTTACTTATCTTATAAAAAATAAAGCTCAGTTCTTCTTTTAAATAAGCCGCCACCCATTTGATAATGGAAATGGGAAACATAACATAGACAACCGATTCATTTTGTTAAGCAAAAGGAGCTAAAGGAAATAAAGCTGTTTCCGAGAGGCAGCTTCCTGATGCCGAGGAAAATATTTCTTTTTTATTAGCTCCATCTGATGGCTGATCTGGTTTTTACACACTGCCTGGCAATAAATTCTCAGCAGTAATTTTGTTTTCTCTTCCTCCCCTCTATCAGGAAGGTGCTAAATTGAGAAAATGCTACTTAGCAGATTCTATGACTGCTCACTGAATTCTGAATAATATTTATAATTACAAATAGTAAAGAATTATTTATGACAGTCTTTACAGTAGTAAAGAAATCTTGCTAATCTTGACTTTCTTTCCTTTGAGGTTGAAAAGCATAAATATCAGAAATGACAGTGGTAGAAAATTTGAAGTTTCAAACTATGAGCATGTTGTCGGTGTCACCCTGGACACACGTCTTCACACATACTCCTCAGACAAGCTCGGCCTGCCCCTTGGCTCGTTTATATTGGGCATGTACATAGAGATGAGTTTCGACACACAGAAATGATTTTATATTCCTCATTCGTGTTTTATACTATTGGACAAGTTTGGCAAAAATCTCCTTATATGATATGCCATTCTAATTTTATCAAAGATGAATATGAATATTTGAAAATCCAATTCTGCTAATGGGAAAAAATATATAGCTTTGGATTTAAATGCTTCTGAAATACATAACTGAGGATAAGCATTAAATAATAGGTAAATTAAGAACAATACCATACCTCAGAATCATAGTCCCATAACTGATTTCCTCTCATATGGTGGCATTTTAACATGATCACAGGTCCATTGAGTCTAGAAACATCCAAGCACAAATCATCCGTTCTGATTTCTTTGTCGGCAGTGTAAGAAAATACCTGGAAATATAAAATTCAGCCAATAAAATTGCATTTAGCTTTTAAAAGTCACAGTATTGGAGGTATATCAGTGGCAGATGTTTATATCACACAAACTGTGTTTTCAAGTAATCGCTGCTGTGTAATCTTAACAAAGCTAGTTCATTTCTCTGACTCTTTTTCCCCAGCTGCAAAATAAGGGCAATGTCATCTGTTTCATAAGGTTTTGGTAAAGTGTCAATTAAACAAACAAAATTGATAAATGCTCATTATTCAAGGCACTGTATTTACTGCATGATACTTGCACTAGAAAGTTCACAATAGCTTAAATAGTTGGTAAACTGCCTGAAGCTTAAAAAAAGGCAGTCCTTGTTCTTACCATGTTATGGCCAACTCCCCAGCTCTAGAGATAATGTTGTTTTTTATATAGAAGTTTAAATCTTTCTTTCTACAACACAAACACATCATGTAAATTTTATAAAGTGCTGTCAGTGGATTTCTGAAGGTTGTAGAATTATCTTCTCAAGAGATCTCATTAAAGGGAGACTGTTCCCTTTACTCTCTCCGATGGTCCGTTCAGCAAGGCTTGATGGCATCAGTTCTCAAAATACCCACGAAATGTCAAAGTAGATTGTCTAACTCATTCTTAGACAATTCAAACTGAAGCTATTTAATCTTTAGTATTTTCTTCCTGGTGTGAATAATTCACATGTGCATTTTTTCTTTCTTCTTTGTAATGTCAACAGGGAACTTAAGAAAGGTTCTCTCAAGGTCTTGTTGTTTCTCACAGAAGTCTGATGAAATCTGAGGGAGTCAGCTTTGCCAACAGCATAAACTCTGAGTCTCTAAGCTGAACGAGTTAGTATTGAAAGGGTTGCTTCTCCAGCACTGCTGCTCAGGACTTCTATAAACAGCATGAAAAATGGTCACAGGAAGCTGCAAAATCAGCGATGAAAGCCAAATACTTTCTTAAGCCAACTTCTTAAGGGAAAATTCTTTAAAAAAGTTATCCATGCCGCTCCAAAATATATAAAAATTAGAGAAGCTTGTGAAGTTCATTTAATTGAATTATTAGCATACAAAATATACTATATGTTTTTGTGTATGGAATTCAGGATTAAATTTTCTTTCTTTTTTTTTTTTTGAGACAGAGTCTCACTTTGTCGCCCTTGGTAGAGTGCTGTAGCATCACAGCTCACAGCAACCTTAAACTCTTGGGCTTAAGTGATTCTCATGCCTCGGCCTCCCAAGTAGCTGGGGCTATAGATGCCTGCCATTAACAGCTGTCTATTTATAGAGATGGTGTCTCTCTCTTTCGTGTTGATACTTTTAATGAAAAATATTTAGTAACTAAAAGAAGAATGAAAGAAAAACCCATCAAAGGTAAACATTTGTATCCTTTGCAAACATAATATTTTTTAATGCAGTTACAAACTTTTTTTTTTTTTTTCTGAGACAGACTCTCACTATGTTGCCCTGGGTAAAGTGCTGTGCCGTGACAGCTCACAGCAACCTCAAACTCTTGGGCTTAAGCGATTCTCTTGCCTCAGCCTCCCAAGTATCTGGGACTACGGGCACCTGCCAAAATGCCTGGCTATTTTTTTTTTATTGCAGTTGTCATTGTTTAGCAGGTTTGAACCTGCCAGCCTCAGTGTATGTGGCCAGCTCTGTAACCACTGAGCTACAGGTACTGAGCTACAAATTTGTTTAATTAAATAACTGAATCTGGTAGTAAATATTAAATTTAGGAAGAGAAATTTCCAGAAAATTTATTTTGCCTATTGTAGTGTTCTTTGAATACTGAATGGTAATCTTCCACATTCAAACTGCTTCCTTATAATTGTGTACAATTGTCAGTGTAAAATTAGACACCAGAATATCTTTCAGCATTAGTTTTCTACAGCAAGTACTATATAATAATAGCTTGAACAAAGATTATCCTCAGGTATCTAAGATCTTTTGGAAACTACCTGATGACAGTTCTAGAGAGTAGTTTACTACATTCTTTATTACTCAGTCCTAATTTATATTCTTTTTCTGGTCCACTAGTAGATATCGTAAGTAACTCACATTCAAGAACCATATATTTATATAATGTTTTCTGAGCCTACATATACACAGATTTTATTTTTTGCACTTTCTACTTAAAAAAAAAATTGATTGATGCTAAAATCCTTGGCCCCCAAGTGGTTTTTCTTGAACAAAATCTGGAAATAATGCTTAATTATTTTCTGGCATTGACACAAATCTGGAGTAATTTGCTTTTTCTGCTGGAAATAAATCTCATCTTTTTAAAAAATATAATATGTTTATTTTCTCAGGCAAATCTATGCCAAATACATTTTTTTCATATTAGTACTGGTTGTAAAACACATTCTCTACATTTGTTGTGCTCTGGGATCCAAATATCATCTCTTTAACGCTTGTTTCTGACTTGTTTTTTTCTCTTTATAATAGCAAAAAGTCAGTGCATGTCATTATAAACATATATATATATATATATATATATATATGTCTCTCCTTCTTGATCTTATCTGGGAATTATTAGGTTTGATAGTAATGCTTTATTTTTTATAGGTATTATCTTTTATCCACAATTATTCTTTTTGTGCTTTTTCACATCTGCTACTGTAAAGGTTCATGGGACTCGCTTTAGGTATACTGCACATTACATGTTAAATACTTTGTACAGATTCTAACAGATAGAAATAATTTGGGAAATAACATTTAGAGATTTAGAGTTATGATTCCCCGTCCTGGAGCCAATCCCAGGTGGTGGAGTTATATGTGAATTCTGCCCTCTGCCCCAGCATGTTTCACTCCTATCTGTCTGTGCCTACCACTTGGCACAAAGTCCTGAGGGGGATCATTATAATACCAAGTGACAGATTTTCCTGACGTCTTCAGCAGAGAACTAGCTCTATACACTGTGACACTCTAGATTTATTATTTCTGAGTTTCTTGACAACTTTGGGGATAACCTCAAACGTTTCTTGTGGATTTCCTAAGAAGCAGCTGTTCCACTGGGGGCTCCCTGCTGCCTGTCTCAGGCGGCGTGTGCAATGTGTAACCTGTTCTCTTTCTGCTATAGCTAAAATCTTCATGCCTGACCATGATGTAAGATAAAACACTATTCCCACCCTGCAAGGTTATGAAGCACTTTGCCTTAACCTATCACATCTATTGAAAACTACAATATATAAGATTGGCTCCTTCATTAGTATCTCGTTGTACATTCTCTTCCAAAAAAATAAAAACTATTATTTTTTTCTTTTCTAGTTACCACCCAGATTGCTTTATCATTGGTTACCAGGAGTTTTTCTTACTAAAGCAGAATTAAGTTACACAAACCATAGATTTGGCACGTTATCCCAATGCCAGATTGACTTTAATGACAATTAGTTCAAAGTCTGATAACTTTAATTAACCTGAGATGACTAGAAAGCAGAGTAAAACTATCATCTCTGTCCTTCTTTTAATATACATAGAAAAGAGGGGACAGGGAGGAAGTTAACATTAATCGAACACCTACCTGTGTAAGAGACTGTGTGTGCCAAGTTTCACAGATATTATATTCAGTAAATTTGCCCTTTTGTTTTACGGTGCAATTATGTTCCTATTCCTATGGATGTATAACAAAATACAATCTTGCCAAGCACAATAAGTAGAGCTATTCACATAAATTGCATGGATTTCATAGTTTATGCTACTTTGAAAATTTTGTGTTTTACACTTCAAGCTGCTAAACAAGTAGAATTCTGAGCTATCTAGCTTTGTACTTGCTCTTATGTAAGCTGTTGGTCAACACAGGCCTACAAAGAAGTAATACAAAGGCTATATTTACCAAATGCATTTAATTTCAACTGTGCTACGTGTGAGACAGTGAGGATGATAGAGGTGATAGATCCTGTGTTCCACTTTGTGGACCTTATTGATTTTTATACCTTCTGAAACTCCTTTAATCACTGTTAACAATATAGTTTTTATTGTGTCTTATTGATTAGTTCACTAGGGCTACCATAACAACCCTAGACTCGATGGCTTAAACAGCAGAAATTTATGTCCTAACAGTTCTGGAAAAGTGCCCCAGATGAAGATGTAGTAGGGTTAGTTTCTCTGAGGCCTCTTTCCTTGGCTTGAAGACGGCCATTGTTTCCACATGGTCTCACTTCTGTGCCTGTGTCCTGATCTCGTTCGGCTCTTAAAAGACACCAGTTATAATAGAGTAAGGCTCACCTAAGGATTTCATTTTAATTTATCCTGTGGAAAGATCATATCTTACAAATACGGTGGCAGGCGATAGGACATCAACATATGAATTGGAGGGGACACAATTCACAATTTAGCCCTTAACACCTATTAACCTTTTAAAATGTATTGAAAAACACAATCCGACTTTCCCTTCCCCTAAGTGAAAACTATTTTGTGTTTGGTTTGTCTAGGTTGCCTTGAGATTCAATTCAGAAATTAGGGTGTTCTGTGTAGTATTAGTGACCCAAACTGTAAATGCAATGGAATATTAATCTTCCCCTGTTCCCTAAATTGGACCTGCTTTCTGTGGTCGGCTGCCCCAGAAAAGGCCATCTTGACTGCTCTATTTCACTGTCTTCAGCTTCTATTTTTACTCATCACCCCTGCCTGTTCCCAAATTTCCCCAGGTTGCTAATCAATGTTTTACTCTTCAAGAGTAGTAAAGCTATAGGAAAGGTCTGGAATTGTTTCTTTACAACTCCCTCTTGTTCTCTGGGCTGGCAAAGATTTAAAGCTCCCTGGCCTGAGAGCATTTGTGGTTTTATACAGATTCTGATCCCTGAACCCTTGTCACTGCAGAGCTTAGGACAATGCATATTTTATAAGTGAGCTACTTTTTGTGACTTGACAAACGCAGGGAGCCAAGCTGACCACGGGCAGTGCAGTCAGTTCCCTTAATTTAATTGTGACAAGCCAGCTTTATCCTGTGAGTCAGGTCACAGGATACCCCCTCTGCAAGTGCAGGAAGCCCGTAGCAAGCTCTCAAAGCCATGTCCTACATCATTACAAGGGCCCAGGAAAAGGGGGATATGCAGGAAATAGTGTTCAAAAATCATTAGGCATTTTAAAATTGGACAGCCCTGCATGATTGTGTGGGTTGCACACCCAAGAAGCTGCTCCCGCCTTGAGTCCTTCTTTTACTGGAAGCTGGAATCCCAGCCCCTCCTCTCTAAGGGAAGGAGAACTTCTCTCTCCACAAAAATCTTAACAACCTTCTCCATGTCCTCATTATGGGTGAAATTGTGTTTACATATGTGATATGATATGTGACAAATGGTGTGTTGAAGTCCTAACCATCAGTATGTCAGATGCTGAATTTTTTGGAGGTTTTTATTAGGAGGACATATGGGAATAGGGTTGGCCCTTAAACCACAATGACTAGTGTCTTAAGAAGAGGACAGAGACATACAGAGAAAAGACAGCCTTGTGATCACAAAGGAAGAGACTGGAGAGGCACCTCCTTACAAGGCAGGGGACACCAAAGATTGCTGGCTAAAACCAGAAGGCTGAAGGAATGAGTCTGCTGTAGGTTTCAGAGGAAGTATGGCACTTAAGAGGTCTTCATTTCAGCCTCCTAAACTAGGAAGCAATACATTTCTATTGTCTTGAGACTCCCAGTTTGTGGTAGTTTGTCACAGCAGCCCCAGGAAATGAATACACCTGGTTCACGCCTTATGCTGACTGAAGGGTCTTGAAGTCATGAAACCGGTTTTCAAATTGTCATTGCAAATTGTCTATAATGAAGTCTGATTTTAGATTTCATGTTTATTATATCTTCATGTCTGGGCTGAAAATTCAAACATCCAGTTATACTTTCTGAAAGCATCAAATCAATCGTTTTCATAATAATTTTCTATGTAAAGCTCCAGAAAGTGGTTCTTTATTATGAGAGGGAAATTTAACTGTTCTATGTACACTTTATTGAGGTCATATTCATTTCTGTGTTTGAATTGATATTGTGCTCAAGTGAATACTCTCTATCAAGGATTATAGCTAATTCCAGTCCCAATTCCTTTTATTCTCAGTATTTTTTTTAAGAAATGGTAAGCATGTTTCATTATTTCATGTATGTATATGGTTTGCTCTTTATTTTCCTTTTCAAGAAGTCCACGTAGGCCCAAAGGAAATTTATGATTCTTCAAATATCTAAAATTAAAACAACATTAAATAATTTCTTAAAGCTTTTGTGAGAATGGCCAAAATGTTCTGCATTAAATTAATACTTCATTGCAAAAGTAAAGGACTAGGCGTTTATATATTCCTTTTAAAATTGTGCTGTTTAAATTCCTAGTGAATGCATAGTTACTTATTTCAAAATATATTTTTCCTTTCACCCCTTTGGTAAATTACAAACAAAAGTTTGCTTAGATCTCTAGCTTGGGCAGCTGCTGGAGAAACTATTTCTGCAGTGCAAGTTACGAAACAAGGAAGCAAGAACACTCCTCCGTGTTACCGGGGCTGGACATTGCCTCTGTCAGCAAAAGGCTCAAAAATCAAATATCCTCAACACAAACTGAGCACCTCTTGCTGCAGGGTTTCTTTTCTTTCCTTCCTTTCTCCTTGGATGAAGATATCCAGGCATACCTCAGAGATGTTGTGTGTTCCGTTCCAGATCACTGCAATGAAGTCAGGTCAATATCCCATTTAAATCAAGTCACGTGAATGTTTTTGGTTTCCCAGTGCATATATGAATTATATTTACCTCTACTTTTGTCTATTAAGTTTCCAACAACAATATATCTAAAAAGGCAATATAAATAACTTAATTAGAACTATTTTATGGATTAAAAAAATACTATCATCTGAACCTTGAGTGAGTTGTAGTCTTTTGTTTTGTTTTGTTTTGATGGTGGAGAGTCTTGCCTCAAGGTTGGTGGCTGATGATAATCATGGTGGTGATGCCTGAAGGTTGGTGGCCATGGCAATTTCTTAAAACGAAGCAAAAATTAAGTTTATTGCATCAATTGACTCCTACTTTCACAAAAGATTTTGCTGTAGCATTCAATGCTGTCTGATAGCATTTTACACACAGCAGAACTTCCTTCAAAAGTGGAGTCCAGCCTCTTAAAGCTTGCTACTCCTTTATCAACTTAAGTTTGTGTAATATTCTAAATTCTTTGTTGTCAATTGAACAGTGTTCACAGCAACGCAGCTAGGAGTAGATTCCGTCTCAGGAAACCACCCTCTTTGCTCCTCCCCTGAATTCTTATCTGTTTTAGTTTTATAGTGAGCTTGTCGCAACTCAGTCACATCTTCAGGCTTCACTTTCAACTCTGACCCTCTTGCTGTTTCTACCCCATCTGCAGCTGTGTCCTCCACTGGAGTGTTAAATCTCTCAAAGTCACCTGTGACAATTGAAATTAACTTCTTCCAAACTCCTGGTAATGTTGATATTTCGACTTCCTCCCATGAAGGAAGAAAGTTCTTAAAGGCACCTAGAATGGTGAATTCTTTCCAGAAGCATTTCAGTTTACTTTCCCCACATCTATCAGGGAAATCTCTATCTATGGCAGCTACAGCCTCACTAAATTATTTCTTAAAAAGTAAGACCTGAAAGTCTAAATTACTCCTTGACGCATGGGCTGCAGGATGGATGTTGAGTTACCAGGCAGAAAAGGAACATTAATCTCCTTTTAAATTTCCATTAGAGTTCTTGGGTGGCTGGGTGCATAGCTAATGAGCAGTAATATTTTCAAGGGAATCTTTTCTTCTGAGCAATAGGTCTCAACAGTGGGCTTAAATATTCACGGCTTTATTTTTCTATTTATAGAGCACAGAGAAGGTTTAGCATAATTTAAGGACCCTAGGATTTTTCAAATGGCATATAAGCATTGGTTTCAACTTAAAGTCACCAGCTGCATTAGTCCCTAACAAGAGTCAGCCTGTCCTTTTATCTTTGAAGCCAAGCATTGGTTTTTCTCTTCTAGGTATGAAAGTCCCAGCTGGCAGCTTCTTCTAATATAAGGCGGTTCTCTCTACATGGAAAATCTGTTGTTTAATGTAGCCGTGCTTATCACTGATCTTAGCCTGATCTTCTAAATAACTTATGGTGACTTGTACATTGGCACTGCTGCTTCATCTTGTACTTTTATGTTATAGAGGTGATTTCTTTTTTTCTTCCTTTTTTTTTTTTAGACAGGGTCTCAGTCTGTAGCCTTGTGTAGAGTGCTGTGGCATCATCACAGCTCTGAGGATTTACCCAATAGGCCAAAGCTGCTTAGTGATGGGGGTCTCTCTGCACCCCAAGATCAACTCTTTGTTGCTGTTTTTCTAAGTGATTACATTGCCCTTTATACACCATCATTTATTTATTTAGTATGTTTGGATCCTTTGGAAGATAGTTTAGGCATTTGAAATGCAGTTAATTTGAAAATCTGTCTATAACAACCCCAAAGGATAACTTAAGAGAAAATAAACACTTCATACTAGTCATCTCCCCTTTTTATGTAAAAATATACCCCTGAATTTCTATTGATATGAAAGAGAAAATGATTTAGCAACAAACATTAGACCTTTAGCAATGTGATTTATTTTTTAAAATATTCTCTCTCCCCATACGTCACACCATCCTGCTGTCAGCATAGAGAATGCATAGATAGAATTGAATTCATCTCATCATTGGAGCTGCCGAACAGTGACTTTGGTTCCCCAACAGTACCCTTTTCTATGCCTTAACAGAGTTCAAGCTTTGACTATAGGCTGTGAGCTCAGTGGTTTGTGTAGAGGAGAGTAAGAAACCGGCAACTTCCAGCCCTGTACCTTTAACAGACCCTTCCACACCTAGATGAGACATAGTAGCTACAGTCTGCTACAGTTTTAGCGCTTTAAAATTATATTATTAAAAACAGGATGTGAGTGTGCATCTCACATTCAGTATTCTCATCCAATTGTCAACATCCTCTGGGAAGCCTTAAATTTTCCCCTTTCCACTCAAAGTAACTATAGACAACAATTTGATATTTCTCAATTTGTGCTCAGCCCCTCATCAAATTCTTCTATCTCTG
>NW_003852493.1:1949721-1965310 GCF_000181295.1 Otolemur garnettii | reverse complement strand
GTACAGCACTTTATAATAACTTTATAATAACTTTTACCCAGATAGCTCATCTGCTTTGTACTCCAAGTGGGCATTGCCACTGTATATAATCGGAACGGAATAATACTAGAATGATGAGGGTTTGGAAAATTTCACAGACATGGGTTTTAAAGCTGTTCCCCATCACGACCAGAGGTATTGAGAGGCGTTTCAAAATCTTTAATAAGTAATCTTAGGAAAGGCATAAATATGCCTTTGTTTCATGAGCTATTTTAAAGGCTGAATAGGGCAATTTATATAAGCTCACACTTGTCTCAAGTAACATCTAAATATTAGTGATTATCTGTGATCTATTCGTGCATAAAAGCTGCATTTGATTACATTTTGCCTCACCTTTAAAGGCTGAATAGGGCAATATGTATGCGCTCACACTTGTCTCAAGTAACGTCTAAATATTAGTGATTATCTGTGATCTATTTATGCATAAAAGCTGCATTTGATTACATTTTGCCTCATCTTTTCCCCTTGGTGTGTTGTGGTCATTTGTTTTAAACCCTGCTGACCCAATGACCATGCTAAGGATATATTTTGAATCATTATGGAAACTGTTCTAGGAAAAGAGTAGTGTCCAATAATTACCTATTGAATGGAAATGAAAACAATTTGTCTTTGAAATTCTCTAGTCCCTTCGTGAAAAACAGAGCAAGAGTGTGAGATAATCCAATAAGCCATAGGCACTAATACAATAACCAAATGTGACTGACATTTCCATTTTCTTTCCACTACATTGTTACATCCTCCTGCTTTAAGCATTACTGATGTTAAAGTTTATGTATTTTTAATACTTGACTCTGCCCTGAAGGGTTTTAAAGGAACTCTACAATTCGTGAAATCTAATATATAAACATTATGCTCCAGATACCCATATTTTACTATTGAAGTATTACAGAATATAAATTGCAAATTTAAGCAACTTATTCCAACTGGGAATCCTTTCCAAAATATACCCACTAGAAGATGTGCTTGAGTTTTCAGATGCTGTTATTTATGTGACTGTGGTACCATCTGCAGGTGGTCTAAGGCTCCAGTCCCCTGGTGTACATGTCCTATAAAATTTCCTTCCCTTGAGTGTGGGACAGACTATGGCTGTGACAGAACAGTCACTTCAAGATTGTTATGTTGTATTATGTAAGATGTGGCATACAACCTTGTATTAGAAACTGAAGAGAGATATTCTTACCCTATTTGGCCTTAAGGATGAAAACTGTCATGTTTTAGAGACGGCCATGTGACAGAAGGAAAGAAACTGATGCTGGCCTCTAGGTGCGGAGAAACACCCCTGGCACACAGAAAGAAAGAAAGAAACTAACTAACAGAGATGTGGAGTCAGCTGCAAGGAACTGAATCTACCAACGACCAGAAAAGTCACATGAGGACCTCAGATGAAATCACGACTTTGGTGGACACCTGCATTTCAGCTGTCCAAAACCCTGAGCAGAGAAGCCAGCCAGGCGGTGCCTGAATTTCTCCTACAGAGCTGTGAGATGATAATTTTGACTTGTTTTAACCCAATACATTTGTGGGATGTGTTAGGTAACAGTGGAAAAGGACCGTCAGGAGAACAGACACATGTAAACACCGAAATTGTTCTCATCATGTGCAATTTCTCCCATGCTCCGTCTCTGCCATTTTTTTATTCTTTCATGATTCATTCGTCTACTTATTCAAGTGCTTTTGAATGCATTGAATGGTCAGGTTTTACCCAGACATGGCCTCTGTGAAGTGTTAAATAAACAAACACCTAAATGAGTGGTGACATTTCTATAAGAGTCTCCCCCACTATTCCAACCCACCTTGAACTTTGTTCTCTTATTCTTATTGCAATGATTTTTCTCTAACATCTTATCTTTTCCTTGAAAGCATTCTTTCCTGTGTTTTCCTAATTATATCATTCCTTAAATACTTATTCTATGAAGAATTAGCCCTCAAACGTATACATAGCAAGAGAAGGAAAGTGAACTTCTGGGTGGGATATTCTTTTTCAGCCATGTGCAACATACATACGTGGGTTCCCTTTATAACTGTCTCCTTGGTTGGTATCACTGTGTTGCAAGATATCTGGTCTTTGGGGTTCTTACTGACCTATGCCTGTGAATGCAAAATAGACGTAACAATAAGATATGTCATTCACATGACAACTGTATAAGCTGTTACATTTGCTTTAGTGTTTTCTTTATTAGCTACAAATTAGTGGTCAAAGGCTTTTTTAGAGTTTTGTAACATTTGTAACATTTCATGCCTTTTAAAAGCTTTTCAATTGGCTTGGTGCCTATGCTCAGTGAGTAGGGTGCCGGCCGAATATACCAAGGCTGGTGGGTTTGAGCCCAGCCCAGCCCTGCTAAATAACAATGACAACCGCAACCAAAACAGCCAGGTGTTGTGGTGCCTGTAGTCCGAGCTTCTCAGGAGGCTGAGGCAAGAGAATCACTTAAGCCCAAGAGTTTGGGGTTGCTATGAGCTGTGATGCCACAGCATCCTACAGAGGGTAACATAGTGAGACTCTGTCTCAAAAAAATAAAACAAGTTTTTCATTTATGCTATATCATCGGTCACTTCTTAAACCTCTGGAACATTGTAAATAACTAGACACAAATTGTTAAACATTATTAAATCAGAGGTAGTAGGTCAGTCCCTTAATGGTCACATGTGAGACTAATGAAATGAAGTTCAAATTGGAGGGAGAAAGAGCGAGAGCTGGTAAATTCCCACCTAATGAGTACATTGTACAGGTATAATTGTGAAGGGCACAACCTTAAAAAAGCAAACTATGCAACCAAATCATATGTACTCCCATACTAGTCTGAAATTTGAAAAAATTACTAAACACAAAAAGTCAGAAAAGGCACATTATAATGTTCTAGATGGCACAAAGATGCACTTTTTCATATAATAGTTACAACTACTTCTTATCTGTAAAGGTAAACTAATCTTTAAAGTAAACAGTAAAAATTAACCTTTCAATTATTACCACAACATTCACATTGGGTCCAAATAATACGTAATGTTTCTAGGTGGTTTCAAGCATAAGCAATCTTATTTACTTATGGCAGTGATTATCGCGACAAACTCAGAGCAGAGTCTATTTATTTTGGGTGCAAAATAAAGCACCCAAAAGCAGACACTGAAAGAACAATTCAAGTGCAAGTAGTTTAATAAAAAGATGATTCCAGGAAAGACCAGTATGGGGTTAGGGAATAAGTGTTAAATTATCAAATTAGTTACACTTAATTCTGTTGGAGATCTCTGGCAACTAATGTCTAACAAAAACCTCGGGGCAGTCTCCTGAAGAGTGAAAGAGCTGGGATATTTATGTATCACCTCCCCTAGCTTTTGCTTTAGGTGAACTTCCAGAGAATCTCATTTATTAATTCCCTAAGTGTGAGTAGGTGGGCAAAGCAGCGTCTGGTAGATAAACTTCTCACACAAAGGGGCAGAGGTGCTGGCCATTGGATCTTTGGCTGGAAGCAAATGGAAGGAGAGAAGGTAAACAACAATTTGACAGCGACTTCTGTGTGCTGGGCACAATAGCTGTCATTTAAAATATAATAAATTGTATAAAAATATGCTACAGCACACTGCATGCATGATTATTCCTCTTGTATGAATTAGGGACATGAGGCTTGCAACGTTTCAATAAATTCTCCAGAAGTCACTGAATTTGCAAGGGGAAACTAGTCTTCAAACTACTGCCTGTCAGGTCCCAAATTCTGTGTTCTTTCCACACACTTAGCATTTTGCTTCTTGGTGCTAATCAAAAAAAATTAAACTCTAGACGTTACTCCAATTTCGTTAGTTTTTCCACAAGGTTTCCATATGATCCCGTGCTTGCTTCTTGTCTTCTAAGATCCCATCCCATGTTACATTTAATCATCACATCTGCTTAGACTGGTGCTCAGCCTTTTCTCTTTTTAATGAGAGTTTTCAGTATGCACCGGGCATTTTAGAGAAAGTCTTTCAGTTTGGATTTGTCTAAAGTTTATCGTGTGGTTGAACTGTGGTTATAGGTCTTCAGGAGGAAGACCATATGATGCAGTGCCACTGTTACAACATCACCCCAGATGCCATGATATCACTGGGACTCACAGTATAGAACTTGGTTATGAACCCAAGGTAGCGTTTCCCAGAGTTTCTCAGCTGTAAACTTGCCACCATCTTATTCTGTGTTCTACTCTTTGGAAATAAGGCAACACAGACCATATGCATGGGGAGGGGGAGGGTAAATTTCCGCCACGTGGAGAGGGATCATCTACATAAGTTATCTGAAATTCATCTGTGCAGGAGATCCCTCCTAAAACTTCTCTTAGGCAAAGGTAAAATATTTGACATTATTCAGAATAAATAAAAATGATGACTTTTAATGGTAAGAATATTTCATTAATTTGGATGATTACTAATAAAACTATAAAGAATTTTTTCATAATTTATGCATTAAAATGAGACAATCCATTTTAATGAGATCCATTTTAACCTGTCTCTAAAAGCATCAGTGTAAAATTGCGGGTCATGTCTTTATGTTAGATTTATATGTAATAACACACTCACATTCCCACATTTAAAGGATAAATCCAGTTCATGGGTCATTTGGTTAACTCACTGAATAAAGAAAAAATTAAGGCCTCTTTACCAGGTGAGGTGGAATGTGACAATTTCTGCCACCCAGAAGGTGTACTTGCTCTTAGTGATACATTAGCCATGAATTTAATACTGGCCGTGGTGGTGTCTCAAAGCCATTTTGATCATCCCCTGGTGTTACATGGCCCTGAAATGCATCTCTGAATTTTTCAGTTAAAAAAAAAGAAATAAAAATGTTTGCATATTATAGTGTTTACTTATTTATATAGCCACTTATATATATTTTACTCTTAAAAAATGAATATCCCAAATCTTTTTAGAAAGTTAGAACTGCGGCACTGGAGTAGAAATATGTGTTTCTGGCAGGTTTTCGTAACCAGAGAAGACTAAGGATTTCTATTAGAAACTGGAAGGGACGCTAGGCTGTATCCATGGTGACCTACTGAAGCCTTTTCCTTCAGTGGGAGAGTGTCATTTCCTTGCTACCGCACATGGGGCTTCTTGCTTTGTGTTGGATCAAATCCTCTGGTAACAGAATAAAAGAAATGAATTGAAAACAATTCTATCGTCTTCCCTATAAAATTATGTGTAGGTACTAAATAACAAGAAAAAAAATCTTTTTTTTCATTTTGACTACAATCACTCTGTCATTTTCTGTAACAGAAGTGCACAGCCAAGTATTTTCATGATGCTTATTACAAATAGCTCTTCTTTGACAGCCTTTGTAGTCGGAGGCATTTTACTCTTTTTTGTCCCCTCAAATCAAAATTCCCTTGCTTAACATTGACATTTTATCATACTCTCAGCTCCTTGACGTATAAAACTTAATTTTCCACTGTCCCAGTCTAGCCTTCCACTCTGTTTCTCCATTTGTGCCTGTGTTCTCGTCGTCCTTGCACACACTCCCCTCTCCGTGCTCACCGACTGCTTTGTGCCGCCTTTTAGACCCACTTCTGTCCATACCAGACCTTTGTCTAAATGCCTCTTATAGATCATATGAATATTTGCTGTTTCATTAATGATTCCTTTGTATTCCCAATGAGCTTGGGCATAGGGTTTATTTGTTTGTTTACTCATTTATATTTGATATTATTACAGAGCAGGTTAAAACAGAAGAAAAAATATGTAAGTACATAGAGACACAGATTCACACGCATATATGTAATAGGTTAAAAATAAAAAATTTTTTAAAAATTACATACTGCTAATTTTTTGCCCCTGCTTGGTGTAGAATACAGTAATATCCCAGAAATGTACAGAAAAACTTCTCTTAGGCAAAGGTAAAATATTTGGCATTATTCAGAATAAATAAAAATGATGACTTTTAATGGTAAGAATATTTCATTAATTTGGATGATTACCAATAAAACTAGAAAGAATTTTTTCATAATTTATGCATTAAAATGAGACAATCCCATGATGTTTTAAATAAAATTCCTTTTTATTTACATTAAGAGTATATAATTAAGGTTATTAAAATATAGAGGATATTTTGTTGGTAGAGTGTACCATTGTGTCTACCTTGGTAGCAACAAGGAAAAATATTTATGATTATATCGCTAACTTTAAATAAATAAAATAATAAAAACATTTGTTTTCAGCTATATAAATGTGTATCTTGCATTTGATTGGTTTCCTCACCTTGGGTTACTTTCAATAATATTTTATATATGATGACTTCTAAAACTGATGAGCTTTAAGAAAGAAAGGTTTTAAAAATCTTGGTGCTATAGAAATATTATACCTGATCTGTTCATTTGGCTTGCAGATTTCTTAGACTTTTCCTTTTTCCAAACTGCTTACTTTTTGGAATAAAATTATTAGCATTGATTAGTCAAATATTTGGACATGAACTTTTTGTTTTGTTTTACTTATTTGGTTTCATTGTGCTATCTTTTCTTTTCTGAAAATCTAAGTTTTCATATTTAAAAGGGAAAAAAATCCTAGAATGTCATTGTTTAATTTCTTCCAAAATTGTAAGAATTTAATAACTAGGATAGAATTGGAATGCAGTAAGATGAGAAATATTTTAGAATACAGCAAAGCAAATGATTACAAACACGAATTCTGCTTGGCCTCTCGAGAATATAGTGAGCTAGTAACACTATTAGTTTAGAATAATGGACAAAATTTATCTTATTTAGAAAATAATTAATACATTTTCTTTTACTATTACATGAGCCAAGATGAAATCTATTACAAAGCACTTAAAATGGTAATTTTAAGTAACTATATCTAAATGAAAACTAGGTACAGAAGTAGATAGTCTAAGGAAGAGAGGGAAATAGATTATTTCAAAAGACCTTAATATTATTCATATATAATAGATTCATACATTCCTATCTTTTAAAATTTTTATAAATACTAAATATGCTAAAATTTTGGCAGGAAGATTATTTGAAGAAGGAAGCAGCTTA
This sequence comes from Otolemur garnettii, assembly GCF_000181295.1. Taxonomy (NCBI): domain Eukaryota; kingdom Metazoa; phylum Chordata; class Mammalia; order Primates; family Galagidae; genus Otolemur; species Otolemur garnettii. The sequence goes on along the minus strand of NW_003852493.1, from coordinate 1,958,282 downwards.
GGGAAATGATTGTGGTTACAGTCTCAGGTCAAGAGGAATTAAGCATCAGGCAGGAGAAAAGTATTTGATGTCAAAGTGGGAAAAGAAATGAGAGTCTGAAGATCTAACGAGTACACAGGAGTCAGAAGCTCCCTTAGGAACTTCCCTTAGGACTAAATAAGTATTATAAGTTTAATGGAGACAAGCCTATCCTGGTAAAGTTAGCAGAAGACCCTGAGTCCTATCTGTAAGTAACAGCAGCTCTAGAGAAGATAAGCTGGTGTGCAAAAGGAGCGAAGTGATGCTGTGGGTAACAAAACATTTTTAGCAGATTTTCAGGGAGAAACGTTTTATTGTTGGTGAGACAAGACAGATGGGTATGGGCTCGGCGCCCATAGCTCAGCAGCTAGGGCGCCAGCCATGTACACTGGCATTGGCAGGTTCAAACCCCAGCCCAGGCCTGCCAAACAACAATGACAGCTATAACCCCAAAATAGCCAGGCATTGTGGAGGGTGCCTGTAGTCCCAGCTTCTTAGGAGACTGAGGCAAGAGAATCGCTTAAGCCCAAGAGTTTGAGGTTGCTGTGAGCTGTGGGATGCTACAGCACTTTACTGAAGGCAACACAGTGAGACTCTGTCTTTAAAAAAAAAAAAAAAAGAGGTATATATGCCTCTATGTATATATGTATATATAAAATGTGTGTGTGTGGTTTTATTAAACTAGGGTACTATTAAATTGTTTGCTTTATAACAGAGTGTGATGTAATATTTCACTTTTTAAGAAAGTGCTTTCAAACTATTCTGAAAATCCCATTTGTAAGATGATTACAAATTTGTACGTTTTACAAAAATAACTTAATATTTAAACTTTACAGAAATTTAATTTTGAACTCTCTAAAGTATGGGTTAATGATGATGATATACTTTTATTGATTCATCAGTAGAATACATTTTTTCGTCCTACCTTTGCACTGTCATACTTTTTCATTACCATCGTTCTCTAAGGTGCCTTCTTAGAGACTGCCTTCTCCAAATTTCCTCTGGTGCCCTTCCTTGTTGCTACCATAGCCCCCTTTCTCTATACTGCTTTCATTACCAAGAATCACAGTAGAAATTTTTATGATTGCAACATCAAAAACAAATGAATCTTTTTGAAGTTGGCTTGTCTTTATATTATCGACACAATGAATCATATAACCAATTTTGCACTCATAGCTAGAAATCAAAGAGCCAAAGGTGTGACTTACTGACGTAGGATTTCATGGAATTAATTTAAAATACTTTATAGTAAAATGATGATGATGTCTTCTAAATTAAGTTGTATTACTAATTTTTCCAAGGATTTTGAAAAAAAAGTCATGTGATAGATGTTAACTATCATTCTGTAGAAATATAAAAACTACAAAACACTTAGAAGAAAAGATAAACCTACAAAGTAGCCAATGCCAGCACTCATTTTCAAAAATCTTAAGAAAATCTCAAAATCTCTGAGTAACTCTTACCAGGGAAAGAAAAGGACAGAATATAATAAATTTGCTATTTCTTTCTATGACAGGAAACATTCTGGAAAGGCAAAAGTCAGAAAGATTAGGTCATAAATTTATGTTCCTGCAAGTTTTAATCAACACTATGTTTACACAATGTTCTTCTAATATTACATAAATGATATTGTAATTTGCTTGAAGTAATAAAATGTTCTTGATGATTGTTTAATCAAGTATTGGATTAAGAATAAAAAAAATTTAAAACATTTTTAATACTCCAGTGCAAGATTTATCAACTATTAATCAAAGAGGCCATTCTCATTTAATACGCTAAAGATTTAGCTTTAGTTACTTTTTAAAGTTTTTATTAATATAGGGGCGTGTGTGTGAGGGAAGGAGAGTCCCTCTTAGTTTAATTTCCTATAGCTGCAAAAACAAATTACCAGAAACTTGGTAGCTTTAAAGCAATAAAAATTTGTTCTTTCACATTCCAGGAGGGCAGAAGTCTAGAATCAGTTTCACTGGATGGAAATTAAGGTATCAGCAGGGTAGCTTTCCCTCTCCAGATTCTAGGGGAGAATCCATTCCTGACCTATTCTAGGTTCTAGTGAGTACTGCCATTGTTGGCTAATGGGCACATCACACTAAGCTCTGGCTTCTGTAGTCACACAACTTTCTGTTCTGTGTTCTTTTCATTCTGCTCCTTTTTATAAGGGCACATGTGGTTCTATTGAGGGCCAACTAGATAGTCTAGGATAATCTGCCCATCTCAAAACCCTTAACATAATCACATCCACAAAGTCATTTGTTTTTGTTGTTGTGGCAGTGGTTATTTGTTTTAGTTTTTAAGACAGGGTCTTTCTCTGCTGTCCAGACTAGAACGCAGTGGTGTGATCGTAGCTCACTGCAACCTCAAACTTCTGAGCTTTGTAATTCACTTGCCTCAGTCTGTGAAGTAGCTGGGACTACAGCTGCACATCTCATGCCTGGCAAATTTTTCTATTTTTTTGTAGAGACAGGGTCTCACTGACACAGCTGAGGATGGTCTTAAACTCCTTGTTTCAAATGATCTTCCTCCTTCGGCCTCCCAAAGTGTTAGGATTACAGGTGTGTGCCACCAGGCCTGAAGTTGCAAAGTCTTTTTTGCCATATTACCATTAAAGGTAATACTTGCAAGTTCCAGGGATTAGAACTTGGATATGTCTGGGAGTCATTTTCCAGTTACCACACAGCTTCAATTCCAAGCATTTCCATAAAAGCAATTTCATCCTCCAGAAAGATGAGTTCCTTTTTATGTGGTTTCCTCAAAATTTTGAAGTTATTTCTGTAAGAACAGCAGGTTCTTGGGTAACTATGGAATTTTTTAAACTATTGTTTACTTATTCATTCTTTCAAAGAGAATTTCTTACCGTAGGAGGATTTTTTAAATGGAAAGAACTAATTTTTGCTTTAAAGAACAGTTTGCATTTTTTTTTTTTTTTGTAGATTGGATGAGCAAATGTACATAACTAAATGGCAACATAAAGGTTAAAGAGTATCAGAAATATCAGGCAATAGTGTGTAAGTAAGTAAAAAAATGAGAATGATTTTAACAAAGTGTAAATTCAGAAGAAGGAAAAATATACTACTATATAGAGAGGGTAGGTTTTGAAGTGGGACTAGATGGAAAGAGCTTACATAATTATAAAAGTGGGGAAAGACCCTGGCAGATGGGTATAAGAGACAAAGCTACGATAAAAGAAAACAAACAATCAACAATAACAATTTTTTAAAAGTATAGCCAGGGTCAATAGAGTTGGTGGAGTGGACGGTTTATATAGAATGCAAAGGGAAATAAAGTCACAAAGGTAGGAAGCGGTCAGATTGCATAGCCCTTTCACTAGTTATTATAACAATGTTAATTTTATCCTTCAATAATTAGGAGCCCTTTAAAGTCTTGCTTTGTTTGCATGTTTTTTCCACTTGGGAGTGACATTTTGGAGGAGGTCACTACTGCATTGTCTGGTGAGGGCAGAGTGAAATGGAGACAGGCTGGATCTATGGGGGAAACGACCTTGAACACTGAGTGAGTGATTTGAATCTGATGAGATCAAGACCCAGATTTTAAAAGTGGAATTATAAATGGAAGAAAGAAGAAAGAGATAAATAGGACTAGTAGAAAGGATCCATAGGGATTAGTGTCTAATCTGGGGAGAGCAGGGACCAATAAGAGATGAGAGAGGAAAATGTAAAAGATGAATTAATATAGAACCTAGAGGACAAAAGGGCTTTAGAAGAAAAATGATTTTGAAACCACACTCGGTCATCCAAATAGAAATGTGAATTAGCCTGAAACTGAGCAAACGACCAGGACTAGTAAGGCTTTGGAGCTTCCTTACAGATAAATTTAAGAGAATTAATTTCCTATAAAAATAAAATGTAAAGAATCGAGAATAAACAGGTAACCCAAAACATTTGTACCCCCTTGATATTTTGAAATTTAAAAAGGAAAGTAAATCTATGGATATAAGAAAGACATATTCCAAAGATAAAGTTCAAAAGTCTGAATACATGTATGAAAAGCTGTTTCATAAAAAGAGAAATGATATGGTTATGTGAGATATTAACATTGCGGGAAAGAAGGTAAGGTGTGGACAGAAGTCTCTGTATTATTTTTGAAACTTTACTGTAAATCTAAAATTAGTCCAACATAAAAGCTTTTAAAAATCAGGTTAAAAAACAAAAAGAATAAACAGAGTAGCATGGTAATAGTGGACTCACACATACTCATATTGGAAGGCTTTGTTCACACCTGACTGACCCTGTGATGGTGGGATCCACTGAGATCTACTTGGAAGGTAACTAACTCTTGGTCTGAAGGACTGAGGATCTAGCATGTAGCTCAAGATACCCTAAAAAAGAGGGCCAATGTAAAATGTTGGATTTTTTGTTTGTTTGTTTTAGATATTTTCCCCTCTGTTAGTCACATACTATCTCTTCAAGATTCCCTGTCATAAACTGAGATAATCAGGTTTTTGTTGGATGACTGATTTATCCAAGTTATCATCTGCTGTCTTCTAAATACTTGTCTCCCTCACCCAAAATTCATGCATTGTAATCTAACACTCTGCATGATAGCATTAGAAGCGGAGGTGATTAGGTCGTGAAAGCTCTGCCCTGATGAAGGGTTTTAGTGTCTTTATCAAAGAGACCTGGGAGAGCCATTTAGTCCCTTCCACCAGGTGAAGGTGCAACAAGAAGGCCTTACCACCGCCAAGCCAAACCTCACCCAGACCATCCCTCACCAGACACTGAATCTGCTGGTGCCTTGATCTTCAAGTTATATGGTTTATGTTGCCTTTATTACAACAGTCCAGACTGAGACACCATTCCATCCTAAATGCTTTCATCTGATGGGTGCACTAAGCCAGCAAAGAGCAGAGGAGTTCTCTCTGCCAACCATAACGAGATTGAGAGGCTCTTAGAATAATTCCTATTTCTGTAGAAGTCATAGTAACTATGCTGTCTTCTAGTTTGCATGTTCCAACGCATTTAAACATGCAATAAATGATACTTTTTATCTTCTTTCCTCAAAAGCCATTCCATTTTACTTAAAAATTTACTTTGTGAAATCCCTGTAAAATTTTAATTCTATTGTGAAAACTCTGAAAGGGGGATCAAATTAGTGTCAAGATGGCTTCTAAGTATAGTATGTATAGAAATGTGAACTTTAAAATGAATACATTTCTGTTGAATAAGTGTGTCCATCAGCATCCATAAGTACATTAGAATGCATTGCTAAAATAATTCTAGAGGTTCTGTGAGGAGACAAAGTATTTGTTTATTCTAAAATTGTTCAATATGCCTGTCATAAAATTAGAAGCGATCACATTTCAAAGAAGGAGGAGACATTTGTAGAAAAGAATAGATGATACCTAAGGATCTCTTCTTTATCTCGGCAGAAAACAGGGTTTTAATAAATGGCTAGCGTCAGCTTCCCTAGAGGCTTGCTACCTTGAAAAATGGCTCCGAATCATTTACTGGAATAAATTCTATGGAAGGTTTCCAGGTGCTTTCTAGCTCTCTCCAAATGAATGGCTCCAGGGAGAAAAAGAAATATTATAAATGCATTTGCTAAAATGTGTTTTTCTACCACTTTACACTTTTTTGTCTTTGAAAAGAAAAATTACGGTATGTATGGGGGTTTCTTTTTTTTCATTTTTGATTAAATATATGTTGCAATTCAAAGGAAAACACTCATGATTGAATTTAAAAATACTTTTATCTTGATCCTTAATTTAAAAATAAAAGTAGTTATTTTATAAATATTATATTAATCTAATTTTTACCTAATTATAAATATGTTATACACAGATATGTATATGTATGTACATACGAATGTGTATATATGTAGTTCTTTTTAAAGGTTAGAATTTTCCTATGTTACCCAGGCTGGACTTGAAGTCCTGGGTTCAAAGTGATTCAGACTGCTGAGCATTGGCCACTGTGATCAGTCCTGAGGGGGTATGATTAGGAGTCAAGACAAGCACAGTGAATATAAACTCAGTGTGGAATCAGACTTAGGTTCAAACTGGCTTTATCACTCATCTATACGGCTCATATTCTAGTGTTTCCACTAATCTTGTGAATAAAATCAGGATAATTATATATAATTAAGAGAACGGTGTGACAATCACAGAGGATAATGAATATTAAATGTTGATTACAGTGTCTTTTTATACTTCAGATATTTGTCCTATTAAATTGGCAAAAACTGAAAAAGAGGACACTTTCTCAAAGGAAAAGCCCTACAGTGTTGTGCAATATTTGATTTAGCATATTTACTTCTAGACATATTTCTTAGGAAGTAAATAAGGGGGCTTGTCAGAACTTAGTATAAGAATGTTGATGATGCTGGTCTATAACAATAAAATTTACAAATAACGTATGCTGAATAACAAAGGGTTAATTAAATAAATTCCAGTTTATCCATTAAAAGTATGTTCTATTTAAGTTAGGTCATGGCTATTGAAGAGCTGGCAAAAGAGAAACTGAATTATTTGATATTTGAATGGTTAGTATGTCTTAAGTTGTTGAGTGCACCAGAATGCAGCCAATAGCTCAATTAGAAAGAACAGAATTATTGGGATATAAAAAATGCTAGAAGCATTGGGAATGGGTAATTATTTACAAATCACAAATCACTATTGTAAGATTAAGGTAGATCAGTCTGTAAACCGCGATGGACATAAAGTTATGAAGGGCTTTCTATTAATACTGGGTGGCCATAAAGTTCCTGTGCAGTTCTAAACTGCACAGGAACTTTATGGCTACACTGTATATCATACTAAGGAATTTGGATTTTATTCCTTAAACAGTAGAAAACTTCTGAAAATTTTAATCAGATTTTAAGTCCGATCATGAATGATGTACTCATAGAAATGAAGAAGTTTTTAAATCCTACTGAAATAGAAGATGATCCTGGGTAGGTCAAAGGAAGAGACCAGGGTTATGAAAAGTGTTCTGCTGAGAGGTGAGGAGTCCTGGAATAACTTTGAAAATAGATCTCAGGATGTGGTGACTAGTCAATTTCAGGCATCCTGTTTCTATGTTTCAGTATTGGAAGATTATGTTTAAGGGAAGAAAAGGAGTCTAAAAATATTTATATATTTATATATAAATTTATATACTTACATATAAATTTATAAAGTATAGAAAGTATACTTTATAAAGTATAAAGTAAATTTATAAAGTATATAAATTTATATATTTATATATTCATACATTTATATATTTAAGGGAGAAAAGGAGTCTAGTTTGGAAACAGGTGAGTTTGAGATGATTGTAGACATTCACAATAATTAATTGGCAATAGGTCCTAAAGCTCAGGAGAAAGGTGGAAGATGGAGATGTAAATCTGAGTCCTTGGCATTCTAGGGGAAACTGAATTGCCCCTAGGATATGATGTCATCTTCTCAGAAGTGCAGAGAAGGTAATGCCATAACTTTTAGTGTCATATTTTATGACAGTGAATTGTAAAGTTTGTCTTTCACATGTAAAAATTTCTATTCAAGTTAATCAACTTTTTTTTTCATTCTTTTGTGTGTTAATGATCAGCATGATGGTACTTGCTAATGAAGGAAATGATCACAAGGACAGATAGAAATGGAGTATCTAATTTTGATATTGTTCTTGGTGTTACATGCCTTTTATTTATAAGATTTTAAAAAGAGCACCTCAAAATGGTCATGTTAAATGTGATAATAATGTTCTACTTGTTAGTTGGTTTTTACAGTATTCCTGCTGCAAAAATGTTCATCAATTCTGGTTTAGATTTTTCTGGAAATTTGAGAGCTTAAGAAAATAGTCCTCCAAACTATTGAAAGTAAATTTCTTTTTGATACTTCGAAGACCTTAAAAACTCCTAAAACTATCAACACTATCCAAGGGGAAATGGTTAAGTTCTAATTGTCAACAAATAAAAAATAGCTTCTTTTAGAAATGTAGCTAGGTTAAAAAACAATGTTAACATTTGGTTTGACTTTTATATAAGAGCAGAAGAAAGAGATTTCAGTAATTTTGTGGGTTGGGGGCTACATGTAAAAATTCAAAACTAAGTAGCCATAAAAATAGACCTTGTTTCCATGGTAACATAAAAGCAAAGCAATAAAACACAGGAAGGGCAACTCTGAGAATAAAATCCTAAAATCTATTCTTTATTAAAGTGAACAAGATGAAAATTTAAACCTGTCCCTAGCCTAGAAGTATTAAATTCCATCAAAGCAGAATTCATAATAATAGAGGTGACAGTTACATTTTTTTCGTTGTATATCTTTGTTTGAGTAACAGGAGTGGCAGTTCATTGTTTTGAGATCAATAATACCAAAAGATGCGTTGCAATTTTTTTTTTCTTTTGAGACAGTTTTTACTCTGTTGAGTATCCTGGTGATGTCATCATAGCTCACAGCCACCTCAAACTCTAGGGTTCAAGGAGTCCTCATGCCTCAGCTTCCTAAATAGCTGGGACTACAGAAGCCTGACACAACGCCTGGCTAACTTTCCTTCCTTCCTTCCTTCCTTCCTTCCTTCCTTCCTTCCTTCCTTCCTTCCTTCCTTCCT
>NW_003852493.1:1938123-1949679 GCF_000181295.1 Otolemur garnettii | reverse complement strand
CTCCCTCCCTCCCTCCCTCCCTTCCTTCCCTCCTTCCTTCTTTCCTTCTTTCCTCCCTTCCTTCCTTCCTTCTTTTTTGAGACAGAGTCTCACTCTGGCACCCTGAGTATAACATTGTGGCATTATAACTCACAGTAACCTCAAGCTCAAGAAACCCTTCTTGCCTCAGTTTTTCTATTTTTAGTAGAGACAGGGTCTCACTATTGTTCAGGCTAGTCTTGAACTCCTAGGCTCAAGCAACCTACCTGCTCGGCTTCCCAGAGTGTTAGGATTACAGGCGTGAACCACCGTGCCCAGCCTTAAAGGGTGTCTTGTATTTTTATCTTGCCTTTGTCATTGGCCACTGAATGAACATATTATTTTTAACTTTTAGAAATAAAAAGAGAAATTATTGTGCATACAAATAGAAATAAAAACTAAAGAGAATAATAAATGGCAATGAACCAATATGTATTGTCTCACTAGTGTGTGCCGTGTGCTAAGTGTTAGTTGTATGAATTTTACCAGGGTTACTCAATATGCACGGATAACAAAAGATGGATACAAGTCATGTTGAGCACCTCTTATAACTGCAGAAGCCAAATGTGACATCACTATTATAGATGGGATACGGTTTTTTCCCCTTTCTTAAAATGTGTATATATATTTTTGTCACACTTTCTCTGTGAATATTGCAGATACTACATGTAGAAACAATGTTTATGTATTTTTTCACAAATGGGCTCTTTGAAAGTAAGTTGCAGTCTGCACCAACTTTTCTTCCTTCTTTGAATGTTCACTCACACTACATATAGATGTTCTTCAGTAATTTGGGGGGCTATATGGGATTCTACTGTGTACACCATGAATTATTTAGCCACTCCCCTTTTGGCAAATATTGGTTTCCATTGTTTCTGTTTAAACAAAAAGGGCTCCAAAATTTTTTGCACACACACACACACACACATATATTATATATATATAATTAACATATATTCAAATAGATACAAAAGTATTGGTTTTAATTTATATCTTGCTATTAAGTTGACCATGTGGAGACATGTAAGAATGAGTTCAGTGCTTATTATTTATTTGTTCACTTTCTTTATGAATCCCTTATATTGCTGTCTTTACTACTTTTGATTACTATGACAAGAACAGCTAATTATTAGGAGTGTCTACATAGTTCTAAGGTATAAATACGTTGTTCTAATGATCAAAACTTTCACGTATTTGCTTGTCTAGTACTGACTAAGTCCCTGCCATGTCCCAAGAACACTACTGGGGACTGAGGATAGAGATTAGAATTGTAGCACTAACAAGAAGTGTATAGTAGAGTGAAAGAGTTTATTTCTAGGTATTGGTAAACTTAAAGATGAATAAATTTATTTTTAACATTTATGATTTAGGTGTTTGATGTCAGACAGATAAATATGGCCATATAATTATTTAGACTATTTACCCATTTTAACACTAATTATAACACTCTAATAAATCTACATGCATAATTCATCTCAGGTATTTTCTTCCCTCTTTTTTAATCTGTGTTAGAGTCAGAGCTATTTCTTAAGTAGTGTTTCTCATTTTGAATTCTGTACGTCATCCTGAAGCAGACAATTAATTGTTTTTTCCCCATACACTGCTGAAACAGTTGATAGCAGGAATTTTTAATTGTCTACTGAATGTCCACGGTAAATGAGCCATGAGAAGCAGCTGGGTATCAATGTGAGGTTAAATATTCAGTAATTTTTTGTGCTATAGGTAGCCAAGTAACACATTTCTGGCCAAAGACACATACGTTGAGGTGTGTTGTGCCTCTAGAAAGGCTTTTTACTTTCCAAATAAGAGGAAACACAGGGCTATTGTAGGTCCTCCCTATGCCTAAGCCTTTCTGCCTTGGTCATGGACAAGATACCTGGAGTTCAGAGGCCCTCTTCTGACCAGTTGATGGTAACAGTGGACTCTCAGAACTGAAGGATGAAAAGAGAGTATGATTTCTGGTTTCTTCATGGAATAGTGGAGGACCTAAACCAATGTCAACAATGACTACCTTTGCACTTTGGACTTCTTAACTGAAAACAATTAAATCCCTATGCATTTCGTCCTCTGATTATAAGGTTTTCTACCATTTCTAGCTGAATGTATCAAGCCTTCATTGGTTTTTGGCAGTAGACCTGCCACATTTGTTATGAATCGCTACAATCATAAGCTGGCCGTTTCTGAATGCTTTGTCTTTATTCTGCCTATGTTGTTGTTTTTTCTGCCCTCTTTTCCCGTAAGGTCACTTATCTGTGTTGTAATTTAGAAATTTTGTGTTAAATATTTTTTTCTTAAGTGACAATTTTGACAATTTGGAATACTAATTAGGTTTGTAATAATTAGGCATTTTTCTTTTATTTTAAGAGAGAAACTCCCTTTTAACATTCTCCATTGAATAACATAGGACTTGTTTGAAGAATGGTGTCAAAACTCAACAGAGCTCATTTGCTCATTTGTTTCTTTTTTTACAGTATTAGAAACATGTATTTCTGCCTGGAATCTTGACATAGTCAAGATTTTTTAACCTCAGTTTATTCTCACTCAGAAGTTCTACCAGTAGATAAAGAACTCACTGCATGGTTTTCCTCAACATCTCTTGAAAACTTGTTCAAAGAGGATTGGCTCTCTCAAACTCTGTTTTGTTGGTACAGGTCCTCTAAGTTCTACCTCTCCAAGTGGCCATGGCAGCAGGGTTGCTCTAGCCTGAAGACTCGCAGCCAGCCAGCCTCCATGTGGCCCACCCAGCAGAGAAACTTCTGGTGCTTAAAGAGAGCACAAGCACTCTGATTATGCTGATTCTGGTAAGCCTCTGACTTTTAACTGGACTGTTGTTTGCACGCACACACACATACACAAAACTGTCCTAGACTTATCATCAGCCATCAACTTTGACCCATGCACTTAAAAATTTTATTAAAGTATCAAAAGCTCCTCAAAACTATAATATATATAAAAATTCGTTTAAGGAATATAGAATAATTACCACTGGGAAGACATTGCAGTTGTTGAGAAATTGTTATATATACCCAATTAGTAGTACAAAATGTGGTCTTCATTTGCTTAAACATGATAATAAGAGGTGGCTCTAAAATATTTGGATATCCTCATTAATTGTAGGGTCACTGAAAGCATTGTCCTGTTAATTTAACTTTTTAGTATTCTCTTAACATACTTGGGACAATAAAATAACCAAATCAGTTCTTGATTTGAATGCACATTTATATACTAAACTAAGAGTCTATTGATATCAGCATATTAGCCATAATCTATGCTAGTAGTTTTAGCAACAATAATTCTTCCTCTAAAATATAAGGTTGATATACAAAAAGAAGAGTTTACCTGATTTCCTCCCATACCATGACAGTTGAATATACCCACTTTTTCATTTTCTTTGCGGCCCATGTTGTCTAAACATTGATTGGTTTCAACATTTCTTATCTAAAGGAAACACATACAAGAAAAGGAGGGTAAAACATAAGTAAGATTATTCAAGTCATCAAATTTTTCTGACGTTATTAAATTGAGTATCATTAACCAAATGACATGTTTGTAAAAAAAATTTTCTTTAAGAAGAACATGTTGCTTTACATATTTTTTTTCTTTTTCTATATCCATTCCTACTGAAGTGAACTTGAACAGCATTAGAATTGGCATTAGCACCTAATCACGAAACACTGGTAGTTTATAGTGTAGTAACAGAAAAGAAAGAAACAAGTACATGTCATGAATCAGGAATTCTTCCCAAATTCTTTAACAAATAGGGCAGGTCTCAAATTCCCCTAAAACAACCATGGTTCATTCTTAAACTTCAATAATACTGTATACAAAGGAACAATAACAAATTGGTTAAATATTCAAATTTATGTGTTTTAGATTGCTTCATTACTGGATGTTCCATTCAGCATATTAATATAGGTTAATTACATTGTTTGTTTCTGTGACTAAAATATATTAATGCATCTCCTTTCATTCCTAATAGCAAACTTAATGGAAAGTGCTGAACCCCAAGAAAGGCTATCACAAGGCTAAATGGTGATTTCATATTACAAATTACTCAAAAGCAAGATGAAATTGGCAACTACAGACATAAAGTTCTTGGTTTACATTCAAACACTGCATTAGTCCCATAATTAACGTAAGGTTAATACTGATTTGAGCCAAATATAATTACAAAAACCACTCATGGATTTTAAAGAGTCTAAAATGACCAAATCAAGTCCGAATGAATGCAAAAAAGAAGAACTGTTCTAATAAATGGGATATTTCAGATTTTTCCCTTAGTCTCAACCCCAAGTATGTATTTATACTTGTCTACTCTGCTTCTAAAAACTTAGTATCTCTGACCCATATTAGGACTTGCATATTTTGCTGTCACTTGGCCAAATTATTTGTTATGTATATTTAGTTATTTACACTTTGGGGGTATGTTTCTTCACGATGGCAAATTGATAAGGCTAGAAACAATATACAAACATAATACAAACATATACATTTATAGAAGATGGTTTAGGTTTATACAATTGACTTTTTCTGTGGTTCAGAACCTCCTGGTCAAATATTGGTATGGGGAGCTGAAAAAAGTGGCAGGATTTTCATTAAGGCCTCATCAGCAGCTGGAAATAGTAGGGGTGACAAGGATTACAATGAGCTGGGCACAGTGGTCAAGCACTGTTTCAGTGGGGTGGGATTTAGAGCAGAGTTATAGAGGCTTTAATCAAGAAATCTGAGCAACAACCCAATAGAAAAGATGCACACGGTGAACGTTCTAGGGACAGGACACAGGCTTCTAGAAGTAAAACTTCTACTGATGTGCACAGGGCTGAAATGTAGTCTCAACCTGATTTAGATTGGTCCCGGCACTGGTAGGAACTGAGCTTATGAGCAAAAGATTTTTCAGGGCCTGCAGCTGGACAGAATTAAGGACAGTAGCAATTAATAAACAAGGTAGTAGATAAATAGGTCTGTGTATGGTGCAACACAGTCTGACCAAATTGTAATACACAACAATTTGAATTATCTTTAAATAGCTTATATCAGATTTTTAACTTTTTACATAAGGCGCACTTCTTGAAAAATGATAAAAATTGTGTTATTATGGCCAAATGGCATCCTTAAAAGTATAAAACAGTGTTTATATTCACCTGTAAAATACTCTCTCCTTTTCAGCTGGCCTTGTTTCCCTCCATTTTCTCTTGGAAAAATTATGGGTCATGAGCTGACAATTTAGAATTTGTGATAATGCTTACTATGTAATTTGTTGTTAAAGTTTATTTTTTTTAGTTTTTCTATCCTGCTTTTTTTTTCTCTTTTAATGGGGAATTTTAAAGAGCTTCAAATACTGTGTCGCTGTCGCCACCAATTTTTTGGGACAGCATAAAACAAAGCCTGTCTTATTTTTGCCATCTTCTAACTATTCCACAGTGTGGCTTGGTAGTTTATGCATGTGTAAAAATACTTGTCTCTTAGGATGTAGCAGGTGCTAAGAGCATATAATACAGGAACTCAAGTTAAGTGTGTTCAGACAGTCTAGATAATGGAACCTGTGAGAATAGGAGTCAGCGGTTTAGGAAACCTGTCAGAATGACAAAGGAGAGACAGTCACCACTATCACTACCCCAATAATAATAATAAGAAAATGATAGTAAGAAGAAATTATTATTTTTTATTTACTTATTATTATTATTTTTTTTTTTGCAGTTTTTGGCCAGGGTCAGGTTTGGAACTTGCCACCTCTGGTATTTGGGGCCGGCGCCCGACTCCTGTGAGCCACAGGTGCCTCCCAAGAAGAAATTATTTTAATTATATGTGCCGACCATACAATGACCTCAATATTATAATGCAATCATTAAGCTACAGAGAGGATAAGCAATTTGCCCAACTAAGGAACATACAGTTATATTAATGAGTCCACACGTTTCCTGTCCCATCTTGCAGACAGGCAGGCAGTATTGTTAGAAAGAAGGCCTGGAAAGACCGAGGAGTGATTGCGTTCTAGTTGAACACATGGAAACAGATCTTTCAGACAATGGTGAAGACACATGGAAGCAGCCTGCATTAGTTAGAGGCGACCAAACCAACTAGAAGAAAATGTTCCTCATGTGGAGCGCTGACCTATCAAACTGAGGTTGTGTAAATGATTTTGGGCTATGGCCAGGGTGAGCTACAAGCATGGTACAAGTTGGAGTGTCAAGGAACAAGAGTATCAATTACCAGCTCACAAAAAATGTGAAGGATACATTACTTGAGAGAGGCACAGTATTTGAAAGGTTTTTAAAACCAGGCTTATGCTACTCAGATTTAAAATATTCAAAAGTCAGGCACATCTTGAAGGCAAGTGGGAGCACAAAGGTTGTTTCAAGTCAGTGAGCCCAACTCTGTAGGCACTGGCTGTATTGTCTTCAAAATATAAAAACCGTCAGCAGTGTTTTCTGAAAATCCTCAACAAACACATCGTAATACACATCACAAGACACTGGCATACTGCACAGTCCAAATTATGCATCTCATTTTTTGAGATGCAAAGAATAATCAGGCTTAGGGTCATCTCATATAATTTTAAAATCAGAACTTTTCTAAGAACACTTAAAGACCTCAGCCAAACACAGTATATACTCCCAAAGAATGCTGTAGAAGCAAAGAAGTGAAATTCAGAAACGACCCTGATTTTATTACTGTACCATTTTACCTGACAGGACCAACTGCTTGCTCATGCCATTAATCCCGAGAAAAATCCAGGCACTCAACCACTGAAGGACTATACCCATTAAACATTTTTTACAGAGTCTGTTCTATCATTTGTATCAAAATAACAAGAGCACATTCATAGTTCTGAGATGTGAAAAATTCTTTTGACTCATTCTTTATGTTATGGTAGAGCTTTGAATATATGGCATAAGGCCAAGAGAGTTTTAACTTTAATTGGTTGTCTACTTTGGGATTTCTTTGTTTATACATAATCTTTTATTGCTTGAAAACAATTCTTAATGATATAAACTTGAGGGTATTTTTTCTCCTTGTGTTTTGATGTTTGAAATTAGCAAGCCTTTTCCTAAACGTTCTCTGCATATAAGCAGCATCCCTGGTGATGTTCTTCTCCGCTTGTATAATCTGTGCATTAGCTCTTGCTCCCTCTGCTGGATATGAGAGCAAGCAGCAGTGGGAATTCTCCCACCACCAGTCTTCACGTTTCAAAAATTAATATTTAAAATTCTAAAGATAAGACAGTCTAAACTTAACTAGCAATTCTTTTACTTTAATTACTCCAACACATGCTTATCCTTCAATAGCATACTGTTTCTTTTTATTATTATTCTATATATGTCAACCTCATTTGGTTTCTCTTTGTAAAGAAGGACATAGGAGCATTTGCAGTGAATGACAGAGTTTAATATTAATTTTTCCATTCTATAACTGCTCTAGTGAACATGCATTTAAGTATGTTTTCTGTTCACAATATGAATAAATAGGAAGGATGAGCACAAAATCTATACACATATTTAAAAAATCCAAGCTGACTTTACTTATGCAGACTCGAGTTTAGAATGTCCTTGATTAATGACTGTCTGATTTGAAAATTCTTATTAAGAGACACCTTAACCCTCCTTCCATGAAAATGTAAAGAATAAAGACAAATGAACAATCTCACTTATTTCGATGGATAGCAACAGCTATCACCATCACCACTGCCACAACAAAAATCCTGGAAGAATTTCAGTAAATATCAATCTGGCGTATATAGTCTGTTGCAGTTGTTTAGGCCGATACATATTTGAACAATAAAGTTAGAAATGAGTACTAGTCCAATTATAAGCAATAGAATGTAAAAAAAATGTTTTTAGGTAGTGGATAACTCATGCTGTTCACAGGTGAGTTCCCAGCCTGACATTCAGTAGCCTTGACATCTGATGCAGAGTGACATATTGTCCCTATGGCTATGCATATTCAGGCACTTTGGGATAAAAATTAGCTACCGGCTCCTCAAAAGTTTTAGAAATAAATTCATGAACAGGGAGAATGACCACATTTGTGTAAGTCATCTAAAAAGAGGCCTTCTTACAGAGTAGCCTATTAGAGGGTTAAGAGATGACTGTGGTTCTATAAATAGATCTCCTGCTTACCAAGGAGTGTGAACTTGTAAGCGTTTTAGCTTCTGCATTTGGCAGTAACTGATTTTATCCTTAATTCCTGTAGCCTAGCAGCTTCACAGATGTCTATTTTTAGTTACTTAAATTGGCTCTTCAGCAGTATTTAATGAACCCAATACCAATATTTGCAAGGACCTTAAATAGTTGCTACGGTTAAAAGACAAAAGAGGAAGAAAGAGATGAATTAGGTACACAATATGAAATATGTAGACTAATGTCCAAACTTCTTCAAAGCAATATGCAGAAGCAATTTTATTTTAAATTGTTGGAGAATCACTGAGGGTACAAGAAACCAGGTTACACTGATTGCATTTGTTAGGTAAATTCCCTCTTACAATTGTGCCTTGCTTCCAAAAGGTGTGTCACATACCAAGACTCCACCTCCCTCCTTGCAAAAGCAAATTTTAAGCACTCAAAGTTAAGTCATTTGGCCCCTGAAATCCTCATCCCCTTCCTCTGCCCTCAGCTATTCCAGGGTTCTCCATGGCTCACTGTTTTGTTGTTGTGTTCCGCAGAGTGCTAGCCTATTATACCAAAAATTTGGTCAGGGGCGTTGTACTTTAGAATGATGTTTTTCAATCTTATGTTTGAATTAATATTTATATTTACAAGTTCAGAGCTCAGCATGTTAATCCACATGAGCTAAAAGGGCTAGTTAAGAGAGAATTTAAGGCTGTAAATAGCTCAATTTCATTATTCCATTATAATCTGCTTACTGAATCCACAAAGCACACGCTTCATTAACTTACTGAAAGGTTTTAGTTCAAAGCAATTGCACAACTTTTAACTTCCAATTGGAAATTACATCTAGTTCATGGCCTGGGTAAAGTAATATTTCAATTACCTAAGGTGTAAACATATAAGAAATTACGATGCAGATATCTGATATCCATAACTATGGATTTTGGTCATTATAATAGAGAAACTGAATACCATATTTGCCTCTTTATATTCCAATACAGCAAAAAAGTTATAAAAAGAATTTGAGAGTAAAATGTTTATAGTCACCAAAACGCAGTAATATTAAATATATAGACTTTGAAAAACATTGAACTTAAGAAAAACATACATTTTTAACTCCAATTTTATTTGAAATTAAGTGAGAAGTACAAATGAATGCAGTACAGAGAATATTTTTGTTTTGATGACAAGTAGCTTGGATACCTAATATTGCTTTTGAACTCTATTTAAGAGAAAGTACCTTCAGATATAAGGAAAGATATTGTTTTACTTTCTTCCAATAATGGTTAAGGACAGGCAGTTAACTATTGCCCATTAGTAGTTCAACTCTAACTCATTATCAAAACGTCCACCTTAAATTGGGTACACATGGCCATGAAAAATTGATTGGAGAGTAGTGCTTGGTGAATTTCTTCTACAGTTTCCATGGAAACAGTTGCTGGATTGTATTTCTTTATGGCTAGGTTTAAGTGGAAAACATTGATACTTCAGAAAGCACAGAACCTAATATATCACAAATATTTTTTAATTTCTTGGGTTTTTAAAACAGTAACTCATAGTAAGACATATAATCCCTATTAGAAACCTTTCATTTCTACTGAATTTCTTTACCTATTTGATTCCCTTGTACTATACTTCCCACTCTCCTTTTTGGTAGAAGGACTTAATGTTAAAGGTCTTTCCTTACTTGATTTTGCAGTCTTAGCATCATATAACATGCACTCTAACTTGTTTTGGTCTGAATGCATTCCTTCAATATTCATGTTGAAACGTAAGCAGTTAAATACTATGGATCTGGATCTGAAGATTCAAGAGGTGGGGATTTGGGGGAAGTAATTAAGGTATGAGAAATCCACCCTTACGAATAATATTCATGCCCTTATACAAAAAGTTGAAGGAAGTTGTCTTGGTCTTTCCTCTGTGTGAGGACACAGCATTTGCCTTTTCAGACACGTAGGCAGCAACAAGGCACCGGTCACTGAAACTTTTAGCACCTTGGTCTTAGACTTCCTGGCCTCCAGAATTGTGTGAAATAATTTGCATTATTTATAAATTACCTGATCTAAGATATTATGCTGTAGCCATCCCAAATAACTGCTCAAATTTTCTTCTTTTTTTTCTTTTTTTAAAAATAGAGACAAGGTCTTTCTGCTTGCCTAAGATGGCCTAGAACTCTTAGGCTCAAGCAGTCCTCCCACCTCAGCCTCCTTAGTCACTGGGATTACCCAGCTATGTGCCACCATATGTTGCTTCAAGTTCGTGTTTAATAAAAGTCTGGTGAATTAATAAAGTATAGTCAAACAACATATTTTATTATTTAAGTCATAAGAAAAATGAGCTTTACTATCAGATTAGCATGTGTTTGTAACCTGACTTAAATAGTTATCTAGCTATGTGACCCCACAGGCCAATCACATGAACTTTCTTTATGTCACTGTTTTTATTGAGTATAATAAGACTCAAGCCATGGAGTTGTGATTTTCATGTAGTACTATATATATAATTTGAATAAAGCCCTTAGAACAACTTTTCGCATAGTAGGAAATCAGTAAGTGGTAGCTATGATAATTATAATAGCTGTAACTATTGGTGGGCTACTACTTTCTGGCAGGCATTGTGTTAGAGGCTGTATGTCTTCAGTCATCACTATAACCCTTTATTTTTACCTTCATTTGATGATAGAGGCACCACAGGGTACTTAAATGCCACTCAAGTCAGAGGCTGTAAGACTGGAATTGTACCTTCCTCAGTCTGACTATGGGACCTAGGGTTTTTCCAATACACCATACTGCCTTTTCCGAGTGCCCTAAAAGCTTCAATCTTTCTCTTGTATAAAATGTTTCTATAAATTAAAATATGGTCACCCAATCCATTATACAAGATACCTAATTCCAAATCAGTAGTTTAAACAAAGGAATTTGCCCATAGGACATTTTACTTTTAGTTTATTTCAGGCACATTCCATAGAGGTGTCCTGATGTAGTGCAGAAAAGCGTACAAATGGATTTTTAACTTGGAGGTAAACATCTAATTCTGTTTCACAGCTCTCAGTCTTTCTCAGGTGCTACCTCATTGACCCAAGAGAATTTCCAAAAAATCCCTTTGCTCATCTCTGCCTTGTAATAGCCCTTGGCCACACTTTCTTTTAGAAAAAAGAATTGATGTTTACTTATCATTTTATTTGGGTTTATTTGGTTCATTAATAGCAGGGGAAGAATTTTGCCACAATAACAGAAAAACTCCTTTCTTCTTAGGGGATGGTCAGGTTCACAAATGTTCAAAAACATTTCTCCATAGGAGATGAAAGTATTAGACATTTTCTTAGAGATCTTCAGTACTTTATCACAACTAACATGCAAAAAGAGTATTCTAGTTTAAAAAGCGTCTCATGGCTCAGCACCTGTGGCTCAAGCGGCCAAGGCGCTAGCCACAT
>NW_003852493.1:1935251-1937930 GCF_000181295.1 Otolemur garnettii | reverse complement strand
AAATAAATAAAAAGCGTCTCATAAATTCTGTCCATTGAATATAGATCCCTGTGAGATTAGTGCTAATACGAGTATATTATATATTTGAAAACAATAGGAACAAGACCTCTCCAATAAAAAGGAACAACAACAAAAACTCAAAAACAAAAACAAAAACAGAAACAAAAAAAAAACTCTGAGGCACTTCACTGTTGTAACTAAAACCACACACCTAGAAAGTGGTAAAGTCAGTTACATACGAACCTTTTCACTTCATTATTCTGATTAAGGTAAACATATGTGAATTGAAAGTTGCACAGAGAAATACATATGTACATGGCTGATGAGAAAGTAGAGATTTGGCCACGAGGGCATAGATATGCCAAATAAAAGTAGCCATAAAAACAGTTCATCACAGTCTCCATTCACTTTGATTTTTTTCCTTCATTGTTTTCTAGTGTGAATTATAAGCAAGGCATATTTATAAAGTTATGGATCAGTAAGTAAGACAATCCCAAAAGTATTAGATTGAATCATATAATTTTTCAGATATTCTACTATTATGACCTACAAAAGTGGCATTTTAAACCTAAGAACACATTTAATTAATAATTACTGTCCAAGTGTATTATATTATTATTGTTAAAAATGCTCCAAATAATCAATATTGTTAACTTGGATCCTGAAACCTGATCTCGATTAAGTGGGGAATTGCCAATAGGGAGGACATAATTCAGAAATGAAATGTTACTTTAAGCGATTGAATATATATACACATTATAATAAAGCAGGTTTGTATGTCTAAATAATATAGAGATTTTTAAAAACAGTGGTACAGATCAATGGTTGTTAGAGGGTCCATGAAGTCAATATCACTTTCATAATAATATTAAGATATTACTTAGAGTTTTCACTCTCATTTTCTCTCATGAGTGTACAAAGAGTTTTTCAGAGGATATTCCAGTAGACCGTATCACATTGCAATAGATTGAATACCAAAGCAGATATGAAAATTCAATTACTCTCCATAAAGCCTGACATTAGTGCATTTTCCAAAAATATGATCAATGCTAGTCTTCTCACTACCTGATTTTGTTTAAAAAACATGCATTCTACTTGGGAAATAAAAATGTTACTAACTTTTTATATAAAAACACTAATTTTTATATAAAAATCACCATGGTGATTTGATTTGCTAATTTTATTTTTTTAAATATTATTTAGATTAGCATATAGTTGGTTACTATACTATTTTAATTACTAAATAAATAGGTTTTAAAGCTTCCAGTTTTAGTTTCAATATGGTAAATAGTAATTGTTATAACCCATACACACAAAAGATCTTGGAATTCAGAATAACTTTAAGAGTATAAGGTTCATACAACCAAAAGTTTTAGAACTGTCAGAAGAAAACAAGAAAATGTTTGTTCAATCTTTAAACTTTTTCCTCACTTTTACAATTCTCTATGATAAAGACCTTTGTAGTCCTTGAAATATGAGAAGTCATTTAAAATAGATTTATTTAAAAACACTTACAGCATTTTATTCATAACATGAAAAATATTGAGCTCTTTAGAAATAGCTCCATTTGCAAAATATATTTATAACTTAACCAAAATAAATAATTCATACCTCACCAAGTGAATAATAACGTCTTGGGATCTGGGAGTCCGGATAGATGTTTTCTAGGTACCAAGAAAAGGGCTTACACTTCAGATTTTCTCTTAGTGTTTTTCTGACTGACACATCTCCATAATCCACTTTGACAACACCTGGAATTTTTCAGAGAAACACAAATCAGTTTGTGCTATTTTTGTTTAGCACTGTTTCCCTCTGTTTACTCTGCTATCAGTTTTTTCTTTATAATTATAATTTCATTAAATTCAATTGCATATGCAGCTGATAGTGGTTTTCCCACTACCATCCAATCAGTACATATACAGTAAATAGGTATAAATAACAGTTCTTTCATTGGTTATGACTTTTCAAATGCAAATATTTATCACCAAGTACTTATACTTCTTAGATTGAATAATTAAATGTGAGTTGGTATTAATTTAGTATCTCATATTCAAACTTAACTAAGCTATTATTATGTGTCTGTTTATCTTTAATAAAAAATTCCAAAAGCTCCAATGTTTTTGATTATGCTTACATTTTCACTGTAGAGTCATTTATTTACAACCTGTAGATTTTATGAGAAATTTCTATAAACATGAGTCTCACAATGGAATCAACAGATGTGTTCCAACTTTCCCTTCTTCTTGAATTTCTATTCTATCCAGGTTTAACATAATAACTGGATTTTTTTCTTTATTCTTTTCCCCTCATGTTTAAATATGTTATTACAAGCCACCTAAAGTCCTCAGAAAAGTTATTACACAAATAAACATAAATAAATTAATATAAGCAAATGAACAGAAATATATTCACAGGTACATATTGAAATTTCTTAATTTTATTTCATATAATAGCAGAATATTTGAAATTTAAGGCAATATTTCCATTGAAAATTATAACAGGATACTTTCTACTTGGGAAATAAAAATGATAATGTTACTAATTTTTTATATAAAAACCCATGGTGATTTGATTTGCTCATAATTATCAATATTAAAAATGACATTTGATGGAACTGACTAACTGTAACAAGAGCATAATTATTTCTTTAGATTATTTTGAAAATATTTCAATATTCAA
>NW_003852493.1:1933427-1935017 GCF_000181295.1 Otolemur garnettii | reverse complement strand
GTTAAGCAACCAAATCATTTCCTTCTGAAGTAAAATATTGATTTTCCTAACTGGTGTTTGAACAGAAAACATCAAGCTTTGAGGGCTTTTTAAACAGATAAATATTTGCTTTCAAAATTATTCTATCTAGAACTTCCAAACTGGAGTGCAACCTTCAAAAGAAGAGGCTCAAAAACAATTTACATTTAGATTACTGAAAGAATTTGTAATGAAAAACATTTACAAAATAGATTACTGAAAGAATTTCTCATTATGTTAAATACTATGACAATTGAAGGTATCTAACATGTAAGAGGTCTGACAATAAAGTTTGTGAATTCATCCTAGTTAAAGTGCAACATACCGCATTGCCGAGTATCACTATCGCAACCTCCCCTTAGGCAGCTATGCACTGATTCTAGGGCCTACTCCACACTTCAAAGCAATTTTGGAACTTTTTTCTAGAATGGCCATCAAAGCTGTCATTGGTTACCCTTGATGTCCTAAATATCATCAGAATGTCTTCCTTTCAATATTTCTTTTAATTCATGTAAAGAAAAAAGTTGTTGGAGGCCTGATCAAGTGAGTAGGGAGCGTGTTCTAATACATTTATTTGTTTACTGGCTAAAAACTGCCTTCCATACAGTGCTGTGTGAGCTGGTGCATTGTCATGATGCAAGAGCCATGAATTGGTGGCCAAGATTTTCCTGTTTCTCTATTGATGATCACTTGGTCTGCTATGCTTCTCACAGTCAGCTGATGATTTTGAAGCATAATTCACTGAATTTTTGTGATATTTTCATTAGTTCTGCTCATTACTTGCTGTCCTAACCTCTCTTCATCAGTGACATTTTCTCCTACCTCAGAAAAACACTGAGTCCATTTCGGTACTACTGTTTTCTTCATGGCATTATCCTCATAAACTTGGACTAATATATGCCTGATTTCTTCCCAATTTTTGCCAAGTTTAATAAGAAATTTATAAGTTGGTCTAATTTAAGCTCTCACACTCTCATGAAAGCACACATAAACATGCAACAATAACAAATGCCACTCAGCAAGACACTGCCATACATAGACACAAACACAGCTGTGAGACACTGATATATCCAGGTTATAAAACCTTACTAAATTGTTTGTACAGTGCTTCCAACTTAAGTGCACAGTGATAAGTTTGTGAACTTAATTGTCAGAACTCATTGCCCTCTAAATCATATAGAGATATGTAATTACGATTAGAAGACAAAAAATACTGTTCCTTTAGAGGACTTCATTCTCAAATTTAATGTTGCAAATTTATGCAACAAATTTAATGTTTTTGAGGTGGGCGAATATAAATTAAGTAAGTTATTTAATACATTTAATACTACCATTCTCCTTTTTCATTTCATAACCATTTGGTGGTAGTCTCAGCTCCAGAACTTTTTCTTAGAAAAAAAAAATGTTTTGGTTTTCCAATAAAATTTGTTTATAAACACTGAAATTTGGGTTTTAAATCATGTTCAAATTATGAAATGCTATTCTTTTGATATTTTCCCCAATAAGGTAAAATTTGGAGTCATTAAGAAACAGACAATAAACTGGGTTTTGCTCATAGACCATAATTGTCTA
>NW_003852493.1:1930393-1933325 GCF_000181295.1 Otolemur garnettii | reverse complement strand
ATCAATTGCTCACTATGGATTTAGAAAAGGGTCATTGGTGAAGAAGAATAGCTATTACTGAGAAAAGCTAAATCCTTCTTACTCTAACACCTTTAAGAAATCCTTTGGCATTTCCACTGCAACTTGGAGCTTTATCCCAGTCCTAGACAGTTATGTTAAGGTACATGTAGAAATGCACAAAAATACTGTGGGCTTATCTTAATATTTTGGAAGAATAGCTTTCCCCCTCTGAATCCATCTGGTTTTACTTAGAAGTGAGATATTGACTCAACTTTATGCAGGTAAATGTAAAAGATGTTAAGTCTCATTCTTCTTAGTAAAGTATCACAAGAATGGAAAAATAAATATCCAATGTACTCCATACTAATATAAAATCAATATATAAACAATTACATGCTCATAAGAACAATAAAACACTAATATAGTCCAGTTTGGGGGTATAGGGAAGTGGGAGGGGGAAGGGGAGAATGTTTGGCAGAAGGAAGGAGGGTATGAGGTGGGATCTCACCTAATGTGCACATTCTGAGGGTGTATAACATATCCCCTAGGCAAGGGGCTCTTTTACAAATGGAACTTTACTCTGGAAGTGAGAACAATATAACCTAAAAATTGTACCCTCATATTAATTTGAAAAAAAAAAGAAAAGAAGTGAGATATCATGTGAGAGAAAGCAGTCTGTGCTCTCAAACACTTCCAATACTCTGCCACATTTCCCAGATAACCTACATTTAGGCAGGAGCAGACATCTGACTAGTCCTCGCCAATGAACCTTGGGCAGGGTGAGGAAGAGGACATATGTTACATCTGGTTTTAAAGACAGAAGAACAAGTATAGAAGCTCTCTTTTCCTTTACCACAGGGACTAAGGATGCCTTGTATCCTAGTAGGGCCAGTTACAAGATGGTGGGAAATTAGTTGTGCCCATATGATATCTCTCCTATTTCCCAAACTCTTATCTGTAACTTATGTTTCTCCAAAGTAGTTTATCTAATTGTTTGCTTAACAATTTTTACTAGGTTCAGCAAGAGGCATTTCATTTTTGACAAACCTAAATTTGATTCTACAACTTTTCCAAGGTTCACCTTTCCAGTAACTAACACAAATACACATATTCATTGATTTTCTCAGGGCAAAAACATTAGAGTGATTCTCTTGACCTTGCACATTAGCCATTCCTGTTGGCTCTATATTTCACAGTATATTCTCAGCCCTCTTCTACTACCATCCTGATTTTACTTTCACTCATCTCTTGCCTAGAAGAGCATTGCAATAACCTCCTCACTAGCCAACAACATCTTACGTTACTTCACTTATCCTTTATTTACTGTTGTCTGTTCTTTAGAGAATATGTTCAAAATATAAATCAGATCATGTCACTCTCTTGTTCAAAAGCTTGCAGTGATTTTCCATTGAGCATCTCTTAACAATTACATGAAGAACTTTCATGAAATGGCTCTTGGTTATCTCTGAAGTCATTTATACTCACTTCATTCTAGTCACACTGGCTTGTTACCTTTCTTTGATTTTTTTCAAACATGCCAAGTTCATTCACATTTCACAGAGCTGTGTATGTGTCTTTCCTTCTGTCTGGAATGGTATTACCTGGAAATTCAGGAGTTGTCCTTCACTTGACCCAAATCTTGCTCAAACTGTACTTCTTCAGGTTTACCCTGACCTTCCCACCTTAATCAGTCCTTTCCTTTCATCATCCTGAATCATGCTCTATTACTCTAATCTGCTTAATTTTTCTCTATGGTACTTTTTCTATAGCTCTATCTAATATCACATTACAGATTAATTTGCTCATTGCCTCCTCAAACAAAAACTTTGGATGAATAATTTTATCTCTTGAAGCTTAAATTTTCTACCTGATAATATCTTACAGGATACTGTAAATACTAAATAAATAACATCTAGAAAAGTCCTAACACAATAATTGACAAAAAATAATTGCTTAATACCTATTATATATTGTATTGAATATCAATTATTTTCCATGCCCACATGCATTCTGCCTTCTGGTGAAAGGACTTCAGTTTTCCTTGATCCACTATTCCTGCCTCACTTTCAGTTTGGGTGCTTAGAATAGGGCTGGCTTCCTTTAGTGTCCAGTTCTATTTGGGGGCATATTTCACTAGAGAATTGTGGTGAAATGCTAATTCTGATTTAGCTGGTCTGGGACAGGGCTGTAGATCTATATCTCCAGCAAGCTCTGAGGGGATGCTGTTGCTCAGGGGAGCTTTTGAGATTCCCAATGGAATCAGAGGATTCCATTTGTTAACTTTACATAAAACACAGAACATAATGATTGTTCCAGGAATGGACATATGTATCAGTCACCTTAATAAAAGTATCCTCTGAGAATTTGGAAGTTGAAACTATTCCAACTATTAGGAAGTTGAAACTCTATTTCCTCTGGAATTGGTAGCTGTAAAGATGAGTTAAGGCTAGAGCTTCTGGACCTGCCATATAGAGAATGCCCAAGATAATAACACCAATACAAAAGTAAGCTAAATGAACAGATGAGAAGTGAAAGAGTGAGAGAAAAAAGGAGAAAAATACAAAAGACAGCAGAAGCCAAGCTCAGATGGTCTAGGCACTTGGGATATACCTGTGCTTCTGTAATTTTGTTTCTAATGCTTCTGGCATTTTACTTTACAAATTAGTTTTAATTTATTTAATCATCCCCTACAGTTAGAATATGGGTATGAGGTAACCTAGGTAACCAAAGACCAGTAGAAAAGGACAGTAATCAATGGCCAATAGAAAAGGGTAATAATGCCTGGAAGTGCAGAGTGGCCAATGAAAGAGTTGCAACCAATTCAACAGAAAGCTGAGAGGTATTTACATCTCTGTGCCACCTTTGCATCTCTGTCTCTCTCACTTCTCGTTTATGAGGGGGATTCGCTTCCAACTCTTCAGAAGGGCTTGAA
>NW_003852493.1:1917900-1925524 GCF_000181295.1 Otolemur garnettii | reverse complement strand
TGTGTCATGAGAGGGAAAAGATTAAAAAAACACTGTCTAAGCCAAAAAGGCATATGTTTTGCTATTATATGCAAATATAAAATTTTTAATTGTCTTACTAAGATGACCTGACCATATAAAACCTAAGTGGCTTTTTAAAAAAAACTTATTGATTTGGTTTACTTTTCTGATATAAAAAAAGATTGGTAAACGTACATTATATATTTCCAGTTACATGTTATATGTCCTTTAAAATAACTGTTGCCAATTTGGTTTCATATGACATAATATAGCAAGAAGTTTTCTTGAGACTGAGATTCACACTTCTGTTTCAACGTCACATTCCATCAAATTTTAAGTGAAGAGAGAAGAGACTTGATTATCAAAGCCCATGTAAAGGCATCATGACAAAATGAGGTAGATCAATGGTTAATCTCCCCCAATTATCTTTGTATAATTTTCCATTCTTGTTGTTTTTATTGACACATTGTAATTATACATACTTAAAGTGTACAATTTGATGTATTAATAAATGTATGTTGTATAATGGTCAAATCAAGGTTATCCCATTCACATGTAGAATTGAAAAATAAGATTTGATATCATAGAACCAGTGAGTGGAACAGTGAATATGGGAGGGGGAATGAGGAGAGTACAAGGAGAGGTTGGCCAGTGGATACAAAGGTAAATGATCTTTGACATTTTAATACATGACATTTAATACAAACCTATATAATATAGGAAATCGTTGCAAACAATCTGTCCCTTTCATTGTTTAACTTAGTCAGAATAAAATGCAATTTTTATGCTTGTGTAAACTAAATTACATTAGGTAACTCCAACAGAGAGGATGAATAATGGTTTTGAAGTAAATTGAGGGCTTTCCAAAGAAGTTATTCTCATCAACATAAAATATTAGTTATATACCTCCTTACTGTCTCAAGTAAAGGCCCAAGGCTTCACATATAAGATCACTCCTAAAATAGTCAACCAAGGAGTCTGAGTAACATGTGTGACAATTTACCAATTCTTAATCTGAATATTGAGGAAGTGAAGCGTTAAAATCTTTTGCTATTATCCTAGTGAACTTCTGAGTGGGATTTGAACCTAAGTATGGTCTGTCAGGGTAGGTTTCTCTTACAGGGAATTGGCATTCCCTGTGTCACTTAGGGACATATTGAATAAAGGTAATTAAAATGTCTATTGAACGAATGAAGGTTAACTACACCTATGTAATTTTTCATTTTTATTCTCTACATCTTCTCCTCGTGGCTTTAGTGTAGTCTCCTTTAAATGCTTTAAGGTGAACTTTTAGAACAAAGTCTCAGCGTGATTCATTCATGATTGTTAAATTTAGATGGTCTGTGCTTGGCTTAGTGGAGAAAGTTAAAAGAAAAAGCTGATTCCTTCATCCTCCCCCCTTCCTTCTTTTCTCTCTTCTTCCCACCATTTCTCTCTCTCTCCAATAGAATAAACATTTATTGTAAGAAAGATTATTGTGCTATGAAATTCCATCTCTCTTTTTCTTTCTCTTTTAGATGGCAAGAAATTTCCTGTTGCAAAACTAAAATAAAATGCTCCCAGTGTTATGGGACATAGAAATATAAAAAAGGTAGGTCACAGAAAACACAATTAACAGAACATAGACAACTCAAAAAGAAAACTATTGGACAAAAACATTAGATCCTTATTATAGAGGAATTACTATCATATCATGTTTTATAGTTTAGTATTTGTTATATATACTTACTAAGAAAATGTATATAAATTGTATAAAATACCACCATCATGCTTTGAAGAACTGGAAAAAATAGTTCTTCATTTTGTATGGAACCAGAAAAAAACCATATAGCCAAGGTGATTTGTAGTGACAAAAACAAAGCCAGAAGCATTACCTACCAGAATTCAGGCTATATTACAAGTCTACAGTAATCAAAACAGCATGGTTTTGGCACAAAAATAGAGACACAGACATTTGTAAATGAATAGAAAACCAAGAGATGAAACCATCTCTTATAGCCATCTGATCTTTGACAAACCAGACAAAAGCATAAACTAGGGACAAGTATCCCTATTCAATAAATTGTGCTGGAAAACCTGGATAACCCCATGTAAAAGACTGAAATTAGATCCACACCATTCACCACGTACAACAATTGATTCAAGATGGATAAAATATTTAAATCTAAGACACAAAATGATAAAATTTCTAGAAGAAAGTGGGAAAAAACTCCTGATGATGTCACCATGGAGAAAGGTTTTATGAAGATGTCTTCTATAGCAATTACAACAAAACAAAAATAAAAAATAGGACTTAATTAAACTGAAAAGCTTCTGGACAACTATGGATACAGCAATCAAAGCAAATAGACAACTTTCAGAATGGAAAAAAATATTTGCATGTTATGAATCTGGAAAAAAAATTGAAACTAGGATCTATAGAGAACTCAAATTAATCAACAACAAAAAGAGCAAACAATCCCATCTATCACTGGGCAAGAGATATGAACAGAACCTTTACTGAGGATGACAGATGGATGGCTAACAAACATGAAAAAATGCTCATCATCCCTAGTCATCATAGAAATACAAATCAAAGCCACCTGAGATATCAACTATCTCCAATAAGATTAGCCCACATCAAAAAGTCCCAAAGTTGCAGATGCTGATTGGATGCCGTGAGCAGGGAACACTTTTACACTGTTGTTGGGACGCAAACTAATGCAGCCTCCTTGGAAAGAAGTATGGAGAATCCTCAAAGAACTCAAATTAGATCTCCCATTTGATCCCACAATCCCACTACTAGGCATCTACACAGAAGAAAAAATATCTTTTTATCATAAAGACATCTGCACTAGATGGTTTATCATAGTTCAATTTATAATCACCAAGATGTGGAAACAACTTAATGCCCATCAACTCAGGAATAGATTAACAAACTGTAGTGTATGTATACTATGGAATTCAGCCATAAATAAGATGGTGACTTCATATCTTTTGTATTAACCTGTTTAGAGTTGAAACATTCTTCTCAGAAAAGTAACACAAGAATGGCAAAGCAAATATCCAGGGGACATACAGCAAGGGTGGCAGGTTCAAACCTGGCCTGGGCCAGCTCAACAACAATAACAACTGCAACATGAAATGGCCAGGTATCACGGCAGGCGCCTATAGTCCCAGCCACTTGGGAGGCTGAGGCAAATGAATCACTTGAGCCCAAGAATTTGAGGCTTATTCACTGATTTATAAAGAAGGAAATCAGTTCAAGCGGTAGAGGACTCGCCTGGGACACTTTCGATATTTGCTATAGTTTAGGGGACAAGTCTTTAAGATTTTTCTCCTTTATTTCTTCAACCTGACTTTATGGAACTATAGAAAATCCACAGATTGTACTATCTTAGATATCAATGAGTTTGAAGCAAAATAATAAAAAACTTGCATAATTTTAAATTTTGCCTTTTGGCATAGTATGTCTCTAATTGTAAATTGACAACATTGACATGCAATTGCTTGTTTTCATTAGCCTAAAATATATGCAATATGACTTTTATAGTAATTGGGATTAAATTCAAAAGACTTCAGTGAGAGAGACACTGAAAAGTGATGCTGTAGGTATATTTTTCATTCTATCAGCTGCATTTGTTTTAAATAAAAACTTTATGGTTAAATTTATTTATTTATTTATTAAATAAATATTTAAAAATGTATTCATGGCTCAGCACCTACACTTTGTCACCCTTGATAGAGTGCCGTGGCTTCACAGCTCACAGCAACATCCAGCTCTTGGGCTTAGGCAAGTCTCTTGCTTCAGCTTCCTGAGTAGCTGGAAATACAGGTGCCCACCGCAATGGAGGGCTACTTTTTTTGTTGCAGTTTGACCGGGCCTGGGTTCAAACCCGCCACCCTCAATATATGGGGCCGGCGCAAGAGGATTGCTTGAGCCCAGGAGTTTGAGGTTGCTGTGAGCTATGACACCAGGACACTGTACCCAGGACTACAAAAGTAAGACTCTTTCTCAAAAAACAAACAAAAAATAAAAGGAATACAATTTTTGGAAAAGAAAAAAGTGAGGTGACTATTTGTAAAAAAAAAAATCCCATTCTCTTTCGATCAGCTTAAGATTTCAGAGAAACGTATCTTTTTAATGGATTTTCTTAATAAGCAGAATGCCTTTGTTGGGTACACATTTTTTCCAAGTGAAAAGAAAGGCTAATTGTATGTTGTTTTTTACTACCTGCGTGACATCAGGTAGGGTTTATATTTTGTGAAATCTGAAGGTCTTCAGTAATGACTATATTCTCCAAATGCAATTTAAAGGACTTTTGAACCCTCTCAGTCGATCTTCCAGGTGACGCGTTGCCAGCACAAAAAGAAAATCAAATGTGGGTTCTCATAATTTTCATTCCTCAAAGCATCCAGTAGATGGAAGCCTTTTCCCTTTAAAACTCAAAACTGCTTCAAAAGCATGCATGCAGTTGAATTTGCTATTCCTGAAGAAAGAGTAGCAGGAAATAGCTGGGAAAACAGTTGCTCTCTTAAAACCACAGTTTATCTGATTTGTAAGTGGTTGGAAAATTGCATTATCAAAGTCAAGTTATTTTCATCTCCATGAGGTGAATGAGAAAGGGAAGAATAAACTGAATCTTGAAGCCAGGCTCTTGGTGGCTGCACAGACAAAACTTTTGTTTGTCTTCCTACATTCCTGTCCACGTTCTTGTTGCCCTTTTCAGGATAAATTCCTTCGTTTGCTGGAAGTACCTCATCCCAAACCCCCATCAGCAGAAGAGAATATTCTATATTAGTTGTTCTTGGGAGGAGCAAAGGAAAGGACTGAGGAGTTCCTCCTAAGGGCAATTCTCAAATGCACAGCCTGGCTGAGTTTCCTCTTTGTCCTTGTGCAAGAAGCTTCTGTCTTCTTCTCTTGGGCTGGTCATCTCTCCCTTCTTATCAGAGTCCAGAGTACTATCTCTGAGCACATGCATAGACTCTCCTTACACTTCCCTATCCAAGAAATGAATGACTGTGTTCTAAATAACTGAATAGATTTAATCATTAAGATGAATTAAATTACTACTTTTTTTAGAGACAGAGTCTTACTTTATCACCCTCAGTAGAGTGCTGTAACCATCACAGCTCACAGCAACCTCCAGCTCTTGGGCTTAGGCGATTCTCCTGCCTCAGCCTCCTGAGCAGCTGGGACTATAGGCACCCGCCACAAAGCCTCGCTATTTTTTTGTTGCAGCTTGGCGGGGACCAGGTTTGAACCCACGACCCTTGGTATATGGGTGGGGCCAGCGCCCTACTCACTGAGCCACAGGTGCCACCCAGTTACTACTGTCCATTAGATTGGTTATTTAGAGATAGTCTCACTTTGTCATTTGGGCTAGAGTGCCACCGCATCAGTGTAGGCCATAGCAACCTCAAACTCCTGAGTATAAGCGGTCCTCCTGCTTCAGTCTCCTGAGTAGCTGGGAGGGACTACAGGTATGCACCACCACTCCCAACTAATTTTTTTACTTTTAGTAAAGACCAGGTCTCACTTTGCTCAGGGTGGTCTCAACTCCTGATCTCAAGCAATCCTCCACCCTGGCCTCCCAGAGTTCTAGGATTACAGGTGTGAGCCACTGTGCCTGGTCAGCTCCATGTCTATTAAAAAAGATATTTAAAACAGGGGTTGTTAAAAAAAAAAAGTCTTAGAGCATTTTAACATACAGTGTAAGAAAGTATTTTCGTTAATTCGAACTTCAATATAGAATCAACACTTTTCAGGGAAGCCACTTCTTTAAGAGAGTCTGTTGAATGGTTTTTCCAAGTTGAACTAATGAAATAATTATGTGCAATGTCAACCTCTACTATTGTAGCTGCTGTTCTAGAAATCAACATTACACACTTTCCACTGAATTGCATCATAATTAGGTAACAGTTCCCATGACCCCTTTTGCTTACTCAGGTTTGAAGTTTATAGTTAAACTTCAATTTAAAGGCTTCTCTCTGGCAATGACCCATAACCGTTACAACCTCTCATCAGTTTTTTTTTTGTTGTTGTTCTAAGCTAGCGTCATCAGCTCAAATTTCATTGAACTTACTTAACTATACTATCCCCCATATGCTTTTAAGGACAAAAAGGCAACTATGCTTAATTAAGATTTGAAAAAACAAAGCTACATCAACTTGTCTAGGTTATTAGTATATAACTATACCTTCTTCAATAGACAAATCTGGGTAAAATATTTGGGTGATATTTACTGACTATTGGAAATTCACCACATAGTTAAATGGCTTCTAGCGATACAGGCAAATCATTATTACCAGTTGGCAAAATGGAAATTTTTATCTCCCAAGTACAGAGAAAATTTCCCTGGTGTGCAAGTCAAGAAAGGGGAAAAAGAGAAAGGAAAAGACTAAATAAAGATAGTACTGCGTTTGTAACTGGCGAACTGTGTCAGCTGACAAGTCTGAAGGAAAAACAGACAAAAGGTTGTGAGGCGCTGGAGCATATTTTGAACACAATTTTAGCCTCACAACTTGAGAGACTGAAAATTACGCTCAGATATACAAAATCTGTCTTCACGAATAAAAAAAGCAAAAAACACAAACAAAACCCATAGAGCCCTGAGTATCTTTGTTATTGTTCAGACTCTGTTTAAAAGATCCTTAACAGTTTTAAAAACAGTATTCCCGCCATACTTGAAACTAATATTACAAAGCCAAGGCCAGATTTGGGCCCAAAATAACAGAATGTTTGTTGTCACTATCTGTGATCCAAACCTGTTTTTGTTCCTTTTGACTTGACGGTTATATAAACCAAAGCAATAAAAAAAAAAATAGTGGAAACATGGATGCTTATTTATTTTAAAAGCGAGTATGATACTTATATAAGATTTTGTGGGGCAAACCATCTTCTGATGGGATTCTGTCTGTTCTATCGCTTACTTGTGGTCTTCAACAAGGAATCTATCTTTCTGGACATCATTTTTCAGGGTCTCAACCAGGCCATCAGCCTTCAAAATTTAGAATTTGAATTTAAAATTACATTCCACTACTTTAATGACATGGAGAGACAGAAGCAGACAAAAGGAACAGAAAAATCATGGCCTTATTTACATGCAAGCTTCCGTTTAAATGGTGAGTACACACATATAACTTCAATTTTGTCGCAGTACATCTTGTATTTAATTGGTTACTGAAACAGCTAAATTCAATGCTTTTCTTTTTCTTTTATAATTAGTGTATTTCCTCATAGATTGTACCAGATGCCATCGTCTATATCAGCATCTGGTAATAAATAATAAGTGCTGAAACTGTACTATAAAATTTGTAAACCCGAGGAATTCTTTTTGCACATTATTCATGTTTTATAATGTTTTCATGACTCTAATTGACTTAGGCATTAAAATACTTGGTAAAATGTTTTAATTTTTTTAAAACCAAAATTCAATTTGAGCTTATCTTAGCTCCTAGAAATAATGTCCTTTAAAATAATGTGTTCCAAAAAATAATTTTAGACATAAAATTGATAGTTAAATAAAACACCAAGTCAAGCTCTTAACTTATTTTAACATTATCATATTGAAAACGGAAAAATAGTAAATGGATTTTATAACAGTTTAATGATTTGGGTTGGTTTTGTTAAAAAATAAGGAGC
>NW_003852493.1:1890652-1916790 GCF_000181295.1 Otolemur garnettii | reverse complement strand
CTCTTTCTAATATGTTGTAATAAGCCGTTGAATACTAATTTATAATTTTAGGCAATAAATTTCTATCTTAGGTATGTATTTGACTATATCAATTGTAAGTACTTAAACTTGTGTTTTTAAACTTTGGAAAGCTCTGTATTGAATAGACTATTTATTCTTATACAGGACAGATGAGTATTTTGATACACATCTTGCCCAGCTCTTGATCTTAATGGCCCCCAAAGATTAATCTTTCTATAGGAAATTAAGATTTAATTAAAACACTAATGTGTATGAAGACAGCCTTTTAAATTATTAAAAATTTAGAAGATACATGGAATTTGAAACACTTTTAAAAATAGGTTTGAAAATGCACTTAAAAAGTAAAACCACAAAACTTAAGGACTTGTTTCATACCTTTTCCCCCACACAGGATCAGACTATAGCTGCAGACTAGTCAGGAAGAATTCCTTCAGTGGTGAAAAATAAAAGTGCTCACCTTTGTTCCTAGAAGACATGAGCCTAAATTATGCAGTTTCCGTCCTGTCTGCCCTCCTAAAGGACTTTCCTCTTGCTATTATTCCCTCTTTGTCTTAAATCTCCAGTTTCTCTCAGTCTCTACTGGATTCTCCTCATGAGTACATAAATGTCCTCTTATATTTCCTACTAAAAGTATGATCAAAATGACAATAATAACAAATCATTTTCCAACCTCATGCCACATGGTTACCCTTCTCTTCTCCTTCACACACACACACACACACACACACACACACACACACACCTAGAAACATTTGCTTTTAATCCTGATTCTTGATGGTGGCAGCAACGTTAGTATTACCTGGGAACTCTAAAACTATTCTGAGCTTCAAAGATACTTTCAAACTCCACCACCTATTCTTAGCTAGAGTGCTGATTTAACTGATTTAAGATTAGATGGATATAGTATCAGGCATTGATAATTTTGAAAAATTTACAGGTGGATGGAGGACTGAGAAACATCTGTCTATAATCTCTGTTTCCATTTTCCCGCTTCCTGTTTTGTCTTTGAACTGCTCTGAGGTGGCTTCCATCAATACCACTCTGCTGAAACTCCAGGAAGCAAGGTTGCCCATCTCTTCCACGCTCCAGATCCCATAGTCACATCTTTGATCTTGGCTTACTTACCTTCTCAACTACATTTCACACAAGAGGCTATTCCCTGCCTGCCAGCTTATCTTTTCTTGATTTCCCAACACTGTACTCATCTGGTTTCCTTTCTACTGCTATGGCCACCCCTGGTTGCCTTTTCTGGTGCCTTTTCTTATGCTGGCTTTCCAAATGTTATTGTTAAGGGTTCAATTCTGAGACTCTGTTTCACTCTGAACTTTCTCCACATGGAATCTCATTTAGTCAATGGATTTGAATACTATTTATGTGGCGATAACTCTCAAATTTTTAACACGAATCCTGACTTAACTCAGGATTTATTTGGTACCTACACTTGAATATCTGGGAGGACATCTCAACAAATGGAAAACAAATCCCTAGATGGAGCTTCACTGGACCCCAAAATGTTTGTCCTGCTGTCTTCTCCATTTTAACAAATAACAATTGTTATTGTTAAATTGTCCTCTGTCTTCTCCATTTTAACAAATAGCAATTGTTATTGTCAATAATAATATGAGTTATTGACATATTAACTAAAATTTAGATTTGACACTAGTATTTCTCTTACGATTGGCCTTCCACCCATTCTATTAGCAAACCCAGTTGACTTTATCTCCGTGGAACAACTTCGCCCAGCTTGCTTGTGCCATGCCTCTTGCTTCTGCCCTCCTCCAAGTTCTCCTTTTGAGTGTGAAGTAGTCTTCTGAGTAGTTTTCTTATATGCTCTTTCTATTTTACACTCAATATTCCACAGAGCCTTCATAGTAAATTTTCAAAATGCAAATAACATTTTTGTTAAAATATTTAAAATAACCATCCCATGCTTGCAAGTCACTTAAAACAAATTCCTTAGATTAGTTTAGAAGACACTGAATGGACTATTTCCTCTCTATTTATATCAATCCCTCCTCAATAATTATACTTTATTAGCTGCTATGGCACTGCTTTGTTTCTCCCCCAAATTTCACACATCGGAACACTAACCTCTAATATGACTATATTTAGAGATATAGCCTGTAGGAGGAAATTTAAAATTTAAAAAGGTCATAATGATGGGGCCCTAACCCAATAGGATTTGTTGCCTTATAATTTCCAAAGTGTGCTATATGTGTCAAGCCTTTGGAGCAGTGTGAGTCAGATGAGAATTATCAGATGAAAACCAAGATGATCTGTCAAGACACTGGGCAGGAATTTAAAATCTCTCTCTCTCCACACATACT
The DNA here is from genome assembly GCF_000181295.1 of Otolemur garnettii. Lineage (NCBI taxonomy): Eukaryota > Metazoa > Chordata > Mammalia > Primates > Galagidae > Otolemur > Otolemur garnettii. The sequence goes on along the minus strand of NW_003852493.1, from coordinate 1,914,442 downwards.
GTGAAGAATTTATGTGTGCACACAAAGAGAAGCCTCTGACAAGAGAAGATGTCTCAAAATGAAATAAACTTTGCTGATACCCAGATCTTAGATTTCTCAGTCTCCGTAACTCTGAGGAATAAATTTCTGTGCTTAAGCTACCCAGTCTACAGTACTTTGTTATGGCAGCCTTCTATAATTTGGATCCTGATCCCCTGCAAACTTCATGTTAAAACCTAATCTTCCATGTGGCTGCATTGACAGTGAGACCTTTCAGAGGTGAATGGGTCATGAGAACACTATCCTCATGTTTCAATTTATCTGTTAATGGATGAGCAAATAAATAAATGAATGGGTTAAAGGATTTATGAGTTGTCTTGGTAATGGGACTGGGGACTTTATAAGAAGAGAGAGACTAAAGCTAGCATGCTCACCTCCCTCATCATGTGATGCCCTGCATAGCCCAGGACTCTGCAGAGAGTCTCCATCAGCAGGAAGGCCCTCACCAGATGCAGCCTCTCAACCTTGGACTTCCCAGCCTCCATAGCAGCAAGGTATGCACATACCCAACTCTCTCTGATCTTGGAAGCTAAGTAGGGCTGGGCATAATTAGTACTTGGATGGAAGAAATCAATTTATTTTCTAAAAATTACCCAATTTCAGATATTCAGTTATAAGCAACAGAAAATGGATCACACGCCCAGGTGGACTAATACAGATTTTTCTCTTTCCCTAGAAATATAAAGTTTATCCCTATCTTGTGATCTTGCAAGAACTGTGTCTTCTTCCTTTAACACCCTCTCCCAGATTGGTACATGGCTGCACTTGCTTATCACTTCAAATGTCACTTTCTCACAGTGACCTTTCTGAACCATTCAATCCAAAGCAGCCATACTCCTCCAGTTTCTTTTATCTTATTTTATTTTTTCCATAGAACTTTGTCTGTGTTTGAGATTGAACTATTTGCTTTCTTACTTATAAATTATTCATCTACTCCAGGAAATTTAAACTCCACAAGAGCTGAAACTATAATATAGCTATCGTGTTCACCGTGATATCTCCAGTAATTAAAGGAGTGTCTAGCTCATAGTAGTATCTTTATAGATAATTGTTGAATGACTGGTATCTGGAACACCTAATAAAAATACAATCAAACCAAAAGATTTACCCAAAGTGAAACAAATTCCAGTGTCTTCTGCCATTTTCTGTTGTTTATAAAAGAATATCTCAACATGGGTAATTTATTTTTAAAAATAATTTATTTCTTAAAGTTATGTAGGCTGAGTAGTCTAAGTGTGAGGGGCCACATCTGGTGATGGCCCATCTTGTTGCTTGGACTGTCTGCACAGCCCTGGGTCATTACAGGGCATCACATGGTGAGGGGGCTGAGCACGCTAGCTCAGGTCTCTTTCCCTCTTTTATGAAGCCACCAAGTGCACGCCATAGTAAGCCATCAATCCATTAATAGATAATCCATTCATGATGGCAGAATCTTCATGGCTTGATCATTTCTTAAAGGCTCTATCTCTCAATATTGCCACAAATGGGATTAAATTTTAGCATGAGTTTTGGAGGGGGTAAATATTCAAACTGTAACACCTAGAACCTGAGAAACACTCAAGTGGCTTGAAGGAGATATTTGTGGTATTGGATCAGTATCAATAGACATGTAGTGATCCACCAGGTGTCTCTGATCTCTTCCTCTCCTGAGAAGAGCTGGCACTAATTGGATAGAAATATTACATGGCTACTGTACATGCATTTCTTAAATAATTTTCACTAAACCAACACATATGTATTATAATTTTATTTCTGGTATGAAAACCGAAGTGTCTATAAATGAACCTTATCCCAGGTTATATGTAAATAAGCAGGATTTGGCAGTTTGTTTTAAAAAATTTGAGCTCATCAAGAGGGCCATGCTGCCTCTTCTAAAGTCTCGGTGATATAATTAGACATTTGATGTCACCTGAAAGAAATTCTATCTCAGGATTTTCAGGTTTCCCAATTTTAAACTTTTGTCTTAAATAAATTAAGTGTAGTTCTTAAGAAAATAAACTTGGTAACCTCTTAAAGCCTCCACTAGAAACTCTACAATTCAGGAACAGAATGGAGCATTCATTGATAACTTGTAGTATAAAATTAGCAAGATCTGAGCTTTGAGGAAAGTCAAAGGGAATAGTATCTCAGAAGAATTTTCTTCCCCCTTCACATCTTTTATTAGCTACCAGGAAGCTATAGAGCGTTTGGAGGGATATTATACTGAGGTAATTGCAACAGTAATATTTATGGACTTTCTACTGTTGTAGGCCTTGTTCTCTTAACTGTATGATGCAAATGTTAACCCATTTTAGTAATGAGAAAACAGAGGCTCAGAAAAATCAGTAATTGTGCATCATTTAATAACAAGGTGATGGCAGAGGCAGGATTCCAGGGTGACAAATCTGACTCTGGAGAGGAGGCTCTAAATCTCCCATGAGGCCAACTCCATTGCCTCTGATTAGACAATCCCTCTTAAGTTAAAACTTTGTACTTTTTTACTCTATAACTGAAGCAGGTAATATTAGGGAGACATCTGACTGAAAACCCTCCACAGAAGAGTTGCATTCCTCCCACAGAATTTGCACCCGTGGCTCTTAAAAGGAAAGACTGGCTTGCATCTGGGCAGCCACTCTCCCAGACGGGGCTCTGCTATTATCCCAGTGTTGGCAGGGGGTTCTGTGTTGTTGCTGGCTCTTTCCGTGCAGTACAGGCCTTTGCACTGCCTCATCTCTCTTCAGAAGATCTCATGGTTAGAATCTAAGCATAAAAAAAAATTGTGTTTGTTTCTTACTATGAAATAACAATAATTTGTGGTAGTAAATCTGTGAAACTGCCTTTTTCATCAGAGTTGCACATTTTTTTCTTTACCTATTTTATATAACTCAACATTACCCCACTGACTTATCTTTTAATCAAAGTGAATTCATTGGTGCCACATACAAATGTTTATTCTGTTAAAAAAAAGAAGCCCCACATTTCAAATTTTATTCTTGGCCAAAACCCAATCTTTCCAATTTGCATTAATTTACTATTTTTTTCTTTTCAAAACCCACTCATTTTTATTTACTTCTAAAAATATTGTGAGACTCTCTATTATCATAAATCATTTTAGTTGTGAACTTTCTTTTTTCTCTCAGTATTCCCATTTTCATGATGAATGTTTTCATCCTTAACAGCTTTTCTGCTCTGGACAATTTTATCCTGTCATTTAAAAATATGTTTGTAGGTCATTTCCACTCTTCCTATTCTCACCTTATCAATGGAGAAATTGACAGGTCATAAAAATATAGTCTTATTTGAAAAGCTATGATAGAATTAATGGCTTGTAGATCGTTTTATATTCAGGACTTAACAAAAGATTCTATTCAAGTGTATAATAGGCCTTATGAAAATGTGGGGCCTCTAAAATGTCTGAATGGGAAAATAGCCAATTCCATTATTATTGTATAGTGTTGAAATGGTAAATAATGGAATGGTATATAAGGTTAAAGAAACAGTGCTGACTGGGGGCTTTGGAAAGTGAACTGTTTTCTTTCACAATTTGCTGGTAATGGCAGCAAGGATTTCAGGAACGCATTCTAACAGCCCAGTGGGGACACCCAAAGAACTATCTTTATGTAACTAGTGGCTAACAAAACTATACTTCCTACTGTCCAACTCATTTATGGATCATTTGTCTACATCATTCTTTCCTTTTTTAAAAATATTTTTTCTTTCTTTTCTTGGAATTTTTTTTTTAACTTTTAGGGACTAAATCTGGGGGGAGGAGGAGATTGATATGGTGGTCTCCCATTTCCCTGCATAGATAAGAGTTCTTAATATCTTGCTCTCCCTTAGTCCTTGCTAGTTGTTTTCAGAATAATCTTGCTTATTTTTCTATCACTCATGTTTTATCTCTTCATTTATGGTTCATATCCATAAACCAGAAATACTTATACCCAGAAATTTTCCACTCTGTATAAAGCAATTCTGTTTAAGCCACCTTATAGAAATTTCAATTGTTTTAAAATAAAACTTTATTTCTTTATTTTATCTAAGCCAAGTGAAGATAGAAAAGTAGGAACAATGAAATTCCTTCATCTCACCATGTCCAGCCTAGTCTAAGGGAGAAACTACTTCTTGGTACTCACCTTGAATATTTCACCCAGTTTTTTGGAGTCCCTGCATCTTTAGTGACATCTGGGAATTGATTTATTTATGACTATCTGACCTAGAACGTGGATTTGCTTTTTTGTGTAACTATATTCTCCTCTTTCCTCCTCCATAGTGACCTCGTTTCACACATTAATCATTGCTGGACTCCATCCCAGTCTCTATCCATCTTACAGAAATGATTCTTCTCATTGTGTACCAATTCCTGCCCAGTCCTTTCACAGATCACCTTTGTTCTCTCCTGATAATTCTCACTTGATTAACACTGTTCAGAAGTCTTGACATGTGCAATACATTTTGGAAATTAATGCTCACTTGGGGCATACTTGAATTTGGTTAACAGTTTAACTCGTTGGTTTACTTCATCTTCTTACCAGGGGTCTGGATGTGTCTCCATCACATCCCTCACTTGTTAAGACTTATGTCTGAGGCTATGGCATGTATGAAAGGCATGGAGTTCATAATTATCTTGAATATATATATTAATTATATATATACACTGAGAAACATGCACATACTCATATTTATATTATTATATATATGTGCACATGTATGATATACATGATATTTTCTAAACTATGTATTTTAGATGTTGACACAAAACTTTGAAAACTTTTTTTTAAAAGAAGGCAGAAACTACTTTTGTTTGAAATATGAATATTATATTTGGTCATTCTCTGTGTTGGGGCATTTTTAAGGGATAAAGAAGAAGAAAAATAAAGAAAACAATAACGTTGGCTATGATATGTCACTAAATCTTTTCTAATAGCTTTGACATAAATCAATGTTAAATGACATATGTGCACACAATCAGGAAGACATTTAATGTATTATTAATTAAGATTAATTACAGGAACTCATCATCCAGCTTAGTTCTCATCCATGATATTTATTTCTTAAGTACTATAGTGGAAAGGATAAAAGCCTTTGATGATCATCAATAGCATTGACTTTACACTAATGGCTCTAGGTCTAGGTCTCTTTACCAGGCTGATAACGGATCACATTTCTCTGCAGGGAAGACTCATTACTCTTCCCATTGGAGACTTTCTTCGGAAGATTTGACTGCTATGGGGGCTTTGCATTTACAGAGATACTTCCTTGTATACAGTAAGTAAGACTGTTCAGTCAAACTAATTACATTTATTATCTAATAGGAAAGAATTCAGACAATGGAATCCTAAGCCTATGGCTATTTTTATCTGGTCTTAATAAATCTTGTGGAGAAACATTTTCTTGCTTCATTCAAATCTCAGTCCATTTATAGGATAAGCTGGTCAAAGTAGTATATATTACTTTATGAAATAAGTATGTGTTTTGTAAACTGACGCTTACTTTTATGAGGAAAACTTGCAACGTACCCTTTAAAACAATTTTGGTATGAGCCATTATAGTAGTGCACAAATGAAACTGAAGAAACTTTTCATAAGATAAAAGGTACATTCTAACATAAGTTCAGACTTTTCTTACTATTGGCAGTTTATAAACAGAGCACAACTATATTTTCCGTTCAGTGTCTTTGATGTTGGTATAGCTGTGTTTCTCTAGTTAACTTAAATCGAAAGTTATGGTTGAAAACGATCTGTGTAAAAATCATTTGTATCTAGTAATCGAGTCTAAAATTCTTAGGGCAAAAAAAATGCCTATTCTTGTATCCTAGAGCCTAGTGTAGAAACATATATAGGGAGGGTGTTTAGTGACTAGAATAAGAGGACAAATAGAACCTCTACTAAGTTAATGGTTTCACCCATTTGAAAAGAAGAAAACAGAAGGGCGAAAGGGGAGCCTCACTCCAACAAACCGGTTTCTATTTTCCATGTGTAAATTAAAGGATTTTGAATAAGATTGTCTACCAGGTGTCTATTCTTTTGTAGAAAATATAAAAATCCAAATGTATATAAAACTGTAGTATCATAACACTTAATAGTCATAGAAGGAAATGGATCTAAAGTTTATTTCTAAACACAGTGTTAAAAAACACAGCATTTAAAGGGAGATTTGATTTCATCACACCCAGAGTAGTCTTTCTGAAAATATTAATTTTCTGTACTTTTTAATTGCCTTAACATTGTTCTTAGTTTTGATGGAATTCTCTGGAAACAAGATGTTCTTTGAACTTATAAGGCTAGTTCTCTATAATCATCAAACTTTGCTGACTTCCCACAGGGAAGTGATATTCAACAATATGATAATTCTTTTTAAATTTAGGTTAAATGTCTTCCTGCTAAAATGGAGTTTACACTATTACATTCCCAAAAGTGAGGTTATTTGAAAATTAAGTTGCTATTTTAACTTCATGAAACAATTAGAATTATATTCCCATAATTATACAAGTTATGAATTATTTTCTTTTCTTGATGCACTATAGCTTGCCTACAAATAGGTATTATGATATAATTGGAATTCTATAAGAATAATACAACAGTATGTCTCTGTTTCCTTAATATTCTTATTCTATTTAATACATAACCTCTGAAATTTTTAGTTTATGCAATTTACAGTTCAACAGTGATAGATTTTTAATGCTGTTTACATAAAAAAAATTATTGAAAGGTAAATGATTGAGACTATTTTACTTTTTAGACTTCCCAGCTAGTTTTATCTGGTGGCTTTACAGAGACTGAAATGCTTATGCCAACCCACTGAGCAGTTCTCAAATGTGAGTCCTTTATAGATGGGATAAAGGCCTTTGGTGATATTTTCAGATGAATAAAGACATTGACATAAAAACACAATTGCATATACATGATGTGGAAGGCACAAGTCAGGGGAGTCAATTCAACATTTTGATTTAACTCCAGTCTTTATCTTTTATATTTATTCTAAAAGAGCTCCACATAAAAACTCCCTACAGACAAATAATTTGCCCACATTTAAATTTCAGGCTATAGATATAACCATTTCATTTCATCACATTGCTCTTTGCTTTTTTTCATACTTGAAGTTTAATTTTCTTTCATTGTTCTAATTGACATGGTTGTCCTGCCCAGGTAGAACTGGGTCGACCTGCCCAGGTACTTGTTCCACCCAGGAAATAATGAAGGTCACTGCTCTGATCCTTTAAATCTCCATCCACCATAACCTATCTGTTGAATTCCTTTTTAATTTCACCCCATCAGCAACCAGGTGGAATAAAGACCACATTTGCCACACAGAACTTGGACTCCACTTTTTTTCCATTTTGCACCTCAAAATCTTTCATCTTTGGGTCCCTAACCTCTCATATGGTGCCATGACTTAGATCAGGAGAAGCCCCCTTGGGGGGGCCAAAGTATATCCCATTGGACCCAACTAAATGGCCTTCTTCCAATGAGATGAAGGAAAACAGGAAACCTCTCTGACTCTGCCTAAAATTCATCCATTTAATGGTGAGGTGAACATTTGTCTAGAACTTCTTTTCTGAACTTTTCAAAACTTCTGTTCCCATCCTCACTCTTAATTGCTTTTTCCCTCTCCCTGCATCTCTGGGCCTCTCAAGCATTCATACATATTCTCTCTCTGTACCTTGTTAAACTTCCTTTCCCTCTCCCCATTCTAGGCTGAAAATTCCAGTGGTCCATGTCTATTCTGGTCATGAACTGACCTCAGTGAGCTAGGCTCACCTGTCCAATGCCCACCTGGAGGTCTGGATCACTTTTCTCTGACTCAAGGTCACATATGGAGGTCAGGTCCTCTCTGACCTCACTCCCAGTTACCTTTCATCTTTCTCTTTCTCCTCTTCCTCCTGAAAAACTCTCTTTACATTCTTGCTCTAACCTCATTTATTTATTTATTTATTTAGTTTTACCTCCAATTTCCATTATGGGTAATGCCCCGTCATGGATTTCCCCTTCTTCACTTTTAAGATGCCTTTAAATCAATTTTAAGCCTCTAAGGCTGGGTTTGAACCCACCACCTCCGGCATTAAATGCCTCGTCTTTTTCTGTAATACTGCGGGGCTTATATATAGGCTAAACAATGGTTCTTGAGGGCCTGAAAATGGCACATTTGACCTCTCAATTCTCACTGATCTCAAAAGTACTGTCAGAAATTAGGCAAATGGTTGGAAATTACCTACAGCCAGGCTTTTCTCCTCTTCCAAAAGATTCCTTTTCTGTATTGTCTGGTGAACCCTCTCAGATTTTCCTTGAGCAGGTAGACTAGCTCCCCCTACCCAATCTTGTAAATTCCCTCAAATTCTCCTTGCACGGGTCAAAACACACCTCTCCACTCATCCAAATCTCCATTGCCTTCTTTTCACCAGGCACAGCTTTCTGCACCTCCACAGGTCTCCTCCCTCCACCTCATTCCTACCTGCAGATTTCCTGCCAGCAAAATTGTATACTATCCTTCCCTCTCTCCACCAACCCCCCACCACACATGGTAGAAAAGAAAATGGCAGAACTAGGAGAGAAAGGAAAAATGGCAGAAATCCAAAAATTCCCCCAGGGCCCATAGACCTCCCCCCACCAGTGAGATCTCCTTGATCTGACTTTCAAGGTGGACAGCATCTCTCAGAGCTCCACTTATTGGCTTCCACCATTAGACAAAACCTGGCTACTTTTTGAAACTCTGAGGGGCACTCTGAAAAACAAAATGTCCCTCGGGACTGTGTTTTAAGTGCAGCAAACCAGGCTTTTGAGCAGAGCAGTGCCCAAATCCAAATCTTCCCCCAAACAATGTCCAGCCTATGAAGGTCCTTACTGGAATTCTGACTGCCCAGGTCTTACTGAGGATCTGTGTTTCAAAGTCACTCTCAAAACCTAGCAAAAATCCCCAACTTCCTGAGCCTAGCTGCAAAAGACTGACAATCCCTGGGAAATCAAGATGCCCAGGATCCTAGAAAGCTAAACATTGGGTATTTTTGCTAGTGGAATGTAAGCCAATCTCTTTTCTGATATAAAGTTCCTCTAAAATGTGCAGAGATCTCGGTGATGGGTATTGATGATAAAAACTCCACCCTTGTGATGCATTCTTTCTCACATTCATCCCTGTTATCCCTTCATGCAACATTCCCCCACTCAGGATTACTGGAGGCCCTGGCAATTCGCACCAGTTCCTGCCTCTCACCATCCATCTTTTTCCTTGGTTATCATCTATGGGTCACTAATTATAATTTTTCTCATTCTTAGTTGTGGACCAGTAATTCTCCGCCTCATCTCCTGATTTATTAACCAGTCACCTAAAAACAACTGCTCATATCCTTGCCCTACCTGGATATCAACCAGTTCAAACTGAAGAGCTAAAGTGATCCTATAAACATTATTCCTGTCCACCTCCCATTCTCTTTACAGGCAGCCCATCCAGCGCCTTCCCCTGCAGGAAGCAGTCAAAGAGACACCATGTCCACCACCTTGCCTCCTTATAATAGACTAAAAAGACAGGGATGATAGGGTCAACCTGCCCATGTAGAATTGACCTGTCCAGGAAGAATAGAGTACATGGCCCATGCAGGAAATGATAAATGTACCAATCCCTGACCCTTTAAATCCCCATCCACCATAACCCATCTGTGGAATTCATTTCTCATTTCACCCCATCTGCACCTAGGTGGAATAAAGACCACAGGACTCTGTTTTCCTTTTGTTTCTCTCCTTAGAAGGATTTCTGGGTCTTTTAATTTCTTACTGGGTCAGAGTATAGAAACAGTGATTACAACAACACTGCATTTTTAAGAAAAGGCCCTGCAACTATCTGATGGACTGACAGAGATAATGATAGCTGGCAGAATCTTCAGTAGGGCTAGCGCAGAAATAGAATAAATATTCATAAAATTTACTTCCCCAAAGAAGATAAAACAAATGCTATAGACATAATTCAGAGTTTTCTAAAAAGAATGAAGACAAGGCAAGCCTTCTAAGTTATGGTGATAAATGAACTGGTTGAACAGGCACACATCTGCCTTACTAAGCCTACTGGGTCTTTAATCCAACTAAGGTAAAACAATGGTAGAGAGAGTTAGAAAAATAAAAATAGGATTTGGAAAACTCTAGCAAATCCCTCAAATCAGTGATATTGTCCATGAAAAACAAAAAGCTTGGAATTCACTTAAACCTAGAAAACATTACTGTGTTAAATTAAATCAGAAATCAAAATAGTAGTAGACAATGAAACTGAAAAATCCATGTAATGAAATTTGGTTCCTCAAAAGCAGACTGAAAATTTTATTTGTGATTTAACTCTATCATGGTGAAAACTCATTGATGACTTTAAGATTTTTAAGATTTACCTACAGTGTGATTGAGCCATCTGGCATCCTCACTCATGAAAGGAAGGTGGGAAGAAGAAAGAAGAATAGAATTTCTTTTCTAATGGAAGTGCTAATTGGCCACTTGTGGGCAATATTTTAGAGGTGCCTCATACATTGCTAAGTGTAGCAATTACCCCAAGCAATGGCCAGCTTTTTGGCTCACATTTCTGTAGGTCAGCAATTCAGCTGGGTTTACCTGAGCTTTTTTTCTAGAATTCTCTCCTTATTGATTAAAGTTTCCTCCTGTATTTGGGAAGAGTTTTTGGGTTGGCGGGGGTTAGGTAGTTTAATATGGCTTGACTAGAAAGGCTGGGATGGACAGAACAGCCTTCACATGGTCTCTCATACTCACATTGACTAATTGGCTTGCTCCTGTGGTAAGCCTGAGAGAGAGACAGGAAATACACAAATCTTTTGGGATTTACTCTATGTCACATATGTCATGAAAATAAGTGATAAGACTAGCCCAAATTCAAGAAATAAAAATTGTTGGAAATCAAGAAGGTGGGGGTGAAGAGGGGATGGGTAAAACCTACTTTTCCAGTACAATGAACATTATTTAAGTTATGGGCACACTTACAGCCCTGACTAAAGCCTTGTAATTCTATAAGGATAATACAATAGTATGTCTCTGTTTCCTCAATATGATATATTTTTTGTAAAAACATTTGCACTCCCTTCATATTTTGAAATTTTAAAAAAAGTGAATAACTAGACTCACCTCTTGATAGGGGTGGAGGTAAGAATTTGTGGTCATTTTATATATAGCAATGCTATGTGTTGGAATAGAAACGCTTAAGGACCATTCTGATTTATATTGCTTATTCTTCTGTGAAAATAATAAGGTGTCACCTATTCCTATGGTCACCAAATTGCTTACATATCTTCATTGCCTACTTTACTCCTTGTTTCTTTACTTCCCTATTCTGCTATGGACCACAACAATCAGATGATCATTCCAAAGAGGGTTTTAGCAGAAAGGAATATTAGAGACCATCTAGTCACATTTTAGTAGGGCTAATAACGTAGCCAAAGTCACTTATCTAACCACCCTCAGAACTGGAAATGCAATGTCATTTAGCTTATATACACACCAACCCTGAGGGAAGTGTTTATGCTCTATATAAATAACTATACATAAATACATTGTGATAAATGTTAGTCTCCAAACATATCCCTGTACTTTGTAAGTAACACCAGCAGTCTTGTGCTCAGTAAAACCTTTCTCAATATAACTTAAATATCAGACAAAAACAAATAAGATATTTCTTTGGGTGTTTAGTTTGAAAAATATATAGGGAAAATATGGTCTCCATTCAAGATTCCTCTATCTCCTTCTCACTATTTATTCCAGTGCTCCACTTAGTTTACATAATTTGCCCTTCTAAATTATGCTTTGTATTTTCATTTCTCTTAATTATTTTTTAAGTGCCTGGCTGTTTCCTCAACCCCATCTTCACCCTGCTTTTTCATTCCTCTAATGTATGATTCATCGTTATAATCCAAGACAAATGCCACAACCCTTCCTGGCTGGATTAATCTCACTCTTCCTCCCCCGAGATCTCACACAGGACTTAATATTGCTTAATAACTGTCGTGGTCCCGCACCAAACTGAGTTCCTTGAAAGCAGGAGCATTCTTTTATACTTTTTTAAATGTCTACCTCACAGCATGCTATTTGGTACAAAATGTAAGCTCAATAAAGTTTTATTGAATAGTCTCATGTATGACAATAGACATTTAGGGACATCCATTCACGCATAGGTAACCTGATGCAAATTTGTATCACTCTAAAAATGTAAGCATAAGGCCTCTGACGAGTATTTCTATAGGGAAACAAAAGCCCACAATCATTTAAGAATAGTTTTCATTTCTCTGCATTTGGAATAAAATATAGTCTGTGGTACTTCCTCTGGCACCCTCTTTGCTTATGTTTCCAAACCCCCACGATTCTATCTAACAGAGAAGTCAGACAAAGAATTGCCTATTCCTTTAATATTTATAAACATTAATGGTTAGACTTGGGGTGGGGAAGAAAAGAGAAAGCTTGCCTATCGAGACAGTGAACGGTAAATGGAATTTTTCTTTACATTGTAAGCAACAACAGTAAACAAGGATATAAATGTTCCGGATCTTTCTTTAACTGAGGCTATCCAGTCAGCATGGTTGCATTCAGAGTAGTACAATAATTAAACTACTGTAACATATGTATATTTGAATATTTACAAATACTCCATCAAAGAAGACAAGCAGTCTGTAAAACTTGAAAGAACAAGGTCTTCTTTTTTTTTTTTTGCAAGATTTTTTTGTCAAGCATTTTTTCAGAGACTTGATAAAATTCATTAACTACATCTTTAGAGATATAGATTGGTCCTTTCATATGATACTTACATTTATGCTCATTAAGTCACTTTTCCTTGGCAATGAGTATTTTTGAGATCAAAGTCTATGCTTTTAGTCAGTTCAGTTTAATAAATTGCCATAGACAGTATTCCATCACATTAGATTAAAGAAAATAGGCATTCTAACTTATAATTCATTTTACTGGGGAGCAGAAATCTAATGCACATTGATTTTGAGTAAACCTTCACATACCCATCTGCTCCATTTTAAGCTAGGCTTGTACAAATCAATGCATCTCTAGCAAGCACATGCACTAATCAATAGGTAAGGAAAATCATTATTTACTGCTCAGCAGTTGTGTTTACATTCAAATAAAATATAATAAAATGTGCAAGGCCATTTTGGAGGAAGAACAAGTGGCCCATGGGTCACAAGTGGATTGTTGTACTTTGTATTTTTTTTCTCACTGAAGCAGATGATGTGAGGAGTTTTACCAGAAAGGTAAGGAGATAGCCGTAAGTCTCACCTTTCCTGATTTCAGCTCCCAAGCAAAGTTGTTGCCAACATTTTCATGATCTTTCCATTGTAGCAGTGGTCCAGTTGGTAAACAGTTCTAGGCACGATGACTGCAGGCAGCAATCCTCTTTCCTGGATTCTGATCACTTAACAGTGCTGATCTGATCACTGCCCACTTATTCATTCTTGGCTCTGAACTCTCACTTTAATTTTCCTTCTTGTTATTTTGACTTGGAATATATGCTTGGTTTCTCTAGTGTTTTAATCTCAGCTTCCCCCAGTGGATTATACCTTGGATTTATTCCACTGGTGCCCTGTTTCCCAAACCATCTTGAATAGTTCCAACCCTATTGGAACTATTATCTCTGGCACCACTAGCTTTCTGCTTACTGCTTTAGGTTCACTGTGAAGGCTGGGAGAAGGAGAGTCAAACAACAGTAGTACAAATAGAGGTAAGTGAAACACACTGTAGTTCTGATTCACCAAGCTCCATTAAGGCAGCCCTGTAACAGTAGCACAGATAAGACTAGGTTCCTGCTTCCCAGCATAACTGAACAGATGGGCTGTGATGAAATTGCCCATCAAAATTTGTTTTGTCTTATTTTATTACAGTTATTCAGATAAGGAATGCAGATAAAAAAAAAGAGGAATGGCTGAAACAGGTTCTGTTTTTAGTGGATTTCAGTGAGTGAACAAATTCATAGTACTAGCAATGCAAGTCACACATTCCATTCATTGGAGCTTCTGATAAACTAAAAAATCTAGACACAGCTCTTGGTTAGTATCTAGGTAGTTAAGTTCGATGTATAAATAAATATTGGAGTGATGCAAAGAAAATGAGCAAGCGCACTATTCAGATATCACGCAAATTTGTAAATGAAATTAGCAAATAAGAATACGATTTGAAAAACTGAAAGATTCATTATTTGTAATCCTGAAAGAAAAAATATCAAACAAGCAGATAAAACCCATGTTGGACATATTCTAATGTTCTTCTGCAATATTGTGTGGACTTTTTATTTTTTGGAATAAATTATTATATTATATAGCCATTTCAAATTAAGTGTCCTATTAATTGCTTTAATATATAAGGTATTGTGAAATTTTATAGAAAAGAGAACATAGCTCTCTGAATGTAGATAGAGTTGGCTTAGAAGGATAAATGATTTCTCAATTTGCTGATCTTTAGCTAAAGCATCTACATCTAGTATAATGTAACTGATTATTGAGTTCACATAGCAAAGAAAGGAACAAAGAAAAAATGTTTGTGAAAATAACAAAATTCACCTAAATCTATCACCTTGTTTTAAAACAATGACAGCACTTTCTAAGATGTGGGATTTGCTAAAGAAGTCAGAAGGGATGAAAAATACCAAAGATAACTGGATCACACTTCCATAGTAACAGAAGCTGCTATTTGGAAAAGCAAGTTGCTTTGTTTCAATGTATATAGTAGAGCAAGTATAATTGTTTAAGGACAAAGGAAATTAGAAGAAGATTTCAAGAAGTCAAGTGTTCTATAAGCAGTGTGCAAAAATATTCACGTTCTATGGACATATGGATTACAGTTTGGAAGTGCGTAGTCCCCTCAACCTCAGACATACCCAAATTCTGCTGAGATGAGTAAGTTAGAAACTCGATGTAGAAGATCAAAAGGGACAATTTTCTAAATATAAATAAAGAAGAAAAGTTAAATACTGTTGTGTTATTGTATTTAGTCATTCAATCAGTATCTGTTCTTAAGATCCATTTGTAACAGAGCTGCAAATTGTTATTCTTTATCCTTCTTGAGACAACCCTGAAAAGCCAAAGTTATCTCCCATTTTTGCCATCATTCCAAGTGAATGTCAAAGGGATTGATATTGAGGGATTAGTGAGTATCCTGCCCATCCCGCTGAATAATCAGTTACAGCTTGGCCCTGTTTTGTTAGAGGTGAGAACATGGACGATCAGTCTTTGAGTAACTTGTCCAATGTCATAGGAAAAACCTGTAACTAGTCTTTCTCCAACTGTTCTCCACTAAGCACAATGCCTCATGATTATCTCCTGCTACATACTAAACTTAAAAATGTAAAGAATATGAATTCATTAAACGTCAGCAATATCCTATTTTTGACATTTATCCAGTGGACAAAGGAGAAACCATGCGTAGACCTGGGACCCCAAGCCAGACACTGAACTTGAATAGGGTAAGACAACTCATACGGAATATAAAAATGAAAGGATAATAATCATCAGTAACGTAAGAAAACAAACAAGTATTAAGAATAATACACCTTAGAAGATACATTGCCGAAAATAAAGCATCATTCAGTGCATCTGCTATAGACGCTCCCAGAAAGTTAAGAGCTAGAAGAAATACATACCTTACACCTTTACTATGTAGATGAAGCAACAGAATTGGTCTTAGAAAATTATATATCCCAAGATATATTGCAAGCAAACAGTAAAAAGGAAGTAGAAGGTGGACCTCCTGATTCATCTAATACTCAAAACGGTGTTCTTTTCAATGCATTACTTGGGTTCCCACACTTCTATTTATTTTCAATAAACTTCTAGATTAATAAAAACAAGTATTGTCAAACATCCATATTTCTATAGGTCAAATAAGACAACCAAGGTTAAGCTATTTCTAACTAGAGATATAAATATATAGTCTCTAGTCTAGCAGAAGATGCGATGACTATAGATGGTACACAGATATCATTATATATGATAATAATTGCTAAATATTTTAATGTGCATTTGAAATAGCATATCTCAACCTCTAATTTCATAGTTTAAGGTTCAGTTAAGGCAGAAGGAATCAATATAAAGAAAAATAAGTAAATATAGAACACGATACGGCAAAGGTAATGAAAAAGCCAAGTAAATTAATGGCAGAGGTTTGGAAAAAACTGACTTAAACCAGAATATATTAGATATATAAAACTGAGGAGAGTGGTTATTTACAAAAAGATGTAGCAGCAATGAGGTTTACTGAGTGGAATAATTTAATGTGAATGATAAACTACCTCCCATAAGACATGAAATCAGCTAGAATACTCCATGATATTCACCCTGCAAAAATTCTTTCAAAATAATTTGTTTCCTGTATATTGCTTTATTGCTATATTGATTTCAAGAACTGATTAAAAAGCACTTCTTCCCTGGGTCTCGATTTCTCATAAATTAAATCCAATCTGAGCAAACTGAACACTTGCAATTCTCCGACTTTTAAGTGAAAACACACAATTGGAGAGTCTGAGTTTAGGAAATCAGAATAATCCACCAGAGACACATTTCTTCAATAGTCTTTTCTTTCTCCAAGGAGTGCTAAGAAAAATCTACCTAAGAGCAGCTTCCTTGATTACTAGCAGAAAGCTAATGAGAAAATCCGCAGATAACTTTGTTGAAAAATAAAGCAACAGATTTTAAGCCACTTTTGAGAAGCTTATCTCACAAATAGCATTAGAATGGTGATCAAGGAGAAATCATTGGAAATTGTATTTAGTAGAGATTTAGTGAGCAGTATCAGACCGAAGTGAAATCAAACTGAGGTGTTTGAAGGCATTTTAATTTCCAGGGGAAGTTGACGACAAATAAGAAATTCTGTGCTCACTAAGAACACATGGCAATTAAAGATATTGGCAGGAAGAAAGTCAGAATGCCAAGCCCATGCTGCTTATCACCAACTAGGAACATTTAAAATCCTCTCCTTGGTTCACTGGTAGCAAGAGAAAAAAATAACCTCACAGTTGATTGTCAAAAACAACCTGACCTCAGAACAGAGTGTCTAAAGTTCTAGAATGTTATTAAGTGAATAATTTTGCCTGAATGAGTGCTGGGAAGGTACTCATTTTATGCTTTTTCTCACACTAAATGCTGTCTTGTGGATGCTGGGAGCATTCACTATTACATCTATAAATGAACTCTGTGATTGAGCAGCTATGCATATCAGCAATAATGATAATGAACAACTTAGCTCCCCAGTTGTGTAATAAACTTTCGTATGCCTTGTATGTGTTTTATGCTGTCTGTTTATGTTCATATATATGAAACATAAACAAAGTATATGCTTATATGTGTGGCCATATATATGTGAGATTTTAAGAAGTCAATTGCACTGTAATATATAATACCCACTCTGAGGCATCATCTAGCAAATATGAAATATATTTCTTATATTTATATTTAAACAATGCCAATCAGAGTTACAATTCACCTTACATAGTGTAAGATAAACTACACTTGGGGCAGTGCCTGAGGCTTAAAGGAGTAGGGCGTTGGCCCCATATACTGGAGGTGGCGGGTTCAAACCCAGCCCTGGCCAAAACCTGCAAATTAAAAAAAAGATAAACTACACTTGCCCAATAATTGATTTTATTTAAGATAATAACAGAGATTCAACCTATTAATCTGTAGGGGTGGTGAAAGTTCAACAGATTTCTGGCCTCATCGGTAGTACTTATAAGCATATCCTAAATGCCTTGCATTGAACATGTCTCACTCAAAACCTTGAGTTCCTCCCACCCACAGTTTTCATTAAGAACTACATAGTAGTTTCTTCCTAGGACAATAGTGACAATAACCAGCAAATCAACAAATTAAGTCTGTGGTCCACTACTAGTCCCTCTCACTCACAGTTTTCTTTTTGTTATTATTATTTTGTATTAAATCATAACCTTGTACATTGATGCATTTTGGGGGTTCAGTGTACTGCTTTGATATATGTGAAATGCTTACATTGAACTAAGTAACACATCCATCACTGTTATACTCATTTCTTAATAGTTTTGAAATGTGCCATTGCAGCATGCACATTAGGTGAGGTCCCCCTGAATACCTCCCTTTTCCCATATCCTTTCTCCCCTCCCCTCTCTCTTCTCTTCCCTTCTATTTTCTGGACTATAGTTATGTTTTGCCATTTGTATAAATGTGCAGGTGACACCCACCGTGTTCATTATGAACTGCATGGTAGTTTATTCTCAGGACAATAGTGAAAATAACCAACAAAACCTGTGGTCAACTACTAGGTAGATCCGAGGTTACCGCGATAAGGATGAGTAAGAAATAGTGTCAAGATGTGAACATTTTAAGAACCAGCACTATAAAGAATGATCAGTTTGCCTACATTTATGGAATCAAAAGTCTCTTGTATCCATTTCTATTCAGAAATCATGATGCTTTCAATCTTTGAATTACTTTAAATTATGTTTAAATTTATGTATTTAAGTAAAACAATTTGAGAAATATTTACTATATAGGGAAATATTTGACATTTATTTATAAAATTTGACATATTATTTTTTGAAGTTGGCCATTCTATTAATGACAACATGGATAAGACCCAGAGTATGTGAACATTGAAGATAAAATGGATAACCTTATCACCTCTGTGCTTTGGCAATGGAGGCCCATTTGCTGTCTATGGTGAAAATACTTTGCTTTGTAAGATTTCTTACTCTGCAAGCCTGTCTTTCTCTTCATCAATAAACTTCGTTTAAAAGAAGATAAAATAGAAGAATAAACTATATTTGTACAATGGCATTCTACTTTGCAATAGAAGGAAAGAGCCCATTGATAAACATCATTAATAAATCTCAAAAAAAAAAAAACTTGATGAGTAAAGAAGGCCTTACCCTATAGAGTCCATACCATATAATTCCATTTATGTGAAGTTTTAGACCAGGCACACTATTTCATGGTGCAAAAACGTCAGAATTGTGGATGCCATTGAGAAGATGAGACCAACAGTTAAAAGGCATGGGGAAGTTTTCTGGAGTGATGGCACTGTATTGGATTTTGAATAGGTGGAGCGTTGATTTACACAGTTGTTTACATTTGTCAAATCTCAGCGACTATTCACTTACGATATTTATATTTCTTTTGCTTTTCTTTGGTTCTGCTTCATCCCTGCTGAGTCCTTCTATTTCCTTGTATGTAAATTTCACCTCAAAAAGTTATGTAGAAATATCAACCCTACTTGGTGCTATGGATATTTAAGTTTTCAGTGTACTGATGTTTGCTATTTGTCTTGAAACATATTAAAAATAAGATGAAATAATAAAGTCTAGGTATATAAGGTATGTAATAAAGCAAGTACGTAGTATAATGTTAATAGCAGAATATGGGTGGTTGAGTCTATAGTTGGTCCCTGTAAAGTTCTGTCAATTTAATTGTATGTTTGAAACCTGTCAGAATAAAACAGGAGAAAAAATGAAGTATTTTAACAACATACAGCATAGTGGAACAAATCCCACAAATTTTAAAGTTATTTAGTGTGTGTTCCCTC
Source organism: Otolemur garnettii (assembly GCF_000181295.1). Lineage (NCBI taxonomy): Eukaryota > Metazoa > Chordata > Mammalia > Primates > Galagidae > Otolemur > Otolemur garnettii. Next base: position 1,894,907 of record NW_003852493.1, on the reverse strand, counting down.
AAGACGGAGAATACATGGACAATGATATACAGTATTGATTAAATTTGGTTTGATAATAACATAGATTTGCAAACATTTGTTTTTCTCATTGGACAACACACTTATCAATTAAGTTTTTAAAATCCTTTTAATTTTGTAAGGACATCTTCAAAAGAAAGTGCAAGGCACCCGGTGGTTTCCTGAACTCAAGCATGAACAGTATTGTTGTGGTACTTTTCCAAGTTTCTTTGATCAAACTCTACTTTTTTCTTTCATGTTAGAAGTCAGCTTTGAACTTAATTAAAATATAATACTAATTCCTCTCATTGAGGAAGAAAAACTTCTGAGACTCTCAGGAATATTTTTGAGTTGTGTTAAGAAGCACTTAAAAAATAGACCAGTAGGCTCAGTACCTGTAGTTCAATGGCTAGGGCACCAGCCACATACACCAGAGCTGGTGGGTTCAAATACAGCCGGGGCCTGCCAAACAACACTGACAACTACAACAACAACAACAAAAAAATAGCCGGGCATTGTGGTGGGCACCAGTAGTCCCAGTTACTTGTGAGACTGAGGCAAGAGAATCGCTGAAGCCCAAGAGTTTGAGGTTGGTGTGAGCTTTGATGCTCAGCACTCTACCCAGGACAACATAGCGAGACTCTGTCTCAAAATAAATAAATAAATAAATAAATAAATACCAGTAAAAGTGCTTAAAAACTTGTGAAGTGCCCTGGGCACAATGCCTCATTGACGCATCTGTCCCTTTATCTATCTTGAGAAAATTCTTGTCTTAGGTAACATGATTTAGCTAATTTAATACAAGAGGGTATCTCAGAGCAAATAGAGCTCAGGAATCCTCCATTTAGGTTCCTGATTTTAAAAACAGCATCGATATGCAGGTATTTTACATAACAAACGTTCACTACATATATACTGCCCACCAAGTAGTACCTGATTGATTAGTTATTTTAGTTTATCTGTCAGTTCAGCTAATGGAGATTTATTAAGCAGCTATTATGTGTCAGGTCTTGCACTCAGAGGAACATATTGGTTAATACAGTCTGATGTTTTACATGTTTGTACCAAACTTCACCAGTCTTTTTCATATTGAACACACAACTGAAGAAGTATTAATGGAAATAGGCCTGGAGAAGAACTTCTGGGCAACCTTCTAAGCATGACCAGGAATTTAGCTTCTAGAGTTATACAAGAGAAGCAACTAGCTTAAATGGGTTCCTGTTGTGCTTGTTGATGATGGCCAGACAGCATGTGTACCGTGGGATCCTGTGCTTTATACCAAAGGAAAACACTTCCGATGGTTTTCTATATTTTAGTATGGCAAATGCGATAATGTCAGAATGAAGTGTAAGTTTACATGTACCTGTGAGGATATACTTCAGGAACGAAGATTACCTAATCTAATAAAAAGAAATCATATCCTGCATATTTAGGGAATTGTTATCTTGGAGCATAAGAAATTGTTTGTATAAGTAAAAAAAAGTCCAAATATCAGCAATTTCACTAACCATTATCTTAAAAAGGCAAGTCTCCATTATGTTGTCTGATTTGTTAAAGTTCCAAAACTGACTTACTGCAAAAGTTCAATGAGAAGGTAAATTTGAAAATACTTGGTAAACTATAAATAAATCTCCAGGGTTTACAACTAGAGCTTGAGAAAAGGCCAACCGTGGGGCTGGGCATGGTCACAAAGTTTACGTGGTGTGTGTTATTCCAAGGGCAGGTGAGCAGGGACTAAAGCTTAACGTAATTCATAAATTCAAAATCAGTCTACAAAAGACAAGATACAAATTACATGGATTGTGATTAAATTCCCACTGGCCCTAATGTCTGTCTGAGAAGGGTTATGGCAGGTAGTGGCAGTGACCTGATCAGGTAAGAAGTTACTGTCATAGCAACAAATAGGAAGTCTCAGTGTAGAAATACCAGGATTCAGTTGGACTCTTATCTTACACCATGCACAGAAATCAACTCAAAAATGGATAAAAGACCTAGATGTAACTGAAACTAAAAAATTCCAAGAAGAGAATATTAGGCAAAAGCACCTTGCCATGGCCTTGACAGTTTTTTGGATATCACACCAAATGCTCAGGGTAAAAAGCAAAAATAACTAAATGGGACAATATCTAACTAAAAAGCTGCTGCACAGCAAAGGAAAAAAAATAGCAAAATTAAAAAGTAGCCTGAAAACTGTCAAAATATTTTTAAACAACATGTCTGCCAAAAGGTTAATATGCAAAATTTATAAAGAACTACAACTCCACAGCAAAAAAATAAAAGAGTAGTTGACCACCTCCCTTCATAAATCACGTCCTTAAGTCAACCTAATTTTCATAGACTGGACAGGCACCACATGCACTTATCAGTACAGTAGGCTTCGTTAGGTTAGCCAGCCAGGTCAGTTTGTGACAGTCCCTTGACTGGTCAACGTACAGAGGTTCTACTGTAATTCAGTTAAAAAATGGGTGAAGAGTTCAACAGACATTTCTTCAGAGAAGATACAATAACAACCAAGAGGTATATTTAAAATGCTCATCACTATTCACTAGGGCAAACCAAGTAAGAGCCACTGTGAAGTATCACCTCATATGCATTAGAACTGCCATTATAAAAAGGACAAGTGATGACAAATGGTGGCCCGGGTGTAGAAAGAAGGGAATACCTCACACAGTTGGTGGCAGTGTATATTGGTGTAGCCATTATGGAAATCAGTACGGAGTTTCCTGACAAAGTTAAAAATAGACTGCGGTATGACCCAGTAATTCCTCGTCTTAGTATAGACCTAAAGGAGTTGAAATTACCACCTCTCCAAGGTATTTGCATTACCATTGTCTCTGAAGCATTGTTCACAATACCCAAAATAGAAAAAATCACTAAAGTATTCACCAAAAGACAAATGGATAAAGAAACGAGGTATGGAGTATTGTCCAGCCACCAATGAGAATATGATCCGGCCATTTGCCACAACATGGTGGATTAGGAGGATTTTATGTAAGTCAAACAATCCAGATCCAGGAAGAAAATACATTATCTCACTTATATGTGGAATTATAAAAAACAAAGGCATATATGAAGACATAGAGAATAAACCTGTGATTACCAGGGTTGGAAAGGGGGGAAAGGAAATGGAAAAATATAGTTCAAAGGATACAAAGTAGCAGATATGCAGGATGCACAAATCTAGAGAGCTAAGGTACAGCACGAGACCATAGTTAATACATTTGCATTGTATTATGGCTCTTTTAGAAATACATAGATTTTAGCTGGCATATCCCAAAAAGCAATTATGTGAGATGATGAATACAATTAAGTTTATAAACTAATCCTGGAAAAAGTGCTCCCTGCCTCACTGCTGAACATCATTACGGTCACCTTCAAAATACTTCCCTTGGGAAGTTATGCACTGACACCAGCACCTAGTCTACCCTTCAAAGAAAATTTGAAACTCTTTTTCTGGAATGCCCATCAGAGCTCTCATTATATGCAGTCAGATATTTAGTTCACAAACTCATCCTAGAAAATGACTTGTCCTTTGAAGGGTGAACTAGACACCATGTCAGTGTGTAGCTTCCCAGAGGAAGTGCTTTGAAGATGACCAAATTGATATTCAACAATGAGGCACGTAGCACTTTTTCTATTATAAGTTTCTGAACTTCATTGTCCTAAAGCATAAGTTAATTTGTTTCACTATAGTTACCATTTTACCATCTATATAAAATATCCCATAACATCATGTTGTAAACCTCAAATATACCCAATAAAATTCCTCTAAAATATAAACCACATAATTTAAAAAAGAATTATCATATTATTAGTGCTATTAGGAATGCTATGCTAATGTCCTCTAGTTCAGTATTTAATTGAGTTGACAATAAAGCTAATGAGGTGTGTATTATAATATCCATTCTACAGGTGGAAAACTGAGGCTCAATGAGTTTAAGTCATCTGACAAAAGCTGCAGAACTATTAAATGGCTGAGGTGATGTTTGAATTCAGATTCTTGTAGTGCAAAGCTCTTCATCTTTCCATGACTTTCTACAGGAAACTACCCGGTCACCAGAGGGGAAAAAGGCCAATGTTCTGTTCCTGAATGACAGAGTAATACAAAGTTAGACTCCAGCTGCCAGGGAACAGGAGAAAAGAGATGGGCGGGATACTGACAGCAGGACTAACTTGATGCTGCCAGGAGGAGGCGCTCCTGGTTAGACTTTGCGCTGACTTGCCAAAATCCCAGGGAAACAGAGGGGCACTAAATAAG
>NW_003852493.1:1884340-1889622 GCF_000181295.1 Otolemur garnettii | reverse complement strand
AGTGACTGAGTGATCTCATAAAAGAGAGCTTGGTTCTTTATTGCATCAGTTCTAGAAGCTCACAACTGCAAACTTCTACAAGATGCAAGAATATTTTGAAGTTAACTTACAACTTCAAACAAAATTCTTCCAGCTTTATTGAATCTGAGATTGCTCAAAACAATAAAATCAGGCTTAATGATGCCATTTCCGAAAGAAATTCCATGGTCCTGACATGAAGGCTTTGACTGCAACAGAGCTAACCCACTAAGTCATCCTGGGCTGAAAGTCATTCAATGTACCCCCATGTCCTTCATGATACAAAGTAGAGCTCTTGCATGGCCCCCTGTCTCTGCAGCTTGAAATCCTGCATCCCCACCTGCCCCGCCTTCATCTCTAACTCTATTTCCCAACCCTATCTCTGAATCTTTAACAATATCAAAATATTTATTGTCCTCCAATAAAACTGTTTTTTTTTTTTAAAAATCCATATATTTCCCCTGTCTTAAATATTCTTCTCAAAGTGGAACTGCTAGTTTCTACCTGTCTTTGAAGACATAATTTAAATGTGAAGTTCTCTGGACAACAGTCTCTGCTGCCTTCCACCCCGGCCACGCAATGTAACTCACCTTCTGTTCACCTGCTTGTCTCCTAACTAGAATATAAACATATGAGAGCTGTCGTGTCCTTTTTGATCCACGTTTCTGAAACTAGCATGTTCCTCTGCACATAGTAGGAAATCAATGAATTCTTTTAGGAACAAGTGAAATTATTTTTCCTCTATTCAGACTCTAATGCTCTATTTTTGCTTCGCTCACTTCTCCTGTATTCTTTTGTCCTTGGATCCCATAAAATCTAGGTTCGCAGCACCTCAGAGAACTGACAATTGTTTCTGAACTGCATACAGTCTAATGAGCAGAGCCCTCTAGCAGACTTCCCTCATGTGGTCCTACTTGTTTTTCATAGTCAGGCTCTGTAAACATGTGCAAGACTCAGAGTGGCACTCAAGGGTCAGAGTGCAACACCAGACCGATTTTACACTGTCTGCGGGCTGAATTAATACCTACTTATCACTGCCCAGAGATTTAGGATATTAAATCTGTTTACTGGACTGGACATTTTCCCAGTGTCTGCTTCTTGATATGCCCATCTCTTCCCCTCCTGGCTTCATTATCTGCACTTGTGCCACCCTAGGCTTTGAATTTATATCCATTTCTAGGGCCTTTCCCAACCTGAATGATTTCATAGGAAATGGCTGCCTGCATCCAGATCCTAAGAGATGAGCTGTGGTACCTTTAATGTTTGACCTAACATCGATGTTGTTTGTGAATAATTTGATTATACACAATAGAACATTCTGACTTCTTCCATCTTTTAGGGGAAATATTAACAGAATGCTCACCTACATTTTGATAATGGAAAAGAAAAATTTAGAAATCAGTCTCTTTTATTACAGGTCTTTTCAACTATTTTAGGTGGTACTTAGATGATACTTGCAATGTTTTTGTAAGGAAGATGAATAGATGTACTTTGTCTGCATTTCATGGGTAAGAATTGTAACAGGGTTAATCCAATGACATGTTCCATCACTTAGGTATCTAATTGTTAATGCTGATGATTATTAAATGGGGATTCGTAGGCTCTTGCTTTATAGATCCTTTTGGATAACACATGCCTGTTTACTAATGATGGGCAGGTATACATTTGTTAGGGAATTCTTGGTGCTATCCAGAATTGTAGTTAGTTAATAGAGCATGTATGAGTCGTTATACATAGGCCACTACAAAAGTTTTGAGACAGACTGTGTTATGCTCCATTATTTCTCTTCCAAAAAACACAGTCGATAGCATCCTTTCTGATTCACATGTGCACATTTCAACTTACTCAGCTTATTGGGAGTCTTTCATTTGCTTCTGTCCACACAGATGTTACATTTCTAGATTTTTGTATATCTAAAAACTTTTGTAATGACCCACATACTCTTTTAAATGTTGTGGCGACTTCAAATAATTTGATATTGAAAGCATTTTATTGAACTAGAGACAGAGGTGATCTTGAAATACCAGTATTCATTTCCAAAAACGTAGTAAAAAATGTAGAAAGGCAGGATTGTATGAAGGAATTCACTAGTCTTTTCATTTCTGTGACCCTTTAAAAAGTTCTGGAAAGGCTGTTTGATTCTGACTATGTGCTTTCACTCTTAATGCTCACCTCTGAATAATGTGCAGACTCTAGAGAGTCAGATATTCAAGCGCATTTCCAGGACCTTGCAAAATGAAAGTGTCAGGGGTGGCTTTGTGAAAGCTTTCCTGCTGTCTAGTAGTAAAAGGCAATGGGACTTCCTCAAACAGATTCTCCTGCTGGGATGCACCACTGGGAAGCAACTCACAGCCAGACACAGACACGGCCAAGGCCCAGACATGAAATAGTGTGGTGGTTTTGTTATGAATATGTCAGACTTCAGGGTCATGCTCCTGTCGGGAAAGAATGCACAGAGTTTTTCAAGGGAGCTCTAGCGCCAGCAAGGAAACCGAAGGCCCTGTGGGTATCTCTTCCCACTTGACTCTAAACTCTTTGACTAATAGCAAGTACGCTTAAATCAAGCAAACCAACCTTCCCACAAACAAAACAAAAGCATATTTTAACACTGAGAAACTACCAAGCACTACTAACACCATTAATTTGGGAGTGAGTATATTAAGAGTGCCTGATTGAACACGTGTGATACAGAAACTATTTGGGTAACCACCATAAAAGTACATTCTTTTCACTGTCAAATAACTGGGAAGTTAAAGTATGAGTCAGTACACAGTAGTTTCAGTCAGTATTGTAGAGTGGTTAAGAGTCCAAAGTTAGAAGCAAGACTGAGATTATAAGCCCTTATCTATACTTGATAATTCTGTGACCTTGGGATTTGCTTTCCTCATCTTTAAAATAGACATAATATGATTCTATAGTAATGTGGGAAATATCAAATAAGATTAACCATGACAAGTCTTCATCAGGGTGCTTACTTCTTTGTCAAGTTTGGTATTTACCAGCTATGTTGGAGTTATTGTTACTGTTGATAACATGGATGTACCTAAAAAACAAAGTTTTGCTAAGGTAAGAGGGCTTACAAGTATGACAGTTGGTGAAGAGCAAGACTGCCATTGAGCTGGTTGGATCTGGATGAGGAAGCCCATGACACTAGTTACTAGCTGTCTGATCTTAGCACATTATTTAGCCTTCATAGCCTCAGTTTCTTATCATGTAAATAAGAAAATTACTAACTTCTGGGCCTTGTGGTGAGCCTACAAGAATGTTCCATACCAAGTGCCTGCATGGCTAGACTCTTTTCCTTCATTGGTGATATATGGCTATAATTTTTATGCGTCATTTCCGTTGGGTAGAATTAAACTGACAAAAGTTTTTCTTTGTATGACTTTTGTCTAACAACAGGATAAACTGTGTATGTTCCAATATTAAAAGCAAAGATAGAGTTGAGAGAAAGCAAATTCTACATTTGTGACATACTGATATAGAGAGATCAAATCTGACAATTAATTAATGGGTCAAATTCCTAGAGAGTAGATAATTTACAAAATTGAGAGAGGATGGAAAAACAATTACATGGAAATATAATTGCAGATTTGAGGACATGAAAACTTAAACATCAGATTCTCAAAATATGTTACCAACTTTTTTAAAAAGCCATTTGGACTAAAATGTTAATTTATAAGAAAGATGAAAGACCAAGGGTTACCTTTTATACAGTATGTGCTTCCTTAAATTGATAATCAGTATACTAAAGCCTGGATAAATAAATTGAAAAAACCAAGATAGTTTGTAGAAAAGAAACTACAACTACTGAATAAACAGAAGCAAAGTATCCAAGATTTTTATTAAAACAAGCATACACATTAAAATATTGTGATATTAATCCCTGCTAATTATTTTAACATTTAATTAATAAAATTATTGCTGACAATTATGCCCAATGAAACTCTAACGTTGCATTTTTTCTCGTGTTTCAAATTTTCTGAGTAAAGTTATATCATTTTAAAAAGTAATTTTTATTTAAAATAATTACATATGAAATTAACAGGTTTGAGGTAGTTGACAAAAATTTTCATGCCAGAATGAGAATACATGGAATGCACAGTGGGTTGCAGTGCAGAACAGGTATGTATCAAATCTATTCTGAGGATGTTCCCACAAACTGCTCACTGCACAGTCGACCAGAGTCTAGGCAAGAAGGGGTGTTAGGCAGTAAAGGCAGGTGACGTTATATTTAGAAGAAGGTTGTAAACACAATGTTCTATGTGAATATAAGGTATCATTAGGAATATAACTTTAGAAATGTGAAAAGGGAAAGGATACATAGTTGACAGAGTAACTATATTTTTTGAAGTTTCCCTATCACTTTATTTATTTAGTTTTTGAAAAACACTGATCTATATTTCTCTAATTCCCTCAATGATTTTATAACCTATATACATATTATTTCATTTATACAGATGAGGATAGTGGGACTGACAGAGGTGGAATAACTTCCCTAAACTTAAAAGTCCAGTAAAGACTTGAGCTAGGTTTGAACCTGAGTCTTGGTACTAAAGTTCTACACTTTCCACTATACTAGACTGGATAAGAAAAGTATTATATGTGAACTTCAGTTATAGAGAAGAAAGTGTTATGGAGATTAAAATAGAAATTTTTCATAGAAGTTTAGGATAATTTGGGTGGGAAGAATGGAGAAAGCAAAGAGAGTGATCATGTACAAGTAAAAATTTCTCTAACTTTTAATGTTTTGAGAACATTAAGGGGAAATATTCCATGGATTGCTTAAGGAGTGAATGAGAAGATTGTTAGGAAGTGCTTGAAAGCATTTATGATAGAAATGGGCATTTACCTCTGAGACTATGTGAATAGTTATGTCCCCAAGGATCTCCTTTCTGGAGTTAGGTGGAGTTTCTAGAAGACACTGAACTGTAATTATTGAGAAATTGTATTATCCTAGCATTTCTTGGTGAGTCTCAAAAGCAATTCAATTTTAAGATGTGTTTCAGCTTAAACATATCACCTTCTCTTTATTCTATAGTTGTGTTGTCCAAATAATTAAATTTAAAGCTAAATTAATTTAAATTAAATACAGTTTGAAATTTACTTACTTAATCATTCTAGATACATTTGAAGTGCTCCACAGTCACATGCAGCTATCAGCCACCATATTGAATAGCATAAATTATAGAACATTTTTATCTACACAAAGCAACAACTTTCCTAGAGTGTGGCTATTTCTCCTGAGGGTAAAACCCTCAGTT
>NW_003852493.1:1882859-1884027 GCF_000181295.1 Otolemur garnettii | reverse complement strand
CCCCCCTTTTTTTATCCATAGTGTGCTTGGAGGCCTTAGATTTCCTCTCGTGGTCCTGGATGTCATTACAATATGCTAGTTAACTCTTCCAAAAGCTCAGAAGGTACCTTGCTTCCCCTACCCCTCTATCTAGAATTCAAAATATATCTTTCTATAATTCTATTTTCTCCAGCTATTCGCAGTAACTAATTTTTGACTATACCATTAATCATTCATGGTGACAGCATAATGAGAATGCCCTAGCAATAAAAGTATTTGGATTTTCTGGTAGGGAATACTGGTATTGCAAGATTGTATCACTGAAAGAGAACAAAATTCGAACAAGAAAACCTCTGTTTGGTTGTGTCTGCACCATTTCTTATTATTTATCCACAGGCAATATTCAACTATCTTGAGCTGGATTTTTCATATGAAAAATGGGAACTATACTTACAGCACAGGGTTTTCACAGAGATTAAATGGGATGCTCTGTAAATCCATCCCAACAATTTTTCTCCATGATGTCAAACTAGTACCTTCACCAGTTTTATTTTATTCCTTTGTAAAAGCATTGGTGTCAGCCCAGGGCTGTTTTCTGCCGAAAACTTCCAGTGTCCTTTAACACCGTCAGAATATTATTTGTTAGTTTGAAGATAAAAGGATGACAGCAACAGCGACAGCAACATAATGGCTTGGTGGACGTCTTTGTCAGGTCAGTCAACAAGCGAGCGCCTTCTATTTGTAAGATATGTAGTTTTAGAGTCAATTTTCTTCAAACTCTATAAATTTACCCTATATGGTTATGCAGTTTGCCAACAAAGATTTCCATGTTTTAAAAGCAGACAATTCTAGATGTGACATAAATGACATTACCTGGTAAGTAATTTGTGGAGATCACAGAGACAGTATGTGAAACCCTTCCTAGAAGCATATTCTTTCAAGTAATGGGTCACAGAACGCAAAAGGAGATTAAAAAAGAGAGTACAGATGCATATTTGGAGCTGTATGCATATTTCCAAGCCACTAAGGTGGCACTCGCTGAAATATTATGTCTATAAATAGACATAAGTGACAGAAACACATATCCTCTCAAAATGCAAAATGTTCTTCTCAGGCATTCAATTAGTCACAGCAAAAACAGAGAGCAGTTATCTTCCCAAGCTTGAAGAGGCCAGAACGTTAAAAAAAA
>NW_003852493.1:1848109-1882284 GCF_000181295.1 Otolemur garnettii | reverse complement strand
CCTTTTGTATGGTCTTCATAAAAAAAAACTTTACTCACTTTTCAAACCTAAATCTCTCTAAATCTATTCTCTCAGTCTCTGGTCAATCTTTATGGAAGAAACCTGGCTGGAGCTGTGTGCAATCTTTCGGGCACTGGCACTCTTGTTTAGCTGTATAGGGTAGAGGAAAAAGGAGATGCTAGACTCAAAATGCAGATCAGCCTCAGTTTATATTCTAATAACTTATTAGTTCTCTCTGATCTTTGGCTTCTTTGTCTCTAAAATGAGGATGGTGAATTCATACTCAATGACGTAATGCTTGCAAGGTGCTTGGCCCAAAGCGGATGTTCAAGATGTGGTCCTAAGTACAGTGGCTTGACTCAGCCAAATTAAACTATTTGTTCTCCATAGAAAACAAGTCTTTAAATTTATAAAAAATTAACCCCCCTCCAGAAATAAATATCTTGCATGCACACACACACACATACACACTCTTTATTATATGGTGTATTTTATTGTGTGTGTGTATATATATACAACTGTATAAACTCTATAAACCTGGAGTTGGCAGATTTTTCTGTGAGTGGGCCGGAGAGGAAACATTTCAGGCTTTTTGAGACATACAGTCTCTGCTACAGCTATTCAACCTTGCTGTTGCACAGCTAACGCAGCCCTAAATAACACAGAAACAAATGGGTAGGACGGTGCCGTAGTAAAACTTAATTTATGGACACTAAAATATGAATTCCATAGAATTTTGACAAAATACTCTTTTGAACTTTTCCAATCATTTATAAATGTCAAAAACATTCTTAGCTCATAAGCAATAAAAAGAAAAAAAAAAAAAACCAGTCAGCAAGCCGGATTTATACCATGGCTGTAGTTTGCCAACCTCTGGAATAAACCAAGCTACATATGCTGAAAGTTAGGGGTGAGTTAGAGAATTTTCAAGGTTGCTGTTTGCTGTACAGTTTTTCTGCCTTATGTGCTGACTGTGCTGACTAAATACTCAACCACCTGTGGAGAGGTGAATTAACTCTTTTCTTGTTAGTATCTTTGAATTACTTCCAGACTCAACCCTTATTAGATCATTTTTTCTTTATGTCCATTCTCATGATGAGCTCATCTAATATGTTCTGACTTTCCAAACTTGTAACTTCAGCCTGAAATTTCTTCCTGAACCCTAGAGTCATATATCAAAAACTCTACTTAACATTTGCACCTGTATGTCTAAAGTACATCTCACCCTGAATGTGTCCAAAACAAAACTTAGGAGCTTCTTCCTTAACCTATTTCCCTCCTAGCCTGTCTATTCCAGTATATGGCAACTCCTCTTTCTCTTTGTTTAAGCCAAAAATGGAGTCATCTTTGATTGTTTCTCTTTGGTTACAACACATAACCATTCCACCTGCAAATACTCTTGGTACTATCTTTGAACTGTGTCTGGAATATAGTAATTTTATGCCATCTCTACTGTTACCATTATCATCCTCTCACCTAGATTACTGGAATAGGCTCCGATCAGTTCCGCTGTTTCCCCTTGGCCATCTACGCTTCATCCTCAATACAAGATTTAGAATGATCAGGCACATTCTAAGTTAGGTCATGTCACACCCTCAGACAGCTCGTATGTCAGTGGCCCAAATTCCTCTTTGCCTTTCCTCTTTCCCCCCAACCCGTCTGACTTCATCTTCTACAGGGTGCCTATTGCCCACTTTGCTTGCTGTTTTTTGAGCAGGACAGTTTCACTTCTCTTTGGAATACTCTCGGCCAACCCTTTTTGTTTAAGGGTTACATTGTCAACATGCCATTCTCTGGCTACTGATCTTTTCTAACACTGTCCCTAGCACGTTTTTGTTTCCTTTTCCTCCGTCACATTGTCACCATTTCACACAGGAGCGGATTTTTGGAAAGTATCAATTGTTTTTCATAGTATATGGCTGGACACTTTCTGGACAGCCCTCATAGTGTACGTTTTCATTATTTACATGTAATATCCATGACAGCACAGATTTTTTTTATCTGTTTCTTTCGCTGTGGTTCTCCCTAGTAGCAAAGAATGATACCTGGCATAGCAGGAATTTAAAATATATTTGTTGAAGGCTTGAATACCTTTTGGTGGTGGGATTGTGGAGATCTGTATTGCTTTTCTTTGTACAGACCTGTATGTATTATACCAAAAAAAACACCAAGAAGCTTGACAAAATTTTAAATCAAGAAACCCAAATATTGTGTTGTAGTGCTGGATATGATGTCACTTTATATCTGTATGATTTTTAGTAAGTTCAAAAAGTCTATGACCTGAATTTCCTATCTTTATAACTAAAATAATAAGATAAAAGATGTCTATCTATTGTATCTATCTGTTATATCTAAATACATATAGATCCATGCTTGTATCAAACACATACATGAACACACATGCAAACACACACATAGACAGAGGGTGCCAAAATGTGTGTACACATTTTAAGAAAAGAAAAAACTGTATTAAATGTGCAATATGATAACAAAAGATGAATACAAGTCATGTTTGAGCACCTCTTGTAATTGCAGAAGTCAAGCATGACTTAAGCATTACAATTTTAATGCAGTTTTTTCCTTTTTTACAACATGTATACTTTTTGGCACCCTCTATATAATAAAATACAAGATATCTATGACTACTTACCTTATATACTATTAGTTTTGAGGCTATTTTGTAAGCTATCAATTATCATTCAGCATGACATCACTACAAAGGGAGATTACAATATATTTTTCTATTAATTATTTTAGTGTAAGAAATAACAATTATAGGGTGGCGCCTGTGGCTCAGTAAGTAGGGTGCTGGCCCCATATGCTGAGGGTGGTGGGTTCAAATCCAGTTCCGGCCAAACTGCAACAAAAAAATAGCCGGGTGTTGTGGCGGGCGCCTGTAGTCCCAGCTACTCAGGAGGCTGAGGCAAGAGAATCGCGTAAGCCCAGGAGTTGGAGGTTGATGTGAGCTGTGTGATGCCACAGCACTCTATCAAGGGCAATAAAGTGAGACTCTGTCTCAGAAAAAAAAAAAAAAAGAACTAACAATTACATTTACATATATATTTTGTCCCATGGACTTTGTAATCTGAATTTAATGAAGGACTACTTTGGGAACTAAATTTGGGTTGACAGCATAGTGACTTTTCTCTAAGCATGGAAGAGGAAAAGGAAGAAGAATCTTGGAAAACATTCCTTTTTCCATGCACGTCAAATTACATGTATTATATTGGGTGACAAAAGCAATAATAAAAAAGAAATGAATCAGAAAAACATTTTATTAATTTGAGGTCATCATCAAGAAACACAGTGTGAAGTGACATTGAGAAAAACAATTTTATGCACTGCCTTTGGAGATTATATGCATGTCACATAAACAGGGAGGGTCAGGTATGGAGTCACTCGTCTATAATATAACTACAAGGGAGGCTGCGTGAGATTGGAGGATCACTTGAGCCCAGGAATTTGAGGCCAGTCTGGACAACACAGCTAGACTCTGTTGCTAAAATAAATAAGTAAAAATACAAACAAACAAATAAGGAGGGATGAAAAGAGATGAGGATTAGGCCAGATGGAAGCAGAAGATGAGGGATGAGGGAACCTTAGTAACAGAAATCTGCTAAGACACAGGCAGCAGGAATTAGACAATACTATGCTTGGCCAGATAAAGCGGTGACAACAGATTCCATTATTTCAAAGCCACGTACAGCATTCCAGTTCTTTCAGTGTCTACCATTTTGAAGATAGAAATAGAAAAGAGGCTTTTTAAAATCAGTTTGTACAGTATCACCTAAATTTCAGCACGATACCTCTGTGGGTAGAAAACAAACATCTTGTATTAATCTAAACTAGGAGAAATCTATAGTAATATAATGATTTTGAAAATAAGGTTCAGAGTCTAAGTTAAATGAAAGCAAGTTCTGTGTCTGGTGTTGCCCATGACCAAAGACATGGCACACGGAGATGCTCAGTAAATATACGATTGATAAATAAATGAGTGAGTTTGATCAGCTTATCTTTGGCCCAATTCCTGTCCTTCAAAGTATCTCATTCACTTCTGATTATTCTTTAAAAATAGCATATTTAATACCAATTTACATTAACAGTGTCTTTTTATTTCTGAAACTTTTAAGAAAGGAGGCCTTGCTGACCCTGTGTCAGCTAATTCCTAAATATAGTAGACAACTCAGGAGGGAGCCTGCCTTTAAATGCAGAGCCCTCCCCTGGAGCTACCTCCTCTGTAGGGCATTTGAACTCTAGGCCACTATCCATCTGCCTTAATTGTCCCAAGGCCTGGTACCAGACAACTAGGGACAACCTGTATGCCTGCGACAATTATTCAAACTCGCCAATCCTAACTTTGTTCACCCTGCCTTTCCTGTTCCCTGCCATGCACACCATCACAGAAGGTCTTGAGCACATTGTCCCCTTCCCTCCGCCTCCTGACTGACCCTGGTGAGTTCCCTGCGGCCCGGCTTCATGTGCCATGTCGCCCCTTATTGCTAGGAAATCCGTGAGTACAATACATACTGCCTTCCTGACAGTCACTTCTGTGTCTGCTTACCTTACCACAGCTAATTAAAACAAACCCCAAGTAGCCTTAAAACACAGTTGCTCAGGGAAAATTTTCTCATTGAAAGTGTTGACAAACAAACATAATTCTAATTTGGAAAAAAAGGATGAATGATCATATTAAAGTAATGGGAGGCTTTCTACCCATGGTGTTGGCATAGATTCTTAAATGGGTAATGCTGTATACCGAATATAATTTGATGCTAACTTTTGATAGGACTCTTTGGTAATACTTAAACCAATACAGCTGCAATTGACTCAGCTTATAATAATAATTTAAAAAATAGCTAAAATATATAATGGAATTGTGTATAAAAATAATATATTAATGTATTTATATATGTAATATATTATATGGAAAATGTATAATACATTGTTTAAAAAATACAAAAATTATATAATTCCCTATTTACTGCAAAAAGTGTTTAGATATTCACATAACAAAGGCTATGTATAAAAAGAATAGTTACGACTATGTGGTGTATTGATGGGTGTTTTAAAATGTTTTATTTTCATTTTATAAACATTTCAAAAGGAGACAAAATATACTCAGTACCCACAATCTAGATGTAATGATGTCAGTTATTTTACTGTTAGCTTCAGGTCTTCCTCTGTCTTTAAAAAATAGCACATTACAAATATACCTAAAAACCTCATTAAATTATTCTTCCCTTCCTTTCTATCCTTATTTTATCAATAAACCGATTATCTTTCATATGCATTTTTTAGAATAATTTCTAAAGTGAACATTTATTATTTTGTAATTAGTAAAAACACATTTTTACATTGATCTCATGTGGTATTATAACGTCTCTATGTAATCTGCATCACTCTTTTGCATTTGAAAGTAAGCATTCCAATTTAAACCTTGGCCTGAACTTTCAATACCTGGCGGTCTACTAGAGGCTGTTAATCATATTGGGGCTCTTTTTATTAATAGGGACACATACATATACTTTTGTAGAGAAATATATTAAAAATTCAAATTGATATTTATTTATTAATAACTAGGATGGTATATTACTAAAATTACTTTGATTAAAGAAATTTTTGCTTAGATATTACTCTAAGCTGTTATTTACTTAGATGTTATTGAACCAGAAAAGAATTTTAATATTGTGGATAAATTAAGACTCTTACCCTAGGGATTTACTTTAGTTATACCAAGAGTCTTGCAGTAGAAAAGTCCCACTGTGGAGAGAGTGTTAAGCTAAGTAGAAGTAATTTCACCATAGATTTTTTTTACTAATAAGTATTGAGACAGTACAAATTTGAATAAACACAATGAATGCCAAGTTATAATTACTACCAGAAGCTTTTAAACATAAAATAAATTTGACCATTCTCAAACTAATTTTATAATTATACCCCAAAGACATGTACTCTTATTGTTTGCCTAAAGGAAATTGTCCAGGATCTCTGGATTCAAAATTAAATTCTAAAAGCACTCTTTGACTATAACCACATTTTAAACAAAATAGGAGAAGTTCTACAAATGAAAGACATCCAACTGATGATTCCAAACTTAAATTGACCCCTGGGATCCTACAAATGAGTTTAGAGACTAAGAATATCCCTGATTTGAGTGCAGCAATTATCACTGATAGTCTCTAATTGCCTGGATTGGCAAAGCCCTCTGGTTTTCCTGATGGTCTTTGAGGACATAAGGCCAGGGCTGCCTTTAAAAGACCAGAAAGCCTACTGGTCTTGTCTTCACGATTATACTGCTTATTTAAAATCTCTCTACCATTAATTATTTCAATTGTTCCTCATAATCTATTATTTCAGTATCGAACATAGCAGGAGCCCATAGTGAGTTATTCCTCCTTCTAGACAAATTAAAATGATGAATAATATTCTCCCTGTTTAAGAAGAAAGTGATAGTGCTATAAAATCTGTAAGTGCCAGATGATGCTTTGCTTGAAACTAGCCTTTTGTTTTAACAAATGAAAATAATCCGGTGTCTTTGCTTGGATACTAATTGTGGAATATAACATCTGAGAGGCTTATTTCTACAATTGCCATAACTTGCAAAGTTTCACCGACAGCTGAGTTCATTATGTTGAAGCTGTCAATCACACAGCCAGTCATTTACACCGCCTTTGAACTCTCTTTGTTATGTTTCCTCAAGGACATTTCTTTTTCCTTTCATAGAATGTTTAAACCTTCTATTCTATCTCCTTACCAATGACATTCTAGAAGATCCCCATAAGATTTTCTTTGCTGTAACAGAGAAATAGAATGCTCTGTTTATTCCACTAATGTTTTAGATATAATTCTTTGAGCTAATCTGAAAGAATATTTGAAATAATATTCACTATTATCTTGAGAATTTATTTTTGCTTGTTTTATGAGAAAGTATAGGATACTATAGCCTAGTTCATTATAGATTCACATAACATCTACCAAGATAACTCATTGATGTCTAAGAAATCAATAAACACCCATTAAACTGAATTGGAACTGGACATATTCTCAGTACCAGAGAAATTTAAGGTGTAAACATGACACAGCCAGTGATGTTGAATTACTGATCTGAGTTTACAGTCCTTACTATCTGACCTCCAAGGCCACTATACCAAAACTTTTTTGAGAGGTCCCACTTCAGACAAAGGAAGTATCCCTTCACTCATTTGTTTGCAACGGCAAATTTGCCATCATCCTTAACTTCGTCCCTGTCTTAATGCAAACTTTCAAGAAATAACTACATTTTATTGTTTTTGACCTTCACAATTTTCCTGGACTTTTGTGTCTTTCTTACTAATGCACAGATTTAGGCCATCAACATTTTATATCTGGTTTAAAACATTTCCTGCAGTCTCCTATTTTCACTCTGGATCTTCCACGACGTAACAGCCAGAGTGATTCACTTCCCACTTACGTCCTGAAGTGGTATCCACCTGCCCCGTGACATATATTCCATGCAGCTGCTTAACTCTCCAAACCGCATTAAATGTCACACTTTCAGTTCCTGCACGGCATCATGCTTTCTCATAATTCTCTGTGGGGAAAAACTCTGATCCTTCTGTCAGAAAAACCCTATTTTTCTACTAGTATCCCCTTTCCCTGGCTGATTTGTGCTCAGCTTCAAAGTCCTTCCCTCTGAAAGAATACTCTGACCTCTGAAAACTCTTTTCAGAAGCCTTCTTAGTTGTACATGTTCATTCTACAACTTACTTTTTAACTGTACCCGACTGCTATTCACTGGTCTTTATTCACCTCCATGTGTTAACATTTAAGAGGGTGGGAAGTATGATCTTTTATTTAACATTTATTAAAGGAAAAAGATAAAGGAGTAAAAGATTCAGCAGCAAAAATATTATTTGTATACAATTCATCATAACTCAAGTTCATTGCCAAATGAACAGAAATCTCTGATTTTCTTTCAGACGCCTTAGTCTTAGCTGACTATCTAAAATAATGTCATCATTCCTTAGGCATTGCGATTCTATTATTCCAAATTTGTTTTTTCTCCATTTCAGAGGTTGGGGATTTTTTCTGCTTTCTGAACAAATAAAAGTCACTTTTCTCTTGCAACCAAGTTTCTTGTTTTACAGCTGAGTTCTTACATTGAAGACACAGCAAGGGTGTCAAACTAATAACAGACTCCTAGAACCCCTCTCCAGAATGGCCCTTTGTTGGAGTAGCTGTCGCTTTCCGATATCCCTTCATAAATGTAACCACATGCATAAAGAGCACCACTTCAATGCGTGAAAATCCTCATTTGCTCAGTACTAAATTGAAGCAGCTAAATAGTCGTCCATTATTATCAAGGTTTTCAAAAATGAAATCATACAATTTTTCTTTTGCTAAACTTCTCTATTCTTTACCATGTATTCAAGTGCTCTTTCCTTTCCTCTCTAGAGTATACTTAAATCTCAAGGGTCTAAAGGAAAAGTTAAAAACCCAATAGTTTTTGAAAAGTAGCTGTTTCCTAAGGCCCTACTGAGTCACAGGTGAAGAGTTAGAGAGGTCCTGACAATACAATGGTTTAGGGCTCTTGAAACATTTCCTCACTTTGGGGAAAGGGAGATTCATAAACAGGTCATTCTAAAGCCATGAAACATTTTAAAACCAAGGTTTCTACAGTTTTTCAGAAGCAAAAAGAATAGAGTGATAGTTCTGCTTACAAAGAATTAGTAAAGGGTGGCCCCTGTGGCTCAAAGGGGTAGGGCACCAGCTCCATATGCTGGAGGTGGTGCGTTCAAACCCAGCCCCGGCCAAAAAAAAAAAAAAAAAAAAAGCAATGGCAGAATTCTACAATATCATTAAAAAAAAAAAAAGAATTAGGAAAAGGAGTTGTGATATACAAAGAAATTTCTGAGAGCCACACAGCTATGAACTTTTGAATTGCCACAACAAAACATTTGAATAGCTGAAAATATGTATAGGACTAAAAAGATTACCAACTTTTCACATATTTGCTTTTCTGTCAGATAAGAAAACGAATGACTTTTTAGCATTTCTCTTTAGGCTGATGTTAATATAATTTAATAATTTACTAATTTCAACAGATATCTTGCCAGTACTGTGTCCCCAGGGAAAGGAAGCACGGGCCATAGCAATCGGCAAGTTTGAACACAAGGGAGCCAGCCTCAGCAGTGAGAAGACGCGCTCGTGTTCTTCTGACACGTCTTTTGCAGCGCGAGGAACTAGAAGAGGCCCGGGTATTGTAAGGAGGCCCCTCAGTTTGTTTGATTCACTTCTCAGTCTCTAGATACTGGGTCCAGTCAAAGATATTATTTTAAAAATTACTTAATTTTCAAACCACAAAACAGAACTTTATAGACCACATATCACGCCCTTTTAACACTGCACCTGGTTCAAAATTTTCATATGGAGTAGCCAGGGCGGAGCTTATCATTCCCATTTTGAAGATGTGTCGCTGAGAAGACTCATGGAGATTTAAAGATGTATCCAATCTAGAGAACTCTTGTAGAGTTCAAGCTTTGAACATTCTGATCTCAAAGTCACCATTTATGTTTCTTATTTCTAGGCTCAGTAAAAAACAGGATCTATCTTTTGCACAATATATGGGTTCAGGAACAACTTCTGTGTTTTTCTCCTTCAGTTTTTTCCCCTTTAATATTCTGGGATAAAATAATAGGTTATACAAAGATCTGGAGGCTGTGTGTCTGGATTGCTATCCAAGTGTGAGAAACATGGTACTTTGATTGCTTATTCCAAGAGGTAATAACTTCAAATATTTTCCATAAGATAAAATAAATTATGCAACCCAATAGAACTGCATTCAAGCCTGAAATAGATCACATAGAGACAGCACATTGCTATTCAAATTATTCAAACCAGTCAAAATGAATTTATTCCTTAATGAAGATTGCCTTGGGTATTTGCCTCCAGAGCTCTTGTGTCTTTCACAAATAACACATTTACACTTCTCTATTTCTGTAGCGAGAAGCAGCTATTAGCTTATTCCAAGGGCTAGACGTTTGTGGTTTCAGAGGAAAAAAAAGGTAAAGGCATTTCAAATTAGTTCTCATGTCTCTGAGACAGATATCCACATATTAAATTCTCCTGGCTATTGATAAAGCCAGGCATTCTTCAGAGGACATAAAATAGTGCTTAAACACAACTTTCATAAAAGTAGATGCTTCACTTTTCTCTGAACTAACTCCCTAGAAATTTATTTTCATGATAATTTTAGGGGAGTTTTATTTGAAATGAAAAGTGTTGTTAAATAATAGAAATATAAAAAAAATTCTAAGTAGAAAGAGATTTGGGTTACTCAATATATTTTTCTACCATAGATTATTTCAGAAGATAATTTTCTCAGTTTATTGCTATGTATTCCCCCCCTTTTTCAATAGCTTACATTATTTTTACTTCATATATAGCTAGTGTCTTTATTAAAGCTTCATGTTGCATTGCATTTTAATAAGGAAATGGCATAATGTTATAAAGGGGATGTTATGAGAAAGTTGTTGTGATGAGCTGTCAGATTTATAAGTCCATGTAATATTTACAATAATAAAAATAGTGTGTGGGTATATTAATTACTCCAATCTACTCTTTCCATATTATCTTTTATTCTTATCATTTTTCCAGCTGAGACTAGGGAAACAATAAATTGTGAAAGTAAAAAATTGCACAATAATCCCTTTGAATTTACCTTATTACAAAGGGAAGGGGATTTAAAAACAGTGGGAACTTAGTCAAGGGAGGAAATGTTCATGGTTTAAGTTTAGGACATACTTCATTTTGTTATATGAACCCATATAATTTCAGGTATTAATTGGGGAACATGACAAAATCTGTACTTCATTTTTTTATTTGAGACTATGTAATTTCAGGTAAGCTATATTGGGGAACCCAATAAAATCCAACATAAAATGGCAGATAAAGTATGAATTTTTGATCCATGGTGTAGTGTGGTCTGAGTGAGATCCATTTAGAGACTTCTCGAAGCAAGAGATGAATGACCAAACCATTGGCACTGGATACTCAGAAGGAGCAGAGAAGGAGCATGATGAAGCTGGGAATCAGACTAGCCCAGGGATGGGGAACAATTTGTTCTTTAAAATTCAGATCCAGTCAAAAAGGAGCTCTTAATGTTCCAGAAGGCCACATGTAGCCTTAAGGCTGCAGGTTCACACTCTTAGAGAACCCTCACTCTTGTAAACCACAGCCCACTCGGTTAACATAGAAAAAGAAAACAGCTGTTTACATACTTCACTAGAGGGAGGTGATTCATGTCTGTCCCACTTTACCACATTTAACTTAGGACAACTGGTGAGAGAACATGAGAATACTTTTATATCCATTCCACTGCCTTGATAGTTCTCTTCTGCTGCAGCTGTGGAAGAAGGCATTTCAAATTTGCCTGGTCTCAGCAGCAAGCATTCACTGAATGAATGGATTTCCTGGGTCCAATTTCTCATCTAGTCCTCCCAGCCCCTCTGCTTCCTGGTGGCTACTTGACACCCATTAGTCATTCTCCCTGCATTTATTTAGAGTCCGTTTCTAAAATTTCTTTTGACTGGGTTTCCAGGTGAGATTGTGTCTGCTTACTTTGAGGATGAGAGCGTATCACCTTCCTACCTATAATAAATGATCTTTTTCTTCTATTTGTCTATATTTTACTTTGGGGTAAACTCCTTCCACTGGGGACTCATTGGCTGAGACATGAAGGGGTGGTAGAATTAGACCTCAGTATGCCTTCTGTTTCCAAAGGTGTGGAGCTCTAGATGTCCAGAGAAATAACTGTACATGCACGCCAAAAACACAAACAAACTCAAAACCACTAAAAGATTGATAAATTTGACATATTAGAAAATGAATCTTAAATAACAACATAAATATGAGAATAAAATTGCAAGCCACAAACCAGATAGAAATGCTTTCAACACTTACAATGAACAAAGAAGTTGCATACAGAATATGTAAAGAAAAAAAAAGAGTAGCTTAAAATCAATATAAAAAAGGAAAAATACAAATTAAAAATGAATATCATTATGAACAAGCTTTCAAGAGAAAATGAAATACTGATGTTAAAAAAACAACTGATACTCAATTTCATGAATAGGATGGCTTTATAAGAGATTAATATGTAACTATCAATTGCATTTATATACAGAATTAATATAAGTGAGAAAATATTTTAAAAAAGCATTATTATATTTTCCATTTTATACTATTTTAAAGTCTGACAATGTCATTGTTGGTGAAAATATTGGAGCAAAGGGAACTTGGTGGGTAGTAACAAAAATTGGTATAGCAACTTGAGAAAAACATTGGGCTTTTTCTTATACTGAACTTGTTTGGCAATTTCATCTCTAGGTATAAGCCATAGGCTAGTGCTTTTCAGGCCTTATTTAATAACCCTGGAAGGCTATATTGAAATGCAGATTTTTATTCAGTAGATTTAGGGCGGGGGATTTTTAACAGCTACAGATGAAGCTGATGCTATTGGACCCTGGACCACACACCTTCAGTACCAAGCTCTAGAGTAGAGGTTCTCAACCTGTGGGTCACGACCCCTCTATAACAATGAAAACACATCCTGCATATCAGATATTTATGTTATGATTCATTACAGTAACAAAATTACAGTGATGAAGTAGCAACGAAAATAATTTTATGGTTGGGAGTCACCACAACATGAGGAACTGTCTTAAAGGGTCGCAGCACTAGGAAGGTTGAGAACCACTGCTCTAGAGAGTATCTTTGAGCTGTTTACCAAGAAATATATATGTATATCTCCTCAGCAGCACCATTTTCAATAATAAATAGTTGAGAACCACCCAAATATCCACAATCCATAGAAACAAATTATGATAAAGTCCTAACTATAGAACCCTCTGCAACAGTGAAAATCAGGTGGATGAATATCAAAGACATATTATTGAGCAAGAAATAAGTTTCAGAAGAATTCATACAAAATAATTATAACGACATAAATATCAGAAGCTGGCCAATAAACATGTATGATAAAAGCAGTAAGGAAAGAAAGAAAAAGAATGTTATTACCATAATATGCAAGACAGCTCTTCTCTCTAGCAGCAGGAAGGTCAACATGATGCAATTAAGAACTTTCACATGTGCTTTTAAGGTGCAATAAATGCCTCATTTTTAAACAGCATGTTGGTACATTTATTTTCATATTCTTTAAACTAGATTTTATCATATGAATGTTCTTATAATAAAAAATAAAGGTGGTCACATTATTCTAATATAGATATAATAATATAAATTAATATAAATATAAAATAAATGTATAAATAGGATAATGATATTAATAAAATAAAATTAAAGTGAAAATCAAAAGTCATGTGATTATATCTTACATGATAGCTGATACATTTTTAAAGCATAACCTGAAAAGAGAATTTAGAAAGGGCAATTCTGCCAAGGTGATGTGATCAAATTTACAGCTCTCTGGTGTTCTAATTCGATCCAATGATAGACCCTAACTGCACAGAGGACTGCCTTCGGAGCAGCATATCCCTTAAATTATCTTCCAGGAGATTTTGGGTAGAAAATACACACCATACATCAATAGAACTCTCGTAGTAAGAGTTTAAATTACAGTAATATGATATTGCTGATCCAGATAATTTATGTTAAGTCCTGGAAACCAGAAGAGCAGGACAGGCTTTATAATATATTATTGAAATTAAGGAGGGCTCTCATCCAATACTCTCAAATACTCTCAAACAAATAAAAGTGAACCTCATGTCCACGAGGAGTTGGACATGAGGACAATTAACACCTGCTTTCTTCATGAAGTGAATTAATTCCCCTGTAGCACTGAACTGAATCTGTATTTGACTACAAATCCCCAACACAGAGCATTGCAGGCAATTTTAACTTAAGAAAATCAAAGCAAGTGTTGGCAGTTATCTCTAAGACCAGAGAGACTTTTAACAATAATCCAACAGAAAGAGCATCAAATTCAGGAGAACAAGAACTCCTGATGGACAAGCCAGAGTGGCTTAATTGCAAAATGTGTCCTCAAACCTGAAAAATGTAGGTATGGCAGAGATATAGTTGCAATTAATTTTTTATATGTTGGAGGACATTTTCCAAATTGAAATTTTTGGTCTTCTCATAGATTTAAGTCTGCTTACAGGGGTTAGAGTATTTTGTATGGTAAGCTGAGTTCTTCCTTAAGATCATAGGCTAAGCTTTATATTACCTGTGGTAGGGATGCAGATGCTGGCTTATACGAGGATAGAGCCCAAAAATTTCTTCTCCGATATCTTCCAAAAGGAAGTGAAACATTATTATGTGTTTTTTTTTTTAAAGACAGAGACTCACTCTGTCACCTAGGCTAGAATGCCAAGGCCTCAGCCTAGCTCACAGCAACCTCAAACCACTGGGCTGAGGTTGTGATCCTCCTGCCTCGGCCTCCTGAGTAGCTGGCACTACAGGTGCCCACCACAATGCCCAGCTAAGTTTTCTATTTTTAGTAGAAGTGAAGCTCTCATGCTTGGTTAGGCTGACCTTGAACTCCTAAGCTCAAGCAATCTACTCACATTGACCTCCCCGAGTGCTAGAATTATGGGCCTGAGCCACCGTGCTCAGCCTTAAAAAATTACTTTGTAATTACAATTACTTTGAAATTCTCTCTATATAGAATTTATAGAGAGAATTCTATTCTCTATGTAGAATCTCCAAAGTAGCAAATAAAAATATAGGATTCCCAGTTAAATTTGAATGTCTTATCAACAATTAATAATTTATTAGTATAAATATCTCCCAAATATCAACTATTACATGGGACATACATTAAAACATTATTTATTGTTGATCAGACATTCAAATTTAACAGGGAATCTCATTTTTTTTTTGTTTTGGCTGAAGCTTAGTGATTTTAGGATTAAAGTATTCCATGCTGGATAATTCGGTATACATATTTATTACAAAGGCCAGAAGAGCAATAGCAAAGCCAACCAGAAGAGATAAATATGAAAGAAAGAATTCTTATTAGATTGTAGTGTTTCTCATACTTTCGTGTCCACAAGAATCACCACAGGTCTTGTTAAAATGCAGATTTTGACACGGTGGGCCTGGACAGGGGCCTGAGACTGTGCATGACTAACAGGCATAGACCATGACCCAACACACTGAACGAGAAGAATGAGGACAGTGGCTCTTGGACATTAGTACACTTTAGAATCACCTGGCTTATTGAATACAGCTTCCTGGGCCCTCCTCTCAAAGTTTGTTTCTAATATGTCTCCAGGCGGTACTCATTTTCGTCTTGGACTCACCATAAAATGAGAACCACAGGGTACAGAATGAGTTACCCTCACAGCTGATCCCTACGTATTTAACTACTTATATGCCACAGTAAGAAGGTGAAACTAAAAAGTGAAATATATTCATGATTATACATAATTGAAAGGAAATACCTAGTTTTAAAAATAATTTACATAAAGAGGTTTATAAAGAAATTTTGAATACAAATAACAAGGATATACATGCTTAATACAAGTATAAAGTACGAGTTCAAATGATGTGACTCAGTTCTCAGCTTATAAAATTTAAATTCCATGCCAGTAGTAGCAAGATTAATTCCTATCCCAAAGCCTGACCTTATTTACATTAATATATTTTAGTGTATTTGAGAGCCTTATTCTCAAGGAGTCAGATCTAGTTCCTTTAATGTGGAAGTGGTAGACAATTCTGATTTCTGAACTTAAGATGGCTGCAAATAATAGTCCCACATTAAGGACAGGAGCAAAGCTTTCTGTTTGGGATGGCCATAAGCTTCCAAATGTATCTTGCTATCCCATGAGGATGGTCTTTCCATTTGTCAGGCCTAGGCTGAGGGTCAAAGAACCAATGTAGTTTAGCCCCTTAAATCTGGGACATGGAAGAAAATGGGTTTCTTCCATGAAGGAAAACCAGGAGCTTACTATGAAAAACAGTCCACCTTGTCCACACAGACCAAAACTGTACAAAAGATGCTGAGGTAGCATTTGCTAATTCACTTGCAGAAAGCTTTCCAAAATTTGTCATTTAAAGTATCATTAATATACAAAATCTTCATACACTGTACCAGAGGACAAAGATCTGAATTTATCTATTAGCACATAATCAAACAGAATTATTCCCTTTCAGAATTAACTTAAATGTTAATAGGAACAAGACATAGTTGAAATTATTTAAGACACTGAAATATCTAATAAAAAGATTATGAAGAATCAAAACATAAAAGAGTAATTAAGAAAAATTTTAAAACTTGTTCTAAAAAAGTCAAGAATAAATCAAAAGGCAAAAAGGTAATTATTTGATTAGATCAAAAGCAAGTCTTTCTCATTAAAAGGAAACAGAAGATACAAGGTGTGGGATCGACTTTGAGCAGGAAGAGCTAGGATGGGATGAGGATTTCTAAATATTGATTCCATTATATTGTTATATGTGAACTATGTGAATGTACTACATATCCAAAATTAAACAATTAAAATTAAACAAAAGCATATTGGAAAAAGTTAACAGAAACATGTGGGAGACAATATTTCCTGGGATGCTCAAGAAATATCTGACAAAAATTTCTATTATCCAGAAATTTTGCTATAAATCTGAACCCTTCATTCTTACATATCTGTAAGAATATATATGTTCTTATACCTAGAACAGTGCCTACACTGTACATTCTGGACAGTATTTGCTAAAAACTTAGTAAATTAATAGTAACAGATTTGGAACTACTCTGGGTAACCATCAAAGGAAGCGTTAATAGCTAAAATATAGTGGATTCCTGCTATTGAGTACTTTGTAGTACATAGATGTGGATTTAAGACACAAGAAAAAAATTTAACTGTATAAGGTTGTTTATAATAATATACAAACACTATACAAAATCTTCATACACTGTACCAGAGGACAAAGATCTGAATTTATAATTTTCCTTTATCCTAATAAGGAAAAGGAAAATAACAAGAGATATAATCCAATATTATTAATGCTAATTCAAAATTAACCCTAAACAATACACATATTTCTATAAACAATTCAAATAAAATATACTTATTAAACAAAATGGAATGTCTCTGATGGGAATAAAACAAACAAATAAACCAATACATATAACATATAACTTGCCTATATATTTATACTTAAGTTGCTTAAGGACCAAAATTGTAAATGTGCAATGAACTAAGAAGAACATTTAACTGAATCTTCTTTACCTAAAGTTTAGGGAGAAAATTCTGGTAGATTAAAGATGGTCACAAATGCTTTCTTTTCTTCCCTTTGAAAGATGGGGGGTGAATCCCCTTTCCTTGAATTTGAGTCATTCTAGAATTCCCAAGACTAGCTCATAAGACTTCTAGCATCTTCTGCAAAGCTTCTATCCATGTGAAGCCCATTTGAAAGCACTTTCAAGTTATCCAAGTACCCTGAGGTCACTCTGCTGGGGAGTCACAGGTAAACAACTTGGCTGACCATTTCAGAGAAGCCCAGTTTTTCATCCATCACATCAAGATGCCAAATGTGTAGTGAAGTCATGTCGGGTCTTCCAGACCAGCCCATCTGCCAGCTGAGTAGCACTGTATAGCTTTAGTCAATGCCTTATGGACCAGAGGAATCACCTTGCTGAGTCTTGCCTAAACTCCTGACCCATAGATTCATGACCTATAATAAAATCTGCTTGTTTTGAGCCAGTAAGTATTGCCCTAATTTGTTATATAGTAATAGAAAACTCGATAGATCCAAGACAAACAAATAAGAAAAACTGTCACCAATGTTAAGAACAAGGGGTCAAGGATAAAAAAATTAAGGTCTAAAAGACAAAAATAGAGACAAGAGTATAATAATTTTTGAAACTGCTTCCTACTCTGAGTCAGAGTCCTTCAAACCAGGGCTACCATCAATATCCAGTTATGTCTTCATTTGTTTGTTTTCCAAGTCTCCGGGAACAAGCCTCTTGTCCTTTCTATTTTTGGTTCTTGCCCCCTGTACATTGTCCCAATTTAAAAGGTCTGAGTCAGGAGAAAATAATCTTCCTAAGTGAGTCCAGCTGAATCATGCCATTCACACCAGCATCATCGAATGGGAGAAAATGGTCTCATATCTCAAAAGAATTTGGGAAGTTGGTTATTTTATAAGAATATGGATGTTGGAATTGAAAATAATCCTTCTCAATAGTAAACTCACATCCCACTGTCCAATTTACTTTCTTGCCTTTGAAGTTAGAATTCTAGACCCTGGGTCTGTGACTCCTGCATTTTATAAATGGGAGCAAAGTTTCTGTGAATACAAAATTTAGGTAAATAAAATTGAATATAAGTTTACACATTGGTAGCTCTCTGTGAATAACTTCACATACTTTAACAGATTTTCAAACAGCATATGATCCCTCCCCCAAGTTAAGAAACATTTCCAAGACATCCATAGTATATTTTTACATAAAAGAATTTATTAATAATTTCTGTATATTTATTCTGGCTCTGTAAAAATAAATATTTTATGAAACTTATGTAATAACTTTTATAACTATCTAGTATTTATTAATAACATTCTAAACAATTACTTTTAAAAAATAACAGAATACATACACACACACATATTTGTGTCATATATAGATGTACATATTTGACCCCTGGCCAGTGCTTCTTACATTATTTCCTCCAGATTTTTAAATATTATTATTTATAATTCATTAAGTACTTAGTGTGTCTCAAATACAGTTCAAATGCCTTTATGTACTTTATCTCATTAATGCTCACAAAAAATTATGAGGTAAACATTAAAATTTCTACTTTATGGGTATAGAAACTAAGATATAAAGAGGTATATAACTTGCCTAAGTAGGGATGGCTGGTATTGAGTTATAACTTGACTTACATATTAACATATGTTTGATGCAGAAAAGTTGAAATGTGTTTGTTCATGTTTTAATTTACAGAGAAGGTAAAAGGGTTAAAAGGAATGATAGTTATTGGTTAAATTTAACTAAAATAAGATTTTTTTCCAACATCTGGGCTTAGGTGACTCTGTTGCCTCAGCCTCCTGAGTAGCTGGGACTACAGGCACCTGCTACAATGCCTGGCTATTTTTTGTTGCAGTTTGGCCGGGGCTGGGTTCAAAACCATGACCCTTGGTATATGGGGCTGGTGCCCTTCCCACTGAGCCACAGGTGCTGCCCTAAAATAAGATTTTAACATGATAATTAGCATAGTTGGAGTCAGTATGAAAAAATAGGACTCACTTGGCAAAGATTCCAGGCTATGAGAAAGGAAGAATTACTGACAATGCATAACAACGTGACCAAAGCACCACCTGTGGGAGGGTGAGCTATTGTTCAAAGCCTTTGTTCATCTGGGCCCAGTGCCCTCTATCCTAACATTGCCAGGCTGACTCCAGGATCACACTAAGGTCTTGGTCAACTCTTCCACATCCACTCATCCTTGTTCTCTGTTGGGAGCTGACCTTCTGCGAGGCAAGGCCACCCAGTTTGAGGAAATGTACTCGAGCCAAGGACAGAGTGCAAACCTGGCCTCAGTGGTTTTCCTGGTATGGCTGGTTCCTCAACCAGATCAGATTGGAGCCATGGCCTTTGGTCAGAACAGAGTGCTGAGGATGCTGTTTTGCCACTAGGCGGTTTTTAATCAAGTTATGCAGCCATGACAAGATCATGCCTTCAAGCTACTGTATGTAAAAGCTGTGCAATAAAGTGGAGGTTGCTGCTTCCTGTCAGGGACAGCCCTCCTGATCCCCTGTTCTGTGTCTTTCTTTTCACATCCCCTGCCATCTTCTCTCAGGGTCCCTAATAACCTTTGCCAGGCAGGTTCCCAGCAGCTCCCCTTTCCCTACTGCCTCCTTCTGGCCCTTGTGTCCCCTCTTATTGTCCCATTTACCTGGACAACACTTAGCAAAGTGCATTTGTGATGCCCGGTGCTAATACATTTTCCTTGAGGGGATTTTCTGCTTATATTATCTTTCCCACTTATATTTGAGGCTCTCCCAGATGATGCCATCAAGTAATTCTTGTTTAAAAAGTTTCTACAGTGTAAAAAGAAAAAATCTTTTCAATGTTACTGTCCCTAGAAGTCTGATATGGGATGGGGTTCACAATCAAATTTAGCATCCTGGATGACATAAATTTGTACAGAGAAAGATATGAGGTCAGTACCAAGATGGGAAGGTATCTGAAAGTCGAAGAAAGAAAGAGCCTTCTTCAGCCTCTCTGTCTCAGGCCTGGGACAGGCTAGAGCAGCCCCTGAAGCTGGCAGAGAAAGCAGTGCAGTGTGAGAGCGGAGGTCGACTGCTCATGGAGGATGCTGACGCGTTTGAAAGTACAACAGCTTTTATGGGACGGTTCACATAGACTGTGGATTTGAAATTTTCCCCCCATGGCCACCACCCTTCTCCCTACTTTACTGACAGCAGTCGTGAAAAATGCTTCTGTGAGCACAGCCCAGCACCTGACAGAAATGAACAAATATGTACCGGGAAGCCTGATACCA
Source organism: Otolemur garnettii (assembly GCF_000181295.1). Taxonomy (NCBI): domain Eukaryota; kingdom Metazoa; phylum Chordata; class Mammalia; order Primates; family Galagidae; genus Otolemur; species Otolemur garnettii. The sequence goes on along the minus strand of NW_003852493.1, from coordinate 1,861,780 downwards.
TCATTTCCCTCCTCTTCTGACTTAGATAAAACACAGGGATTCTAAACATGGCAAAGTCCAAAGGACAAGAACAGAGCACAGTAGATGCGAAATCTCACTGCGGCTTCCATGAGGAAATTATATTTTCATTGTTAAAGATGGAGACTCTAGGTTGGTAAGCCATTAACTTAAGAGCATATAGATGTTCTACTTATATCCTTATTTGGCAGGAAAAAAACTCCAGTTTGATAAAGAACTCTTGAAAATGTTCATTTTTCAAAATCTGATGTATAGGGCAGCACCTATGGCTCAGTGGGTAGAACACCAGAACTGAGGGTGGCGGTTTCAAACCCAGCCCCCGCCAAACTGCAACAAAAAAATAGCCAGACGTCGGCGGGCACTTGTAGTCCAAGCTACCTGGGGTGCTGAGACAAGAGAATCAGCTAAGCCCAAGAGCTGGAGGTTGCTGTAAGCTGTGATGCCATGGCACTCTACCAAGGGTGACAAAATGAGACTTTGTCTCTAAAAAAAAAAATCCTGATGTATAGTATTCACAGAAATAATAATTTAGTCATATATTACAAAAAAATTTTCAAAAATAGAATGTGTGGTTATTGGAAATATTTTTACTTAATAAGATTTTATTTGATTTATGTGTTTTATTGTTGAACACACGAGCACCAAGATATCCACTAGATATTTGGCAGATGATTCAAAATTTGGGGTTGACTACACTAGACGCCATAAGAACTTACTGGCAAGACATGGCAGGGCAAGTCTGCTGCATATATCATCCCTAGAAGCAGGATTTCACACTGGAAGATAACATAATTTGATAGCCCTGAGTTGATGCAATAATTTCTTTAGGAGTACTTTGATTTTGGAGCTAGGCATGCTGGCTCACACTTATAATCCTAGCACTCTGAGAGGCTAAGACAGGTGGATTGCCTGAGCTCAGGAATTTGAGACCAGCCTGAGCAAGAGCAAGACCCTGTCTCTACCATAATTAGAAAAACTAGCCAGGTGTTGTGGTGGGTGCCTGCAGTCCCAGCTATTTGGGAGACTGAGGCAAGAGGATCTCCTGAGCCCAAGAGACTGAAGTGGCTGTGAACTATGATGATGCCACACCACTCTACCCAGGGTGATAGTGAGACTCCATCTCAATAAAATAAAATAAAAATAAAGAATTTATCACAGATAAGCATGGTACTCAGTTCTTCTGGTGACATTAATGATAATATTTGCTTAGTGTTTTGTACGCTCATTTCTTGAATTATGTATTAGAATTCACTTTTTCTATGTTTTAGAATATAAAACAAGAACTCTTGTCGTTCAAATGTCTGTTTACTTTATGTACTTTTAACTTCTCAGGTTCCTCTTCTATTTCCCTGATTTTCCCCATACTTTATCCAGGTACACTTTAAATGTAAGTATTTAAAGTCAAGTGTGTAATTTGCATTGAATTTTCATTTTTTAATGCATCTCATGGATATTTAAGTATAAAAAACTTGTGGTGAGAAGAGATAGCTATATTTAGCTTTGATTTTGAACTTTGTCAGTACAATGAATATTCAGTCTTGTCATTTCACTGGATTATCATATGATATACATGTATATGTGTCTGAGTACGTCTGTATATTTAGAGTATAAATAAAATGTATAATCAAGTTTAAACACTGGGTAACTCCCTGACTACTGGAATGCACTACTCTTGGATTTTTTCTCATTTTTCAGATTACATTTCAATCTGATGATTTCCAACCCTCTTTTTGCTACCACATAATGCGAATTAATCTATAAAATTACTAACCCATAACTCCTCCCTTCTTTCTAAATGTGTATTAAAAACCAAACTGCATTGTCATATTCATTAGGTTTTTAAAGTTGCTTTGGAAAAATATTTAAATTCCTCAGGGATTTTTTAGCATACTTTAAAGTGTCAAAAATTTAGATTTAGAAACATTTTGAACTTGGATTTTTATTATCTTAAAGTCAGAAATAATCAATGACACAATAAATGATGGGAAGAAATACATTTCCAAAAGGAATCAGAAGTCAGTGATACCATTTGTGGTTCAAAGAAATACCTTGTTTTGAATTGTTTCTTTGTAGGTATTATTTTACAGCAGGATATTTTTGGGTGGGGTAGTGCTAAGAAAGTCATTGAACTAGGGAAATTATCTGCAAATCCATAGTCCAAAAGCAGGAACAACACACAGACTTTTCCCTAGATTTTGGTAGGACCAGGATCTACCTAAGTGAAAGTCTGCTCCCCACTCAGTGTCAGGATGATTGTTGTTCTTGTCAGTCCACTTAGTCCATTTGAGGAAGAGTTGTTTCCAGGGATAGTGAACTCAATGCCTTATGTGTAGACTGACCATGCCATTTACTATTCAAATGAGTACACTTGTCATAAGTGAAAGGGCTGCTTATGGATAATTATCCCCAGATAACAGATGCAAGTCAGGACTGTCTTGAGGAAAAAGGGACATATATTCACTCTCTTTCAAGGATTACTGTCTCATAATTGTAAATTTTGCTTAATAGAACTTTCTTATAGTGAGTTGAAATCTATTTTCTTTCCGTTTTAATCCAGGGGCTACCAGAAGAAATAAAACCTGTTTTTATTTATTAAGATGTAAGTTTCTATAATGGTACAATTTCAGAGTTTAAAAGATCAGACAATAAATCAAATCCAACATCTTCTTCAGTTCTCACCAGAACATCCCTACAAGACAAACACAACCTCTGAGTATTTCTGGAGATAGGAAGCTTGAGGTATTACACATCAATCCATCACACTGTTTCTGAAAAGCTTCTTGAACTAGAAATTAAAATGGTCTCTATGATTTCTTATCTTCTGACTGTGTAAGTTCTTCACATAATAGTTGCTATTAATAGAAGCATTACATTCTTATTTTCAAGTCAAGGCCTCCATTATTTCCACAATTTTCCCCTCTTTCTTCACTTGTTTGTTCAATTATTTATTTACATCGTTAGGGACAAAAGCATTAAACTTGGGGGGTGTTTTTTCAATTTCTTTTTTAAATTTCAGATTAATATGAGGTTACAAACAACAGGGTTACAATGTTCACATTGTAGTTGCATCCTGCACCGAAGAGGTGTGCCATATACCCTCACATTGTGTCCATTAGTTCGGAGCACACCCATCTCACTCCCTCCTTCTCTCTCCCCCTTTCTTCCTTCCCTCTCCCCTGTCTTGAATTGAATTGAGTTTTTCTTTTGTGTGGGCATGTATTAATTCACCTACTGGCTTCATCTTCCACTATTTTTATATAATATAGCCAAAGTCTAGTGCTGAATGTGCCCAAATATCACATGTGAGAAAATTAATCCCAGTTCCATATATTCAATGGAGTTGGTGCCTTTGAAAGGTAATTAGGAATAGGTAAAGTCATCATTTAGGGGCTCCCTTGATGGAACTAGGGCTGGCTTTAAAAGAAGAGGAAGAGAGATCAGAGGACACCTGTTTTGCCCTCACCATGCTATGCCCTCCACCATGAATGTCACAGAAAGAAGACCCTTGGCGGATGCTGGCACTATGCTTTTGGACAGCCTCTAGAATTGTGAGAAATACATTATGTTTCTTTATAGATTATCTAGTCTATAGAAACAGAAAATTGGTACTAAGAAATGGGCTGATGGTTATGATCAATACCTGAAAATCTACAAGCAGCTTTGGAACTTGGGAATGGGTAGAAGCTGGAACAATTTGGAGAAACAGGTTAGAAAAAGCCTGAGGTTAGATTCCCTGAGTGGAGCATTAAGAATGAATGGGGAGAGGGCTTCTGAGACAGAAGGGCTGTAGAAGTCTGAATCCCTGTTATTTAAGTGCTCATGACAAGAACGTTGCTAGAAATATGGATGGATGAGGAAGACTATTCTGATGAGGTCTTGGATGAAAATGAGGAACAAAGTGTTGAAAATTGGAGCAAAGGCTGTCTTTGTTATAAAATAGCAAAGAGCTTGACAGAATCATCTCTCCTTCCTAGCACTTAATAGAGTACAGAATGGAAGGGTGTTACACTAGGATGTGCGGCAGAAGAAATAGATAACCAGCAAAGTACTCAGGCCGCTAAGTGTTTAGTTTTAACTAAGAACAATTAGTTATGATAGGAAAATAGTGACTTAAAGGCAAAATTTATGATTAAAAGAGAAGCAGAAGGGGAATAAAAGGAAAATTTGCAGCCTTACCATGTAAAGACAGAAAAACTTTATTTAGGAGAGAAAACTAAAGGTGTTTGCTAAGGCGATTACCATAGATGCGAGGCACCAGATGTGAGTCATCACGACAGCAGGAAGAGAGGCTTTTGGGATATCCTGTATTTAATGTGTGTTTCTTATAGGCAGCATTCAAGTTAGACAACTTGTTTGATTTGATAGTTTCATGGACACAGGGAATTTGCCTCAGGATGAATCATACTTTGCATATCACCAACATCTGATTCAGATGAGACTCTGGACTTTGGACTTTTGAGGGGGTGCTGGAACAAGTTAAGACTTTGGGGTTCCTGGGATGGCATTAATTACATTTTGCATTAAGAAAGAATATGAACTTAGGGGGCTAGGGACAGACTATGACAGTTTGAATGTGTCCCTGAACTTCATTTGTTGGAAAATTAATCCCCAAATTCATATATTGATTGGAGGTGGGGCCTTTGGGAGTTAATTGGGATTAAACAAGGTGAACCGCCATGTTGAGGTGCTCTTTAAGAAGAGGATGGAAGCTCTCATCCTCTGCCACATTATGACGCACCAGAAGCCAAGACAGTTCTCTGGGACTTCCTCAGGGTCCAGAACTGTGAGCTAAGTAAACTTCATATCTTTATAAGTTACCTAATCTCTCATATTCTAATATAGCAACTGAAAACCAACTAAGACAGATAGTTACATATAACTGTGTTTTAATTTGGTAATCACTTTGAAAATTAAAAACTTATCCATACACTTGGGATCTATGTTCTATAATTCAAATAAGAATTTTTCATGAAAGCATACTTAAATTATGCTTAAGTGATAAAATTTCCTGAATTATTAAGTTGTACAAAATTCCTAGTTCATCACAATTTTCAAATTTATTACTCTGTTTTGGTCAATAACAAAGATGTTGCACCAAGAATGTATGAAGTTTCTAAAATAAAACAATGAAATTATGGTGGCACAAAAGAGCTCATCTGGCAATGATGATTCTGATAATATCATTCAGTAGAAAGAACGTCATCATTGTAACTTAACTTATATCATTTCAACCATATAAATTAGAAATATTTATCAGTTTGATACCCTTTATCAGTGTTCCTCTGTGTTTACATCTTGCTAATGTCATATGAAATAATGTCATCTTTAATGTGATATGTAATTTACAAGTCAATAGCTGGACCACACTAACCAAAGATAAAGGCTGAAACGAGTCCTTCATTATTTTGACACCTCAGTTAAATCCATTTGTAAAATATAACAATCTGTTAATGTATGATTTCTGCAATTAAAACTGAACGCTTTTAGGCAGTTGATATAAAATTAGTGCCTACCTCCTTAACTCTGTGCTAATTAATCATGTGTGCGTGTGCTCTACAGTAGATCTCCCGACACCAGATGGTTCATAGCCAGGCAGTTATTAACAAGAAGGCCACCGGCTCTTAGGCACTGACAATTCCACATTAACAGTGCTTCTGATAAGCTTAGGCAGAAGGCCTATTTGTTAAATAAGCATCCTGTCTTTTCAGATACTGTTTCCCATTCTCTCTGCAAAGCCAGACTCTCCCTGCCTCTCTTGCGTACCTTTGCATCCCATCCTGCATCCCTTGTCCAGCAGTCTTTCCCACCGAAGACTTGCTGCAACGCTGTCTTTCATACACAATCCCAGATGATCAAGATACCTAATATGACAGGAGCTTTTGTTTTCTAGGTAACTTGCAATAACATGTTAAGGAAAGCTACTCCCAAGGGAATGTAAATTATTAAGATCTTGAGATATTCTCTCACTAAAAGTTTAATGTCCTGTAGGAAAGCAGGAAAGTTTGTGGCTTAGGGTTTTTTTGTTTGTTTGTTTTTTTGGTGTGTGTATGTGATAGAAAAAGAGAGTTTTGGTTTTATAAATTGCTATTTTAGAGACTACTTTTGACATCTGTGGAGTTTCATCTACCTTGTATTATTATTGGAACTAGAAAACACTTGATTTTTTATTCTTTAAGTCATTCTTGACTATTATATTTACTTGGGTCATTTCAGAATTGAACTCTTATTTTATTGAAACTATTAAAAAGATGAGTAAGTACAACATAAGAATCCAGTCAAAGTAAAGTCCTTTTTAACATAGGAATCCAGGCAAACATAAGTGCTATAGTTTGGGTATTTAACCTTCCTTTTTTCTTGTTGATAATTTGATCCCCAGAGTCGAAGGTGGGGCCTAACAAGAGATGTTTGGGTCATGGGTGCAGATCCCCATGAATGGCTTGATCTATCACCATGATAATGAGTAAGTTCTCCTTCTATTATTTCCTGTGAGAGCTGGTTGTTAAACATGACCTGGCACCTCTCCTCCCGCCACGTGACCTCTGCACATGCCAGCTTCCCTTTGCCTTCACCAAGAGGGAGAGGGGCCTGAAGACTCACCAGAAGCTAAGCGAATGCCAGCACCATGCTTCCTGCACAGTCTGAATAACCATGAGGCAAATCAGTCTCTTCTGTTTACACAGTACCCCGCATTACAATAAAGCAGCAAGAATGAACTAAGTCAAAAAGTTGGTACTGAGGATGAGATGATGCTACAAAGGTACCTGAAAATGTGAAGGTGGTTTTGGAAGTAGGTAACAGCAGAGGTTGTAAGAGTTTGCAGGGCTCAGAAAAAGATAGGGAAATGAAGGAAAGCGTGAAGTTTCTTAAGAGATAGGCTAAGTGCTGTGACAAAAATGGTAACAGAAATTTAAATAGTGAAGGCCATGCTGATGAGATCTTAGAGGGAAATGAGAAACTTATTGAGAATTGGAGAAAGGCCACCCTGTTATGCAGTAGTGGGGAAGAAATTGGCTGCACTCTGTCCCTGGTCTACAGCTTGTGAAAGGCCAAACTTAGAGTGAGGTCCAAGTATATTTTTGTTTATATGTATATGTATCTATATATGTACACAAATACATAAGAAAAAGATTTGAAGGGTACACAATGGTGATAATTGGGACTTACTTATTTTGTCTCTGACATATGTAATAAAATAATAGAAAAATTAATAGATTAGATTCAATAAACTCTAAAATAAAACCAAGCAAATAGAAAGAATTTTCCAAGCAGCAAAGCCATTCAAGAAGAGGCGTGGCTATTTTTTACCAGCCTATAATCAGATATGGCTGCAAAGAAATAACCTAATGTGGGAATTTATAATCAAAGGGAAGCACAGCATAAAAATCTGGAAAATTCTTTACCTGGCCATGTGGTAGAGAATAAAAGAATCTTTTCAGGAGAGGAATCCCAGGGTTCTTTGGAGCAAACATTTGCTTTAGAGATCAGCATTTCTAAAAGGGTACCAGGTGCTACTAGTCAGGAAAATGGGGGAAGGCATTACATGAATCTTTGAGGTTGTGCCTGCCAGAGGCCTAGGAGGACAGAATAGTTTTAGGGGATAGACCAAGGATACAGCTTCCCAGCATCACCCCTTAGGATGCGCCTCCCCGTATTCTGGCCACTCTGGCTTTAGCAACAGCTCAAAGGCCTTGGTACGTTCAGGCTGGCACTTTGGAGAGTGCAAGCCATAAGCGTTGGTGTCTTCCATGTGGTGTTAAATCTACAGCCACACAGAATGCAAGAGTAATGGAGGCTTGGCAGCTTCCACTTGTATCTCAGAGGATAGATGGGAAAGCCCACAGGCCCAGGCAGAACCCTGTTGCACAGAAAGACAGCACAAAGGCAATTCCAAGTAGAAATGTTTGACTGGAAATCCCACAGGAAGTCCCCACTAGGGCAATGCCTGGTAGAGCCATGGGTACAGGGTTGCCATCTTCTAGACCCCAGGATTATAGAGCCCATAGCAGCATGTAGTCCCAGCCTGGCACCAGCCTCAGGCACCAGACTCCAACCTCTAAGGGTAGCCGTGATGGCTACGCCCAGGAAGGCCCTGGGATAAGGCCTTGGGAGCTCACCCTTCATGTCAGTGTGCCCAGGATGTGAGATACAAAGCAAAGGCAGATTATTCAGAGCTTTAGAACTTAATGTCTGCCCTGCTGGATTTGTGTGGGGCTTCTTACCTCTTTTGGGTGATTTTTCCTTTTAAGACTAGGAATGGACATCTAATTGTGCATATAGGTGTACACATATGTATACATGCAAAAATAAAAAGACTGATAATCTAGAATGTTGATAGTATACAGTAAGTGCTCAAGCCCAGAGCAGGGAGTAATAATAATTAAAGTCCTTAGGAGAAAGTTGAGAAGTAGGGATAATACATACCAAAATGTAAATCTGTATCTCTATGGACCCAATAAATTTACTCTTATGAATATATATGAATATTAATAATGGTAACATCTAACACTAATTGAGTTTTTAATATTTGCCAGGCATTTTTATAAATGCTTTATATATATTATACCATGTAAGTCTTTCAAAACTCTATGTAGAAGGTGCTATTAGAATTCTCATTTTAGAGCAAGGAAATTAAGAGGAGAAATTAAGTACAGAGAGGTTAAGTAGAGCCAGGATTTCAACTAATGCAACCAGCCTGCCTCCAAAGATCTCATTCTCAATGTTACCACACCCCTCAGAATTATCCTCTCAGGTTCATAAACCTGTTGTTACAAGAAGGTGTTTGTATAAGGTGACCAGATTTTTAACATTGGTAAAGTGGGACACCACTGACGGGGGTGGGGGGGGGTGGGAGCGGGGCCGGGGCGGGGCAGGGCATGGCCTGACAACAATGCAAACTTTGATAAGCAGTTCTCGATAATCACTTCTTAACAATTACTTGTTATTATTACAGTTTAGCCTTATAAAATTAACTAATATAAAACTCATATCCTGGCAAAATAGCCACACGTCAGCCGAAAACCATATATTCCCTTGCTGTTCTCCCGCCCGTTCGTGCATTCTTTCCAAAAATTGGGACTTTTTAAAACACCACAGGGCGTGGGACAAATTGTTGAAAATTGGGACTGTCCCGCCAAAAGCAGGACATCTGGTCACCCTATGTTTGTAATGTGCTTAGAGCTACAGGCCCCCTGACCCCTGAGCTGTAGACCAGGACCAGTCTGTGGCCTATCAGAAACTCGCTACACAGTGGGAGGTGAGGGGCAAGGAGCAGGTGAAGTATCATCTATGTTTAGAGCCATTACCTACCACTTGCACCTTTGCCCCAGATTAGCAGCAGTATTAGATTCTTAAGGGAGCACAAACTCTGCTGCCAACAGCACATGCGAGGGACCCAGGTTGCATGATCCTTGTGAGAATCTAATGCCTGGTGATCTGAGGTGGAGCTGAGGAGGTGAGGCTAGTTCTGGGACCATCTAGTTGCAGGAAAACTAGCTCAGGGAATCCCACTGATTCTGCATTATGGTGAGATTATATATATTATATTATATATTGTATATAATGTATAATAAATATTATTACATACACTATGATATATATTATCATTATATGTTACATTTTAATAATGATAGAAATAAATTGTACAATAAATGTGATGTGCTTGAAGCATCCCAAACCATCCTCCCCCACAGTCCAGGGAAAAATTGTCTTCCATGAAATTTGTCTCTGGTGCCAAAAAGATTGAGGACTGTGATAGTAGTGAACTGGAAACTGCCTAAGAGCTTTCCAGTATTAGTATGATTAAATGTTTTTATACATCTGTGCAATATATTGCTATTTCTCTGCAAAGTGTAATGTTATAATCTTATTGAATTATATGTCAAATACTATAGGATGTACTATTAAGTTAGAAGGAGTCACAAAAGTACCAATCATATTTTCGTACATATGTATATGTATCTTTGTATGTACGCAAATACATAAGAAAAAGATTTGAAGGATACACAATGGTGATAATTGGGACTTACTTATTTTGTCCTTGACATAGGTAATAAAATAATAGAAAAATTAAATGATTAGATTCAATAAACTCTAAAATAGAACCAAGCAAACAGAAAAGAACAGATATAGTTTCTTTATTACCATAATTTAGTGGAGGGAAGAATGTGGGAATCATTGATGTCCCTGGGGGATATTTAATCAAACCTGATCTATAAATGATGCATAAAGGTGGACGATGTGGATTATTTCCTTCCTCATCAGAAGCTGTTTTAGACATACATAAAAACTTAAAAGTAGAAGGGAGCTAGTGAGCTTGGGGATAGGAGTGTGGTTCCTCACTGCACGTCTGTAGACTCCTAGGGATGAGAATATAGGAGGGAAATCTGGGAAGCTGAGCAAGGACTGGATCTCGCAAGGACCTGTTGGCCATGTTCAGGGCTTTTGGCTTAGTGTCAAGTCATTAAAGCGGTGTTAAGGAAATGAGGAGCCATGTGGGATTTTCTTTTGGAAAGTCCGGCACCCCACTGTTGAAGATATCGGCAAGCTTTGAGGCAGAAGACCTGCTGGGCTTGGCATGCGGTTTGGTCCCACCCCCACTCAGCCGAGTTTGATTCCTAGTCTGGCAGTGTTGGGGGTAGGTCTAATGGGAGGTGTTGGGTCATGTGGATGGACCCGTCATGTACTGATGAAAGTGTTCTCACTGGCACAGGACGAGATCAGTTACTTCAGGAGTCGGTTGTTCCTTCTTGTCTTCACTCTCTTTCTAGTGCCCATTTCTCTCCTTCCACTGTCTGCCATGAGCTGAAGCAGCATGAGACCCTCACCAGGTCGGATGCCAGTCTTGGTCTCCCAATTTCCACAATCCTCAGCCAAATAAGCTTTTTTTCCTTTATAAATTACCTACTCTCATATTCTGTTGTCACAAACACAAGACAAACCAAGCAGCGCCCCATCTGGATGACTAGGAGGGTATCTGGATGAGGAGGAGCCCAACAGTGAAGAAAAATGAATGCATAGAAATGAGCAAGGAGAACAGAAAGGGGCTGGAGACGCCTTTGATTGTGAAGTTTGTGAATGAGAAATAAGAATCAGGGACAGTGTTGGCAGGTCACATAAGAATCCTTTAATTCTTGGCAGTGTGTTCTTCATGTACTGTGTAACTCTTTCCATTTAAATAAATTAAATGTAATGATGTATTCAGTTAATTCTTTAAAGGCAAAGGTAACATCTTAACTTTGTATCTTCTCCTATGTAGCATAGTGTCAAGCAGGAATGTAATAAGCACTTGACAAATTAAGACAGAAACAAGGTAATATCATTATTATAAACATAAATAAAAAACCATATAATACCAATAAAAGGGCTAACAATAAAAACTGACCCGATGCCTTAAGTAATTAAAGAATCCAGAAGTGCTTGATCAATTGCAGCTAGAAGAACCAGTTGGTGAATAGAGCTACCATCACTTATTTTCAATGTTTAGCATTTCAAGTCCTCATACAGAAAATGCATCCTTTGCCCCAGAGCATCATAATATAGCACACTGTAATGATTTAGAATTTCCCCTCATCATATCATACTCAGTGATACCGTGGTTGCTGCTGCTGAATAAGCATTTATTAAGGAATAAAAACTCAAAATTCATAGATACAAATGTACTTTATTTTCAGAAGTACTGAACTCTTTTCAGATGAATTCATGTTAATCCAACCAAAAACTAATATCCCTAGATTATTAAAAAATAACTGCATGCTACACATTTTGCTGGAAACAGCAAAACCTGTGGTTATGAAATCAGCGTGGAATAACATTTTTGTGACTTATTGAAGAAATTGGGCCCTGTGCTCAAAGTGCTGGTTATTAAATATTGTATCTTTTCAAAAAATCAGCATGCTAAACACATTGTTATATTATAGATACAAGTTTTAAGAGATAGAAGTGAAGATAAACTTTAGTAGCGAATTAAATGTCTTGCTAAGGAAGGCTACTTTTGATGAGCTGATTTTTCTAAAGTATTTTTAAAAGGTTAATGGAAAAGAAGTTAACCTTCAAAACAAGTTGTAAGGCTTCTTCTCTGGATGTGTGGTTTATGTTGACCTGGAATACAGATTAAACCACAATATCACCCAAGAAAAAATCAGCTATTTTCCTATATAAATAAATGCCTACAAAGGCATATTTTGTCAGTGTTTAAATTTAATTTCAATTTGATTCTGTTCAAAACAAGAACAAGGGCTGTCCATTGGGAAAAGGAAGAACCTGAGGGTTATGTCAGGACGGCTTCTAATTGCATGTCAATTGATAAACAGAAATCCACCTCCCCAAAGAAAGAAAATCAGCATTTGTAAAAGTCAGCATTTCAAATATATGGTTGGTGTTGTGACTACAGTCTATTTTAAAGTTCTTAAGCTTTTTACATGTGACCAACAGGGAAAAAAAATGTTGCTATTTATAAGAGGGTGTTCTGAGAAGAGCAGTTTTTGCTTACATTACTTCATTTCAAAAGATTTGCTAGGACAATCAGATTGGCTCAAGCTGAAACAGCCTAATTATTAATAAAAACTGCCTCAGGCTTTAAGAGACTTTGAGCTTTAAAAATCGATGATGCTATAGTATTTGCATCCTTAAAAAGACAGCTAGAAAACAAACTAAACAAATTTTAAAAATCCATTCTTCGACACTATTTCAAATGATTTCCATTCTTCATTTAGATGCCTGTTTAGGAAGCACATGCTGCCAACTCTGTCGATACTGGTAAGTGGCGAATGGACATAGGCCAAAACAATTAGGATATATTGTGAAAAAAAAGTCAGATAAAAGTAATTCACACATGTAGCTATTTATATATGCCATTTTAAAATAATAGGGGGCAGAAGAAAAATAAAAGCAAACCTAGAGAAGTAATTTTTTGTGGGCTCTTGGATCATGCTGCTGTAACAGACAAGTTTATTATCTGCTTTAATTGTGCCTGTTACACTTTTGTCTTATCCCTGGAGGGGAAGATTATATTGCAGTGTGTACTCATGATTAGGGTGCAATCATAAAACCCTAAGCACATGTATAAACCAACAGAACTTTCTTTACTTATGGCAAACACAGGGGAGTGATAGATACATGAAGAGTAGCCTTCACCTTTAACAGGGGGTTCTCAACCAGGGGCTGGACCAGAAAGGTGAGAGAAGGCCTTCCCATTTGCTATAACTCTTGTGAAGACATTCCTTGCTATAAACCAGACATCCTTAGAAAATTCAATAGAAAGGAAAGGTCAAAAGTGGCTCTCTTTTATTCATCTCATTTATTCATTCGTTCTTCTAATTATTTCACAAATCTTTTTTTTTTTTCCAAAAAAACTACACAGTAACAAGGAAACTGCTAGAAACTGGAAATATATGTCTTTCAACTACTTTGGAATTAAAGTAACAAAAATTAAAGTGATGAGTTAAGAGGTAATGATGAGTTGGCCATGGTATCAAATTTTAGGGAGTCTATAGGGAGGAAGAACACCTAGATAATGAAGTGCAGATAGAGGTGGAGCATCTCTGGAGCCAAACAATAAGCTTGGCAGATAATATTTGATAGAATATATTGGAAATAAAGCACAGTTGTTATAAAAATTCAATTAATGAAAGCTCAGTTTCAAAATTCAAATTGAGT
>NW_003852493.1:1844949-1847403 GCF_000181295.1 Otolemur garnettii | reverse complement strand
GCTTAAACTCCATTTAGGAAGTTCTGAGCTATTTTCAGCATATTCTCCAAGATTCTTTTTTTTTGCTTCCCAAAGTACCTTTCTAGATGTAAAATATGTATAAGTCCATCTTATAAGAACAATAACCTTCCAAATAATATTTATATTAATGGAAAAACTATGCTTTCTAGGATATACAAACAGTTCCTGTTGAGCACCATAAAGTCATTCTTTCCGGACAGCAGGCATGTTTTTTCATCCTCTATACTTTAAAGCAAGTCATTTCATTATAGTAGAGAAGTGGCTCTACCATTTATCTGCCTTTTTCACTCAATGGAAAATTATACAAAAGACTAGCATGTCATTTTTTTTTACAAACATTCATCATGGATGAATATAATACGTGTGATTATAATTATTCTCAATTACTCATATTTCTGAATGTAAGTTGTGTGTAATCACACATAACACACTTTTTCCTCCATTACTTCTTTATTCATAGTTGAGCTTATACATTTCTACAAATAATGATTTGAATTCAAAAAGTATCGTCAAAAGAAAATGAAAAGGTTATATAAATGTCACTGCCTTGCAGCAAATTTTACACGCTCTTGCTGAACTCAGCTCTGAACATCTGGATTGGATTTCTACAGTAAAGAGAAATACATTTATGTGTGAAATAGTGTTCCCAGCAATAGAGTTTTTAACACAGAAGAGGCTTGAGTATGTGTGAAAAAGGCCTCCTAATCACTCATTTGCACATGCAATGCCTTCATTTTTTTCCTCAATAGAGTAATGGTGGATCTTAAACAGAAACTTCACGCTGCTGTTTCTCTTCTTCATACTTTTATATAAGACTTTCCTGTAACAGAATCTTAATTGCCTTATATATATCTTCAAAACTCAGAACCTGTCAATTGGAATCCAAACTGGCTTTTCTAAGTCATATAATAGGTTATATTGAAAAAAGAGGGTGTAGGCATGGATTTTCTTATTGTGCTTATGGGTTATATAATCATGACACCGAAAACCATAAATGTCATAAACTATCAAAAATGAGACATTTTAAACTATTTCATCAATAAATTAATTTTGGTCTCTTTGTTTAGACTTTGAGATCTTGAGGCAACCATATGTCTTCCCATTATATTTTTATTTCACCCCCTTTATAATGCCAGAGACATTTTGGCTTTTTTATTTTTTAAATAAGGATGTGACTATCGAAGAAAGTCTAGAAAATTACAAGGAATGAAATTATTAATAATCCTACCACACAATCATGATAAGATTTTCTCCCCATGTCTTATTTTTTTTCTCATTTTTAATGATGTAAGATTTTAAAGTAAATAATATTTGAATATTTAGGACATTTAGAAAATATAGAAAAGTATAAGGAAGGTAATGAGATTACCCATAATCCTACCATCCAATGATAGCCTACATTTACATCTACTTCTGCAATTTCTCCATAACTAAATAGGAAAACATTGTGCAGTCCTATATTATTACTTTTTACCCCAGTTTGTTGATGAGTAACAATTTGCTGTCATTAACTATTTCTCAAAAATATAAATTTTAATATTTGCATAATTTTCCATCTTATTTCTGTATGAAGCCTTTTAACTTTTCTCTACTCAGATTATAATTCAAAAATTCTTAAATTGAGCTTATAAGTGTGAATTAATTTTGGATTTCTCTGTACTGCATGCCCCATTTTTCTAGCATAATGCTTGGGTTAAGAAAGAGAGAATATTTAGGCATTTGAGATAATTTCTCATTTTTGATCAAAACTGACTTAATAGTACGACTTTCTTGATCTGTTGCAATATTGTGGTTATAAACAACATTTTAACTAGTAGAATAACAACAATAATGATGTTACTTATATTCAGCATGTTTAAAATTTAATTTTTCCACGTAGAGAAAGAAAAATGATAGAATTATGTACCTGGGGATATGATATAGAAGAAGTCTTTAAATTCATCCATCCAAACTTCTGCCAGTCTCCTGTTGTTCTTGTTGATGACATGACCAGTGCCACCAGGGAAAGTGTATGGAGTGGCCTTCCGAAAAACATGACCAACGTGGGAGCAAGTCACAATTTCCAATGAGCCTCCACATTGCCAAATCTAGGAAAAGGAACAATCATTCTATAGCAATCATTGTAAATATTGCAATTAATTTGTATGAGAAACATCTAAATCTTAAGGCAAATCTTCAGATCTCATGTTCTTTAAACAAATATTAGATACACACAAAATTTAGAATTAGTACAATATACATACTTTTTGTAAAGCTAATTTGGAAGCTCTTTATTTTTTATTGAATGGTAACTATGTACATTAATGCACTTTTGGGGTACAGTGTGGTGTTTTCACACACAATCCGAAACACTTCCATCAAACTGGTTAACATAGCCTTCATGTCATTTTCTTAGTTATTATGTTAAAACGTTCATATTCTACTCTTAGAAGG
>NW_003852493.1:1767518-1843625 GCF_000181295.1 Otolemur garnettii | reverse complement strand
CACCTCACAGCAACCTCCAACTCCTGGCCTTAGGTGATTCTCTTGCCTCAGCCTCCTGAGTTTCTGGGACTACAGGCACCCGCCACAATGCCCGGCTATTTTTTGTTGCAGTTTGGCTGAGGGTAAGTTTGAACCCGCCACCCTCGATACATGGGACTGGCACCCTACTCACTGAGCCACAGGCTCTGCCCTCCTTCCCTCTTTTTTAAGGATGTTAGTATTTTGGTTATTCCCCTCAATTTTCTCCTGAAACATCAGTTATTCCACTCATGATTAGATTATGTTAACTTTTTATGGTATCATGTAAATCTTTCAAATAGCTAAAACAAGTTAACAAAATTTTATAAAACACAACAAAAAAAAAATCCCTCACTATGTTGGATATCCACATCCAACATATCTCTTATTTGTTTCCCTTCACCCCAAAATAATATAAAATATATCTTAGTGATGTGTGCTATTCTCCTGCCTTAATTCTCATTCTTTTTTTCTACTCATTGGGAAATATTGTTTATTTCTTAAGCTCCCCTCAACCTGCTCTGATGATGATCGCAAACTTCCCCTTGATGCTTTTTAGAGACTCTTGTCTAGGGTGTGTCAGATTTTCTTCCTCTGTTTCACTATTTATACATTTTCACTCTCAATTTCTATTTAAATGTTGATTTTTATCTCTCTTTATCCATTCCCTCAGTGCTATAATTTGTTACTATTACTTTAAATATCTTTAAATATCCATACAACCTCAATATCTATATTTTAGCACTGACCTCTATATTTAGCACCGCCTTCTCCTCTGAGGTTGAAACTTGGGTACGTGACCATTTACTTGACATCTCCTCTTATTTGTCTCAGAAACATCCCAATAGACATATCCACAATAAGACTCTGGACTCATCTTTAGCCTATCAATTATATTCTTCCACTTTTTAAAAAATTATTGATAAATGATGCCACCATTCACTGATACAGTCAAGCCAAAAAATAAGTAAAATAAAGTAAAAATAGAAGCCATCACTGATTTCCCCTTTTGTTTCATCACTCATATGCAATCCATTAGTAAGTCCTAGTAGTGCTATCTGTTAAACAATTCTCCATAGATCCATCTGTCTTTAGTGAGCTCAGACTGCCATAGCAAGACATCATACACTGGGATGCTTAAACAACAGAAATGTAGTTCTCACAATTCTGGAGGTTGGAATGTCCAAGATCAAGGTGCCAGCATGGTCAGTTTCTGATAAGGGCACTCTTCTTGATATGTACATGGCCACCAACTTGCTGTGTCCTTATATGGTGGGGAAAGAGCTCTCGTACTTCTTTCTCTTCCTATAAGGACAGCCCCTTATTATCTCATTTATCTTCTATTACCTCCTTAGAGGCCCTATTTTCAAATATCATCATATTGGGCATTTGGATTTCAACGTATGAATTCTGTGTGAATACACCTCAGTCCATCACACCATATTTCTCTGTCTCCACTTCTGTTTCTCTTGTCCTAATCACCAGTATCTGTTGTCTGTCAGTTGCAGTAGAATTTGTCTTTCTGCTTTCACTTTCTACCATTTATTGTGTACTGAGAAATCAGAAAAGTCTTTTTAAAAATTGGTTACTTCATTTTACACTTAAATCTTTCTATGGTTTCTCACTGTACAGTGACTATAAACAGTACCCTTAAACATAGCCTCCCTCTACAACCATACATGATTCTCTCCCTCTATCAACAAACACTGGTGACGCTGGCCCACTACCATTTTCTAGAATAACATATCCCACGCTTATTCACACACCAAATCCTCAACGTTTGTTTCTCCTTTGTCTGGAATACAATTCCGTCAACGTTTCCCCTTGTTATCTCTTTCTCACACTTCTCATCTTAGCTAGAACATCTCCCTTAGAGAAGTCTTCTCCAACTGCTATATTTAAAGTGCCACACCCTAATTATTTTCTCTACTAGCACTTACCATTACTTTCTACTGCCTTTAATTTATTTATTTGTATATCTATGTGTACTTTCTTTCCCCAATTAAAATGTAAACTTTAAAGGATGTCTGGTCATTTTTATATCCCCACAGCCAAGCCTAGTGCTATGCATGGAGTAGGTGCATTACATGTAGGTTGAATGGACAAATGTACAATTTAAAATTAACTACCAAGGTTAACATGAGAAAAAAGGCTTCCCTGGAAGAATGATGAGAATTAATCATATGTATTTTGGTACAATTTTAAATCACATTTTTATAGGACATAACTTTAATTGACTAGGTAAATTAATCTAGTCAAGTGATAAAGCAACTGCTGTTCCATCTGTCTTAGGAACTGAGGAAGTTCTCTGGTCATAGGACAAAACCCAGAAAGTTAGAAATGGCTGATGTTTCATGAGAAACAAGATTGCTAAACGATATATTCCTAATTTTTAATGGGCCGAGAAAGACAACTGTTTAGCCAACCTCACACTGATCTCTCTCTCTCTCTCTCTTTCTCTCTCACTCTCAATCTTTCTCTCTCCCTCTCTTGTGTTAAAAAGACAATTTAGTAAAGTACTCAGATATTCATACTGTGACCAGGTCTTTCTGAAAGGTTTCCTGCTTTCTGAAGAAATAACACATGACATGTTATACATGAGAGGGAATTTAAGGTCTTCTCGTTATTGTAAGGAGTGTTGTTGGTAAAGAAGGTTATTACTTCCCTTCTCTGGATTAAGCACAAGTGAAGAATTTCTTTTCTCTTCCCCAAAAGGGAACTATGTGAATGAAGAAAAGACCGGCCTTTCACTCCCAGCTAGGTACTTGCTGTGTAGCAAATCAGCAAGCTACCCAGGTGCTACCATTAGAACAGAGCAGAACATGTTCAGAGTTCTCCGACAGGCTTCATTGTGAGGAGAAACATGATCCAAAAAAAAAAAAAACACTTCTAATCTAGACATTTCTGAAGGTTAGAGTTGGTGTTCACTGTAGCTAGTTTCAGGAAAATTAAGAGGTGCAGTGATGTGGTGACCTGGGACAATGTGGCTGTGAATGGTGACAGGATAGGACTTCAGTGGTTTCTGGGCTCTGTGCAACATAGAAAAGGAAGAGTGAGCTGTAGGACTACAAATATGGCAGATCCACAGGGGATGCACCTTTGAGAAAGGCACTGGGGAATATTACTGGGTGAGAGAAAGACTAAGGTCTCCCCTTCTGCAAGATCCTTTGAGGACAGAAGGAGAAGGGGTGACGTTCAGCACAGTTTTAAGAAAAACAAGGCGACCATGTATGGAAAACAATCATGTGGTTCAAGGTCATCCATGGGAGTGTAACCCTAGTAGGGAAGATACAGCCTTCTAAGTCCTTAAGTGTTGTCTTTGGGCTGAATCCTAATTTTACAGAACAAACCCTTTTATTGTTATTAATACATTTACCTTCATCTCTTATATTTTTATTTTATTTTTAAATGAACATGTTTAAAATGCCAAAAAATAAAATAAGTTTCAATGAAATAATCCTTCCAAACTGACCAGCACAATTAGAACGTTAGCAAGTCAAAAGGAGTAAACTGTCAGCTGCTCACATTCATAATTCAGTTCTAACTTATTGGTGCCTGACCGATGCCGCTACCACATGAGGCTGGTTGGCAAGAGTTTATGGGAAGTACACCAGTCTGTTAACAGCTCTGACAACGGTGCACTGTGTTTCTCTTTGAAGTGGAATTTATGAATAGATGCACAGCTCAGCAGTATTTTTTTTAATTCTGTCTGCTTAACAGCCCATCGTGTCAAAGACCAAGAATAGCTGAAGGAAGAAAATTGATTTTTTTAATAAGGATTGGGAATTGCAATAGTAGTTTGTTTCTACTAAAGATAAGATGATTTGCTTGCTTTGTGATACCGCAATATTAACATTAAAGAGATTTAGAGCTCATCACCATTATAACACTCATAAGGACCACAAATATTTTAAATTAGAGGGAGAGGTGCAGGTTGTATTGCAGAAAGTAAAAGAGAAAAAGCAAAAGCAAAGACAATTCTTCCAAGCAGCAATAAGACCTGGAAACAGTGTGACTGCAGCAACTGATCAAGTAGTTTATATAACTTGGAAAGAAAGGGAAGCTATTCAGTGATGTAGGAATTGTGAAAGAATGCATTGTTGAAGGTGGGGGATGCTTAGAACCTGGTAACTTTTCAAAATACAAATAATTGCCTCTTTAAAGGAAAACCATAACTTATCAACAACATGAATTATCCTTCGACTTAACAGAACAACTTCATGTAATACTTTAAAAGGAAAATACATATTACTTAATGACTTTGGATGAATCAATTGATACCACTGACTCAGTGCAGGTTTTATATTTCACTTGGATGAATAAAGAAGACTTTCTTTGCTATGAAGAGTTATGCACTTTGGGAAATCTGACAAACATAACACAGGGAACAGATATCTTCCACAACCTTCAAGAACATTTTTGTGAAGTTGAACTGAATTAGGTAAAATTGGTGAGCACATGTATGGATAATCTACCTTTCATGATAGGAAAACCTGAAGGGCTCATTGCACAGATCAAAAAAAAAAAGTACTAACAGATCCAGCTGATCTGATTTCTTTTCATATTTTGCTTTGGCAATATGTCTGTGCTAAATCACTATTTTAAGTGACACTTTGCCACCAGTTTTAAGAGTGATAACTGTATTTATACAAATGAAACACAGCAACCTCAATTTTTTACCATGCTCAAGTTGAACAATGAGGTAGGTATTCAGTATGAATTGGCCATGTACTATATTATTCTGAAGTGTGTTGGCTATTGCAGGTTTAGGTGCTAACCAAATTTTATCTCTGTGGCAATAGATAGTTAAATTTTATGAACAACATAATTAGCAATGTGAATTATTGCAGGAAAATTTCTACAGGAATGCAGCATTTCTCCATGATAATATGTCAAATCAAAATTACTTATTTCTTTACAAGGTAAAACAAAGTCGAAATAGGATATGTGGCAAAAAACCCAAGAATTTCAGAAAGAAATAAAAACAATTTTTTTCAAAACACTTCAAATGTTAATTTCAAATGAATATTTCTCCAATTAGCAAAAGTCATTGATGACCAGCTTGGTTTTCAACCACTTAATGTTGAGAACCTATGCTTTCCTATCCAACCCATAACAAGATGCCCTTAATTTCACAAGTGACTGATACCTATTTAATAGGATCAAATCAAACTGTAAACCTCCCTACTGCAACCAAATGTTCAAATGCTTTCTGCTCAAAAAAAAAGATACAACAAAGCCATTGAAAGGTTAACTAACTTTAAAATTAATAAACAGTTCTTAGGTTTTGAAATTAAGTACATCATAGTCAGACTTTTACAAAATAATGTACATTTAAAATTATACTAATTACAGTTTCTTAAATATAACCTTATTTGATTATTGCTAAATTAATGTGGTCTTCCGAGGAGAAAAGTTTCCCGATCCCTGATCTAGGGGTGTATATATACTATGAAGCATTTTTTAAAAAAAAAAGCCAATTAGTTTCCAATCAGAAATCTACATTTTATTTTCTGAAATTATTCTACAATGTCTTAACAAATATGATATCTTATTCACATGAACAAATGATATCTTAATTACTTTGTATCACTGAGCGTATCTGTTGTTTTCCAGGCTTTCAACAAATTAATAACTGTATATTATATATCTTCCAAATAAGTCTGACTATGTATACAAGACAAAACTTTTCTTTCATCCATACAGCATTGAAGCTTGCCTTTATTCCCAGATATTTTCTGTAAGAGACTTTTGATGATGGAGAAGATTTTTAATCAAAATGTAAAATATCCGCTACTCATTTGATTACCTACTTGATTTTCTTCCCCCTGCTAGGAGACAATTAACTAACATACATTATCACCCTTTTCATGTTTTTTGGCACCTACATCAGTGACATTTTAATTAAAGTCCTTAAACTTCATAAGCTCCAACTTTGCAACCTCAGTTCTAGTATTATTATTATTACTAATTTTATAGCTACTCTGCGAAATTCATGTGCCTGCTTGTTTTCGTACTAATCTCTATCCTCATTCCCCAACCCACATACTATCTCTGACACAAGGTCATTGTTTAATATAGGCATAATAATAAAAACAAATAACAATAATACAAAATGGAGCCCATATAGCACAAAGGTTTTGAGTTTAGGCTCTAACTCCTGAGGTGTGGGCCCACCTGTACCCCTTATTATTGGGGTGACTTGAGTTACTTTATCTTTCTAAGTTTCAGGTTTTAGGTAATAAAATGAAACTGGAAGGTTCTATTTCAGAAGATTATCAGGCAGATTGAAGCAAAGTAGTGAACATAAATGTACTTAGCTTTTGTTTGGAAGTGGATTGGAATAGAGAAAACAGGACAGATTTATTAAGGGTTATTGCAGCGATCGAGGAAGGATATAATAATGACTTGACCCAATGTGACGGCGATGAAATAGTGAAGAATGTGAAAACTTGACACAATTTGGGGAATTAAAATTAAGAACTAATATATGAAGGCACATTAGCAGCACGATAGAATGAGAGGCTTCTGACTCTACCTGTCCTCAGAGACACAGAGTAAACACCTACATACAGATCATTGTCTTCTAGAGAAAGTCAGAACCCATTTGAAATACTTCTCTGTTTCAAGACAATTGAGAAATAGCCACATCAAATTTGGCAGAAAAATCAGAGAAACACTCAGAGATTAAGCCCACCCTGAACAAAGAGCCGTATAATTGAGAGGAAAACCCCAATATCCAGGTTTTTTCTGAGGATTGAGGGGCTTGGCCCACCCATAAAATACCCAATTTTTATAGTCCCTGTGGAGGACTTGGCATTTAAATCACTTGGCTTGAGGGACTGCAGGGATAGGGCATCATAATGTTTTCCTCAAGCACAGATAAAATGGAAGGTTTGAACTATGTGAATACTCCAATCAGGTATGGCCCCCTGGATCAGCCCAGTTTCCAACTTCCCCAGGAAAGAGTTTGGGGCTCAAGCTGTTCCAACAACTCTCTCCAGAGCTAGCCTCAATCAAGCCAGAATGAGGGAACCTATATAGTAAATACAGAATTAACCTCCTTTAGTCTAAACAAAAAGGAAGATGTTATCCACACCTTCTCTGATTTGCTCCTCAGAAAAACTTCTGCAGTCTCTCATTAGAGAGTGTCTAGTAGACCTGTCTATTCATAAAAAAGAAAGGAGATGAACACTTTTGTGTCTCAACTTCCTAACCTTACTTCTGCAATAACTCCAGATCAGAAGGTTCCCTCTATAAGAATATTGTTATACTTTTCCTAGCTTGAATAGGAGAGTGGGCACTCTTCATGCCTTCTTTCCTGACTAGATCCTGAAATAAATTTCTATAATTTCTCATTAGAAGGAAGCTGAGGGACTTCTTCCTCCATTCTTGAAAGGAAAACAGGTACTCCCCAGTCCTCTTCTCTGGCTTGCACCAGTAATAACTAAACACTAGAGGGGTATGGTACTTCTGCTTGTTTGAACAGGAGAGTGGGCATTCTCTGCACTTTTTTCATTGGATTGCTCTAGCAGTCAATCCAGATACGCAGACTCTTTGTTGCAGTAGATTCTACATGCATTGGTCTACCCACACTTTTTACCTTTTACACATATGACTGGCTCCTAAACCACCTATCTCTGAGAGTTGACAGAGCTCTGAACTCTTGGGTCTTTTAGACCCCAGTACACAAAACTGACCTTTAAACTTACAAATATTCAGCTGCTATCTCCCTAGGTTCAAAGTGAGCAGTCTGATTAAGAATACCAGTAGCTGCCTCAGACCTTCTTCTTGATATAGGATAGAATGCGTGGGGGATAAACTCTAGCTCTCAGCTTTGTTATAAGAAAAGAAAAAAAATGGAACACATATCTAACACCCCAGCCTTTCTAGCTGGGTATGAACAGACTAGATTCTATTCCACCTTTTTCAATGCATTAGCATGACTTATCATTCCCTGATTTTGGAGGGCCACTAAAAATAAAAGTTGGACAAGTACAAAGAGATAAGAGGCAGTTAGAATATCATCTCTGTCTGGGCTTCTTGGAGAGAAACATCTCCAAGAATATAAATATAAGTATTAACAGTTAATTAATGGAAATCACATAATCAAGAACAGTCTTGTAGTCTTTTCTTTAAGTGAAGAAAACTGGATATCCACATGCAAAAAATGAAACCGGATTTCTATCTTATACCATATACATGTACTAAAATCAGCTCAAAATATTTAAAACTTGACAAAATATTTAAACATAAAACATAAACTATAAAACTACTAAGAAAATATCATAGAGGAAAAGCTCTATGACATTGGGTTGGTACAATTTCTTAGATAAGATTAGAAAACTATGTATATAAGCAAAAAAAGCAAAATATATAAATGGAATTGCATCAAGCTACAAAGCTTCTACCCACAAATTAAACAACAGGGTGAGAGAGAATCCTCAGATAGGGAGAAAATGTTTGCAAACCGTACATCTGATAAGGAGGTAATACACAAAATATTTGGGGAACTCAACTCAATAAGAATAAAAATAACCCATTTGAAAGATGGACAAGTGAAGGGAATGACACTGAGCAAAGGGTAAGAAGTTTCAGTTAGACTGGAGGAAAAAGTTTTAGTAATCTATTGTACTGCATGCTGACCAGAATTGTGTATTGTGTATTTCAAAATTGGCAAAAGAATATAATTTAAAAAAAAGTTGGTTTGGTGATGGATATTATTTGACTTGATTCATTCTTTCTATACTGTATATAGATATCAAAACATCACTTTGAATCTTATATATCTTATTAATATACATAGTTTTTGCCAATTGAAAATGAATTGAAAAGAAACAATTAATATATGTACTCTCCCTTTCCTGTGATGCCCACCCTATTATGCTCAACTCATATATACTGTCTTCTTGTAAACACTTTTTGACTATGCTAGCTTTCCTGGTGTAAAGCACTGTCTGTACACAGCACACACACGTACATAGGTATGTATTTATGTTATTTATATATGTTATGTTAGTCTTATATCTTCAACCACATTATATCCTTATGAACAAGCATCACATTTTTCTATATAATGAGAACGAAGTGTAATTCACATATAGTAAAAACAAAAAGAAACTTAAACCATTTTACCAGTGTTCACAAAATATTAAGAAATTATAATTATATTAATTATATCCCAATACAGATTGATTTATTAATCTATTAATACTGCTATAGAGAAATAAGGAAAACTACACAGTCCACACAAATGTCTGCGGTAAAATGGAATTAGAAATAACAATTATTTTTTTCCAGTTCTGGCAAAGGAAAAACTGAAACAAGATCCTGTGACTCAATTTCCAAAATATTTCATCCTACACTATTTGCTTCAGAAAATCCCTCTCAAAACATTGTCTCCACTTTGTTTATGTATATTCAAATAGACTGAGGAGAGCTCTGTGGAAAGTCTAAAGGCACTATGGTCTCTGATAAATTGGCACAGATAAGCATGGAGGAGTGGAAGTCATTATTCAAAAGGGGTAGGTTTGGCCAGGCACCCGAGGCTCACACCTGTGATCTGAGCAGTCTGGGAGGTCAAGGCAGGAGGATGCCTGAGCTCAGGAGTTTGAATCTTATATATGTTATTAATATACATAGTTTTTGCCAATTGAAAATGGCAGTGATCCGAGCAGTCTGGGAGGTCAAGGCAGGAGGATGCCTGAGCTCAGGAGTTTAAGATCAGCCTGAGCAAGAGTGACACTCTTTCTCCACCAAAAATATAAAAAATTATCCAGGCATGGTGGCAGGAGCCAGTAGTACTATATATTGAGAAGGCTGAGGCAGGAGGCTCATTTGAGCCCAGGAGGTTGAGGTTATTATAAGGTATGATGATGCCATTGCACTTCTCCAGGGCTGCAGAGTGAGACTCTGTCTCAAATACGTAAAATAAAATAAAATAGACTTATGGGATTGAGTAGGCATTTTCTCTTCATTCTTGACATGAAACTTGCCGTTTGTTCCTCATAGTAGTTTTAACTGGGGCCCTCATTAATTGTTTGGTTGATTCTTGGTCCACTTATTACTTCACAGTGTAATTGAGAAGATTCACTTATTTGAGAGAGATTGTTAGAATTGAGCCTCATATGATAATTACATTTCAAGATGAAGAATTTTCTACAATACGCTGCTGTGACCTTTTAATCATCACTTTCCAGAGCTACAGGTTGATTCAGCACGTCAAAGTAATGTATCCGTAACTTGATCCATTTGTACGAAAAATAAAGGAAGAAAGCATTTGGTTTGAAGATATAAAACTCGATTCTAGTCTTGAAATACATAGAAAATGATTGCAGAATATGGAATAACTCATTTAATCACGAAAGTCCTTAGAAAATTCATATATAAAAAAGATGGAGTGAAGTTGAGGATAGCAATGTAGTTTACCATATTTCTATGAATTAGACTAGCGTCTGCACATAGAATATTAAAACGACCTTGGAGGTCATAGTTTTAGATAGAAATGATAAAACCCTTCAAAATTTAAATCAACACTTTCCTAGTTAGACAAACTTATTTTACTTAAAGTGTATTAAAACATGATTTAAAAACATCAATCTCTGAACAAAAGAAAGCAAGAAAGAGAGGACGATGTAAAACGTAGGTGACAAAAAATGTATTTTCCTTCTCAAAGATGGGAGTTCCTGTCTCTTACAAAGGTCAAATATGGATAGAAATAAAAAAAAGCAGGAGAGCACTGTTGTCCTCCTTCAAGAGGATTTTTCATGACTCGGTCATATACTAGGGTAATTTGAAGATTTTATTTTGAAATTGTCATTAAACACACACATTGCTGAGTTGCACCCATACCAAGTCATACACACCTATTTGATTCTAAAATGTCCATTTCTCAAGATTTTCCCCTTATCGAGTACTTTATACCTTAATTTAGAAATGAACTTCCTGAAAATATGACACTCAAAATAGTTTTTTTAATACCTACTCACTTTCTAGAGGACGTAACAATTAATCTTTAAGTAGATTTTTTAAGGGATGTCTCCCAACCACAGTTTATATTTTTGCTTTTCCAAAGGTCTAGTGCAGGGGCCCTCCAACTTTTTAAACAGGAGGCCAGTCCACTGCCCCTCAGATGGTTGGAGGGCTGGACTGAGGGCCCTGGGATAAGTCTGCTGCTAAGCAGGACAGGCAATGGCAGCAAAAACACCTGGCAGGCCGGATGAATGTCCTAGGCGGGCTACATGTGGCCAGCGGGCCATAGTTTGAGGACGCTCTAATGAGTGATTATTGGGGGGGCGGGCAAGGGCAGCATGACTGGGGAAGGAGAAATAGGAGAGAAGAAATTGGAGACTAGGAATGGAGAGGTATGTTTATACTGAGCGTATAACTGAAGGAGACACACTGTTTTGAAATGGAATTGATGCAGTGCATTCGTGAACCAGTGTGTATCAGAGGTATGGTGAAGTAACAGTGGTCAGAGATGGAGTCGGTGCAGATACTCCCAATACACACACTCCAACATTTGATAATATAATTCTACTCTCACCTTTCGCCTTTCAACAGATTTCTTTGCCTTGAAGCTTTTTGACCTTTAGAATTATCACGCTTTATGGTTACTCTATTTTGGGGGATCAGGAAAATTGTTACATGTCATTATTCTATCTTATTGAGGCCTCTGATATTTCAGAGATATCTCAGTTCTGCCTTAGATCAACAGAGCAACACATGGTCCTGATTTTGTTATGGCAAATCTTCCATCCTCTGCTTAAATGAAATGCACGAATGGAGCAGGCAAGAGACAAAGAACACGAAGCAGCCTACTAGATATTGAAATCTTTTGTAAAGTGGTTCTGCTTAAGAAAATCAGTATCTGGCAAAAGTATTGATTTTTTATGAGCACAGATTGTTTTAAGCAGATAGCTCTTGGGGAAAAAAGGAAACAAGAAATAGTATGTGTTATAATCATACTTTTTCACCTTTCAATAATTGATAGTCTTAAAGTATAATATATTCTGAAGGTTTTATAAGTATTTTCAGTGCATTTCAGGGCAATATAAACTAAGACAAAAAAGAATTATTAGAATTTGTGTTTTCCTTGTTGTAGTAACCCTAGAAATAAATCTCACATAGATATGTGACTTTGAAAACTGAGTGGAATGTGCCCGTGATTTATTAAATGATACTTGGGTCAGATAGTTTGCATTTCACATGAGAGTCCTCCCATGTCTGATTATCTGACCGCCTGCGAGCTCTCAGCGACATCTGCTGCTTCTAACCACAGCACAGTTTCACGACATCTGCACAATGCCGCCCTAGAATTCATGCCAGAACGGTCCCCTTTGAATATCAGTAGACCACCTGTGCACCCAGCTGCAGCACATGACATCGCCTACTCTGTCGCAGATCTCAAAATGCGTGCAAAGAATCTGGGTGCAGAAGAAAGCCTGGTAGCTCTAAAAGAGTTATCCTTCAATTATTCAGTTTCTCTATCTGACATTGTTCACCTCACCTAGGTGTAGTTGGAAAATTTCGATTTAAATGAAATTTCCTCTATAACTTGTGAAAGGATCAAGTGCTTTCCAATGTAAGGCATTATTAGAAATTTAAGGACAGAGAATGACTTTTCTTTTCTCAAGTGTTTTCTCTCAGAACTTGGCTAGCGTCTATTCAGCAGTTATAGACTAGCCATTAACTTTAGGTCAAGCACCATTCTGGGGTCCGGGGCACAAGAAAGAATAACAATAAAACATGGCTTCCTCGTAGCTCACAGGCCAGTCTAGTTGTGAATGTTAGGACTGGGCACGTTAAAGTCTACTCATTAGTCTGCTGTGACAGTAGAAGAGCAGTCTTTCATGTCTACAAGAAAGGGACTGTTTAAACAGATACCCATCCCAGCTGTAGTTTCATCCGCCACAGGATGTTTTCTTCCTGGTTTTAATGTCAGCTAAAGATACTTTGTTTCCTCCAAAAGACCCTAGACATTTTTATAGAAAGATATAAGCTGTCCTTGAGAGAAATACTTTCCCTAGTGAAAAATACATAAAATTCTTTTATTTCTTTTTTTAATTTCTTATTTATTTATTTATTTATTTATTTATTTTTTGAGACAGAGCTTCAAGCTGTCCCCCTGGGTAGAGTGCCGTGGCATCATAGCTCACAGCAACCTCCAACTCCTGGGCTCAAGGGAGTCTCTTGCCTCAGCCTCCCAAGTAACTGGGACGACAGGTGCCCGCCACAATGCCCGGCTATTTTTTGGCTGCAGCCGTCATTGTTGTTTGGCGGGGCTGGGTTGGATTCAAACCCGCCACCTTAGGTGTATGTGGCTGGCGCCTTAGCCACTTGAACCACAGGCTCCAAGCCAATGGATAAAATTCTAATGTCATCAATAGAAAACTATGATTCCCTTCCCAAAACCTTACAGGCACCTTTCTGCTGTAATGCGTTTAGTGAGTCAAATATGAAACACATAAAAGATACATATGAATACCATGTCAAGTACTCCTTAAAAATACCCAGAAAACCTCCTGTGAAGGGAAGTAATACTCCACATTTAATAATTTTTGATTTTTTTAAAAAATAAATTGGTAGTAGTCACTGTAGATTACACTGCAATTTAAGAGAAGAGTAAAGGACATGACATTGCAGCATTTAACATACCACTTTGCTCATTTATCAATCACAAACAAGGAGAGTGGAGTGTAAAGTGCATTTCTCCAGATATGATGCTTAAAGCCCAGTAAAGATAATTTCCTCATCTCTAGAACTGCAATATGTTATTCTTGGGACAATTAAAAGTTGTTCCATTGAGAATACCAATGTTCATTCAGATGCTTGCTGAAGCTGAAGAAGCTGTGATCACCCCTAAACTTTCTCTTCTTATCAAGACCCAGTATCAATTCCATCTTCTTCCTTATAGATAATCCTTTCGCTTTCATTTTTCTTGAGCTTAAGAAGAGCTGACCTGACTTTCAACTCATTTGTATCTTGAAAGCTCTCAAATAATCTTAGTTTCTTTTTTCCATTTTAGGAAAGTCAACACTGCCCTCTAAAGTTAAAACTGGACCTTGACCTCTTGGTTTCAGAATACAGGGGCAGGAGACCTGCAGCTGGGGATATGGGTTCACCCCTGCCAATTTCTAGCCACATGGTAATTTCTTTAAGGATCAGAACCCTTCATCTATAGACTAACATGATAATAATAACACATTCACAGTTTCTAGTAAGGATACAGTGAAATAATGAGTAGGAAACTGCCTTGCAAGCTAACAAGTGTTACATAGCTGTACTTTATTATCTGATAATATTCTTCTAACACCTGAAGATATTTATCTCATCAATTATCCATTCTGAGACCAAGAACCTGAAACTCTGGTATCAACCTCATATTTTTAATACTTCCTATCAGTTTATAATTATTTTACTTCCTATAGCAAAATAAAAGGACAATATAAAATAATTACTTTGAGCATAAAAATAATTACTTTGATCGTATTTACCCTTGAAGTTACTGTACGATTTTATTTGCTGGTATACTTCTGTAAAAGTTTCTCTTCTGCATCTCTTCACCGTCCAATTATCTCAACATCTCTTCTATTCCAGTGTCTGGAATCTATCATATGAAACTGCTCATGAAGCTTTTTATGAACTTACATTATTCTTACTTCCTAGCTTTTCTGCAGCATTTGACACTGTTGACAATCACCATAACTCTCTAAGTTTTTGTGACATTATATTTGTTCTTCTCTGACAGTTTCGACTTCACATTCACTTTTTATTCTGTTTCCCACCCCCAAACGTCGGTGCTTCCTAAGGACATGTCTTGCTCTTTTGCTTTCCCCATTTTATTTCGTGGCAAACTTATCAATTCTCATGCGCTCAATTATATATTCTATAAAGCTAACTTTGAAATCTGTCACCTTCCTTATGCTTTTGCTTGACGCTGCAACATATTTCCAACTTCTCTGGTTACATTTTTAACTTTCTATGACCTTAAAGAGTCAAGAACTTCAATTTATTTCCAAAATATGAAGAGAAAGATTGCAGTTCCCAGACTCTTCTTTGGTAGGGCCAGAGAAATGATCAAGGGGCACTAGTCTGTCATTAGGTCTAATTAATATCCAAATGTATCATTACAAAAATTAGTGTGACACTTTACTCTCAGTTTATTATAAATTCTAATCTCAATTTAGGAATTCTATAAGTTATGATAATTTCTAAAACCCTAATAACTTTAAGGATCAGAACCCTTCATCTATAGACTAACATGATAATAATAACACATTATTCCATTGAGAATACCAATGTTCATTCAGATGCTTGCTAAAGCTGAAGAAGCTGTGATCACCCCTAAGTTTTCTCTTCTTATCAAGACCCAGTATCAATTCCACCCTCTTCCTTATAGATAATATGGTGGGTCATATTAAAAACAT
Organism: Otolemur garnettii; assembly: GCF_000181295.1. Classification (NCBI taxonomy): domain Eukaryota; kingdom Metazoa; phylum Chordata; class Mammalia; order Primates; family Galagidae; genus Otolemur; species Otolemur garnettii. The sequence continues at coordinate 1,828,179 of NW_003852493.1, read as the reverse complement.
GGAATATAACATTGATTAATCAGTTAAAATACAGAGTTTAAAAATATAAATATAGAATTTGGTTAACCAATGAAAACAAAGAAAAATTCAGTCTAGGGATTTTATATTGTTAGGCTATGAAGCAAGTAAATAAGCACTTCACTAAAAGAAGAAGAGAAGAATATTTTTTCCCTAAAAAGTAGAGAAAAGCATTTAGAAACATATTTCAGCATGAAGTGCCATCATGGTGACAGTAGAGAAGTGCCTACACCAATATTTTTATTCCAAATTTGGCATATTTTAACATAAACAAGTGGTTAGTTTGATAATTATAAAACTTTTCTAGGATTTTTAATCCATTACATTTGAATTTTTGCAGATGTAAAAACTATTTTGTTAGATATAATGTTAAGAGTAATTTCAAAAATTTATTGAAAACCTACCCTGCACTTTTCCATAATATGAATTACTCATTTTCATCAGTATTTAACACACTTAGTTTTGAACAGTTGGAAAAAGTCTCCCCTCAACATTATCTCACACTCTCCCGTAGTCATTCCTAGTTTTTAGAATCTGTTATTGCTGAAATTGCTCAGCCTTATTTAAATAAATCTCATAATTGGTTTCCTTTTTTAACTACATTTCTGGTTGACTAGAACAACAGTGAAACGATTGGTAGTCATGTCCTTAAGATAGACATCACTAAGTATGACAATATAATCATAGCTTAAGATGCTGCGCATTTATTGCAGTCGTTACCATAGAGATTTAAATTTGTCTCTTTAATAAAAAGTACAAGGATTTGATTTTGAATGCATTAATTTTGGTTAGCAAGGTGCCGTAGGTTTCCCAACTGAATGCACATATATAGAAACAACAGTTTGGGAGTTTTGTTCTAAAAAATCTTTCAGGATCAAATATAGATATACAGAAAGTAGTAGGTTCAATTTCTTGACTTTTTAATGGGTACTTCATTAATTCTGTTATTTAAATGCTAGTTCTACAAAATACATATGTAATAGTTTAGTGGTGCTTCATTCATGCAATTTTCAAGAGAGAAAACAATAAAGGAGGAATGAGATATTCTCATCAAGGTACGTATGGCTCACAGCACAAAGCTAAAAGCATAGAGGTGTAGATTGTAAAGTCAGAGCTCACCGATTTCCAGCCCCTGCTTTTCTGCTTCTCTCCACAATACTAGACACTTGGAAATTTTTATTAATTTTAAATTGAATTTAAATTTAAATTTAAATTTATTAACTGTCCCAGACCCCATTTTCCCCTCATTTAGTTAGGGCGATAGTTAGGACCTCTGGCTCTCCTGGGGAACAAAAGATGTGCACCTGGACTTTATGTCCACCCTGAATAATTGTCCACACCTGGGGGAGGAGAGCTAGCCCTACCAATCAGAACTTAGCATGCCAACCACCAAAGAAAGCAGAGGACTTCCAAGCCACAGGCCAAACAGCACAGGTACAATAGGGTCTGGAAAGTGATCTAGATCAACCTTAAGGCTAATTACCATGTCCTTAGCTTAAAACTACAGTGTGGTTCAATGAGAAATGAGCCTTTAGGGAGGCTCTTGGGAAGGTCTACATGCAGAGGAAGATTCCGGTCATATAAATGTACATCAAAGTGGTTCCATGGTGATGTCTGAACCACGAGAAGGACCCAGTCCAGAGGGTATAAAACAAGATCCCAGACCATACCAAGGTCTTTTTTGCCACAACACTGTGCTTGTTTTATCGTCTGTGGCAAACGTATCCTGCTCTACAGACCAATGTCTTGTTCTTGCTCTGTAAACCTATCTCTCTCTTCCTTAATAAACTTTGTTTCATGCTCCCCTTGCTTTTGGTGGGGTCTGGTTAGTCTTCCTCCAAGAGCATACCAAGAACTGAGAACAAGGTTGTCAAACCAGACACTTTGAACTTAATGTGCTAGAATTGGCACCTTCCAGTAAGACATGGGACATATTATGCTATCATGTGCTTTTTATCTCACACATACCACACTGTGTAAGGACGAGAACCGCACATTCTGTGCATGCCCTCCATAGTAACTAGTGCAGGTTTAGGTGTGTGACTACATTGAGTGACACGGAAAACGAAGGTGAATTGGTACCGGCTCGCTGTGCCACAGGTGATTTGAATGAAAATGTTACAAAATGCATTGAAGATAAAAACCAAACTAACGGGGAAAATCTCCTTACATATTTCATTCATTCATGCTGGAACCCATTATGACGATATTTATAAAATGATCTATAATGTTCAAATATGAGTTCTCGGGAAACATAACCTCCTAAAGAGCATGTTACAACCTGTTTGTTCATTTCTGTATCTCTTTTATCAAGCACAGTACAATCATGCATTGCTTAACAAGTGGGATACATTCTGAAAAATGTGTCGTTAGGTGATTGCATCATTATGCAACTATTATAGAGTGAACTTACACAAACCTAGATGTTCTAGCTTACCACCCACCTGGGCTACAAAGTGTAAAGCTTGTTCCTATACTGAATACTGGCCTCCCTGCACCCCCCGGGCTGCATGCAGATTATTTGAGGACTGTTTTGCTTATCTATGGTGTAAGAGAAAATGTTAAGTAGGCATGAACCTTTTCTTTTTATTCATCAGCTTTCCTTAGTGTTTGTGTATTTTATGTGGGGCTCAAGACAACTCTTATACTTCCAATGTGTGGCAGAAAAGAAAAGAGGTTGGACACCCCTGCAGGCAACTGTAACACAATGGTAAAAATTTGTATATCTGTATACAAATATCTGTATTTGTATATCTGTATATTTGTATCTAAAAGATACAGTAAAAATACAGTATGATAATCCTGTGGGACCATATGTGTGGTTGTATCATACATATGGTGTATAATTGACAAAAACCTCATTGTGTGGGACGTGACTCTACTTGGTGCATAGTAGTGCTAGGAGTTGATAGCTAGTTAGAAAGGAATCTCCTGGGAAGGAGCACAAGGATGGGTCCCCCAGGCCTCCATCTTGGTGCCAAACAAAGTTAATTTTGTCCCTAGTGATTGCTCACACCTGGGGAGGAGGGATTGTCCTACTAGCATACCAATCAGAACTTAGCATGCCAACTGCAAAAAGATGTAGAGGACTCTCTAGCCTAGCAACAGGTATAACAGAGTCTTGAACGAACAGCCTTATGGCTAATTAGGTGGTCCATCCACCAGCCCCCAATGCGTTCTCAGAGAGACTCATGGTAGGTCTGAGTGCACAGTAAGACTGGTTCCCAGATGATATCTGATCCATGAGGTAGGCCTGACCCAAGCGGTGTAAAAGAGAACTGCCAGCCATAACCTTTGCCTCCTTGCCTTTTTTCTGTCATGACCCTGGGGACCTGATTGCTATCTGCGGCAAACACATCTTGCTCTGTTACACTCTTACTCTGTAAACCTATCTTTCTCTTTATCAGTAAACTTTGTTTCATGCTTGCCTTATATTGGAGTGTCTGGTCATTTTTCAACCAAGAGCACCCAAGAAGCCAAGACCTAGGCAGCTGCATAAAACCCTGACATTTTATCAATAGGATAAAAGCTGCTGCCTTGATAACAAGTTATATATAATCCCCAAACTGCACTTTCCACAGGCCTGCAGTCACCAGAGCTGGGTCAACTTCCTATATACGCCAATAATAGTTGATAAACCTTCCTTTTCTTCCTAAAACGTTTTGCTCTTTTCAATTATTTTGATGACTACCTGGAGCCACCCTCATGCTGCTTTGACAGTAGGGGCCCATTAACTGTTTGCTGAATAAATCAATCAACCAAAATATTATTCTCAGCAGTGAATTCTTTCTTAACTCTCCTAAATATTTAGGATATTTGTGGACCTACAGACTTGGAGTGGGACTATTCAGACGGTTTTGTATCTGCAGTCTTTTTTATTTAGTGTGGAGTCTATGTTGAATGCTCCCCTGCGACTCTTTTTATACCTAGATTCCTCCCGTCATTAGATCTCCACTCCAATGTTCCTGTAGAGGGTCTCTCTGACTACTCTAGGTAATGTAGTTCTCCAACCTTCACACTTTACCTCTGTCATTCACAACATTTTATCTAATTTTACTTTTTTTCTAGGCATATGCATTTATCTGAAATTAACATTTAATATTCCTGTTTGCTCATTTATTGTCTGTGGTCTCCCTCAAGCATGAACTCCACGACCCTAGGGACAGTGCATGCCAAACTATAGAAAAATATATTAAAATTAACAAGTAAATTCCCTGGATTAAGCTTATTGGTAAATTTCACTCAATTTTTATGACCGGCTTATCTCATTATTCAAACCCAATCTATGTAAATGATTCTTAAAATTTTAAGACTGGAAGTATTTTTTTGCAAATTGTTTACTTTAACTTTCTATTTCCACATAAGATAAATTGAATCTTAATCTGTGTTTAGTTCAAAGTTAATAGGTGGCAGCACATATTTAGATACAAAAAGATACTTCAACATTTCTGTATCAGGCTATCAGGGACCTTTCAAATGTAAATCAGGAGGATAATTGTTTTAATTTTCGGTGCCATTTTGTTTGATTAAGCACACTTCATGGGAGGCTCTAGCAAAATCTGGCCTCAAGAGAATGTCAAACTTTTCCGTGCAATAATTCTGAGAGCATTAACATTCTTCATAAAGCTCTTTTTATTGCCATAATTTCTGACAGCTAAATCACAGTCCTTCACATTTGGGATCAGAAAGAGCATAAAGATTTTTAAGTGTGACACAAATGTGGAGTCTCTGTCTGTTCACATGCACAGAGAAGAATCGGAAAGCCACTGAAATGGAATGTGTTTCTCAAAGGTGACATTTTAGATATTTGTCCCTAATAAGGTTCTTGGTTTTTCAATAATGTATTGAAACTCATTAAAAAGACATGTAGACCCATTTTTGATAGAGATAAGAGTATTCTGTTTGAAAGATCCTTGTATTTGTTAAAGAGTAACATTTTCAAAAATGGTTTTATGATAGATCAGATGTCAATAGTTTGTATCCTTTAAGTGTATATTTATTTCCATTTGACGGTATAATCCAAAAAGACAGAGCAAAAATTTCTCAGTTAGGATGATCTTTCAACAAAACTTATTTTTACTGTGTAATTCTGAATAAATCCTGCAAAAATACATCACCTCTGCTTTATACATTAAGATATTAATGGAAAGATAATATATACTTTACTATTTTTCTATAATTTTTGTCCCTTTTTTAGTCTTTTTTTTTTTTTTGAGACAGAGCCTCAAGCTATCCCCCTGCATAGAGTGCTGTGGCATCACAGCTCACAGCAACCTCCAACCCCTGGGCTCAAGCGAGTCTCCTGCCTCAGCCTCCCGAGTAGTTGGGACCACAGGCGACCACCACAACGCCTGGCTATTTTTTGGTTGTAGCCATCATTGTTTGGCGGGCCTGGGCTGGATTCAAACCCACCACCTTAGGTGTATGTGGCTGGTGCCTTAGCCACTTGAGCCACAGGTGCCAAGCCTTTTTGGTCTTTTTTATGCACTTAATATCTGTTGATCTCTGTGGATTCAATAATTTCACAGTATGACTACTCTAGTCCCAACTACTTAAGGACAGCTGGTGAGCACCATTCAGCATTTATTCACTATAAAGACATATTATATAATGCTGTAAATTTTTTATCCATACATTATTGTCATATTACATCTTTTACAATAACTATTGGAGAGTTACATGAATATTTAGTGTATACACTCGTACACTTTCTTAAACATAAATTTAGAGAAATATATGTGTAGAAAGGCGAAATAAACAAATACTATTGCTTAGACATTGGTGTATTTCCACAGTTTGATAAATAGAGTAAATGTTTATAGTTCTACAGAGAAAAAATCATATGCTAAGAATTTTCGAGATCATGAAAGAGAAATAGTGAATGTTATTAGTGCAAGAGGTTAAGTTTACTACACATACATACGATACATCTCCCACTTTTTCATCTGTGTGGTGCTCTGTGCCTAAAATGGCTTTCTTACCCTTCTCTAAACAGCTAAATTCAACCAGTGCATAACTCTAATTAGTATTTGTTTTCTCATCTTCTATAGCCTTCTGCTATTGCCTAACTAGGCTCTTATTTTACTCCCTCAGAATTTTTAGTTTGTTTAGTTTCAAGGCAGCAGTTCTAAGCTGGCACAGTAAATACACTGTAGTCAGTAATTGTCCGTTATTTGTGGGTTGAACAGATAATAAATAGTACAACCAAAAATATCCGGATAATCTGCATCTTGGCAACTCTATGCCCTACATCTGTGAAGAAATGTGGTGGGTCTGAGCAGGAGAAAATGTTAATGTCATAGTTTTCATGACTCCTAATACCTATGGGCTTGCATCTTTAGTATGTCAGTTCTATTTTTATTAAGTGAAAAGAATATTAGGATTATTCAAATGTGAACTGACCAAAAGTTAAGGAAGACTGTATTTAGACAAGTTAAATGTCAGAGGAAAAGCCTAAATGATATTCCATCTTAAGATATAATCCTTTATGAGATCAAATCACTGGAAAACAATGAAATTGATCATTTTCTGTTAGAGCACTTCAGAAAACTATCATCCTTTTGAATGACATTATTGAATGGTGGCCAAACGTGGTCTAGAACATCGACTGCTTTGCATATAATGTATATATTATAATAGGCAATGTCTTTTAGACTCTATTTCCTTTCATCTGCAAAAAGGCTCAGCGCCATCTTACTACTTCTCCCCCCACCCCATTTTAGCTGTCTGGAATCTTTGAATAAATTTAAAGCTTATTTAAGGTTCCTAGCGCATCCCATTTCCCTTTTACTCTGTTTCTCTTGCCCTTCTCTTGTTCTTGATCTTTGTCTTTATTCTTAGTTGCTTTATTTTGAATTACTTTAATATGAGTTTCCACACTGTTCATCTCTTAGGAAATTTTTAGAAATGGAAAAAAAAAAAGAAAGTAGTTATGCTTTAAAAATAAATAGCGAGTGGTAGTCTAATAAATGAATGTAAGAGAAAATCAGAGATTAAAACAAAGGAATAGGGTAGCTAAATATTCTAAAATGTTTTATGTCACTAAAAACATTAGATGTCTCCACTTAGAATAGTCTCATATTCCTGTTTTGTGAACCAAAAAATTTTAATGAAGAACTGGAGTTATCAAAATTATCAAGCCTTAGGTTGGTTATTATGTGTTACAGTTTCAAGAGTAATACAAGTGCTGCTAATGCTTGCTAATGTTCTCCCTCAGCCTGACTAATGTCAAATTTACTGGTTGTTCGTGTTTTTTTCCTCCTAAAGGAGCATTTAAAGTCAATTACTTATAGTAGTTCACATTCAAGAAAAATTCTAACACATTTGTTTCAGATAAATAGAGTGCCATTAGGAACATTAAATGTTATGCTATGACAACTACTCACCCAAAGCTTTTAAAAATATATAACATACATGACCTTCACTAGTAGCACTGTCTCAATTATCCCTTACCTAGAAGTATTTTTATTCTATGATTTAAATTAAACCACCTCTTCTTTGAATAAAAGGATATGTTTAAACAGTGGTTCAAGCCAGAATGGTGGCTCAGATAACAGAAAATCTAATTGTAAGAACAAAGACTAAAAATTCAAGGTGTTTACACTGTGTTTAAGGATTAAGAGGTGTCAAATATGTAACCAGAGAAATGTTTGCTGAACCAAATGTTTCATAATGGTTTATATTATTTACAGAGGCTACACATAAACAGGATGCCAGTGTGTGATTTTATAATGCTTTTATAAAAGAGGTTAATAAACCTCTATATTAACTTTGAGAGAATGGTTTATCATATTAATTAAAACAGTATCTCACAAACCATTTCCACCAAAATGTGGCTAATAAATAATCTTAGATTAAGTTCAGTTAACTGGAATATTTCTACTGTAGTCTTATTTCTATAACTGATAAAATAAAACAGAGTCAAATTTTATGCCTTGACAGATAATCCACTTTCTTCAGATTTGTATGAATTAAGTTAAGAAAAATGGAAAGAACAGTAACAGAAATAAGCCAATTAGACTTTGATTTCTGACTAACAAATAAGTGTGACTGATGTTTTCATTTGTAAACATTCAAATTGTGTGGACATTTAAAAAATCTCTTTACTTTCTGTGAATACTTTATACACTTTGGATACTGCAATCTCCAAATGGTCAACAATCTTCTTTGCCTTATTTACCATAATATTCTGTTCAGTATTCTGTTCAAGGTAACCTCTACCTTTCATTTTTCTTTTTATTATGTCAGCTCTCATTTCTTTCCCAGAGCATTGCTTGTACAATATTGAAATAAATAGACTTCATATAAGAAGACATTCCCTTGGTTATATTCTTCAGGTAAAAATGCCACTGTCTTCATTGTGACTTGTAAGGAAAAGAAAATAGGGGCATTTAAAGTAAATTCAATCTATTAATTAAAATATTATTGATAGCATTGCTTATTTTGAAGGTAATAATAATTATAGTTCATATTTCTCTAGTTTAATAAATATTATGTCACAGTTGCTCTGTGAGGTAGATTGTTATCTGACCAACATGGGTATTTCAAAGCAGTTAAGATACTCTGAGAATGAAGCCTTAGGTAAAGAGGTCTATTGTTGACTACAGACCTTGAAATAAATTTTTCCCTATGTGTCTCTCTTTGGATAATGCCTCTATATGTGTGTGTATGTGTAAGTGTGAGTATATGTGTATTAATTTTTAAATATCTGTATTAAACTATATTTAAGACTATATTAACTTAAATTTTAATCTTTATTAACTATATTTATATTTTACCATTTGATAAGTTCTGTCTTGTGACAATTTGTGAGGTCACCACCACAATCAAGATAATGAATATATCCATCACCCTTGAAAGTTTTCATATGTCTCTTTGTGATTCTTGTCTTCATTCCTCCTCTTCCACCCCACCCTCCTGATTCCCTTTCCCTAGATGTTATCTCTCTAACACATAGTTTGCATTTACTAAAATTTAATATAAATGGACTCATATATGTGCATATAATCTTATTTTATTCAGCATAACTATTTCTAGATTCAACAAAGTTGTAGGGTATATTAATAGTTTGTGCATTGTCTGAGTAGTATCACAGGTATTGACAAACCATGGTTTATCCATCACTTGCCAATGGATATTTGAATTATTTCTGGCTTTGGCTATTATAAATAAATTAGTACAAAAATTATTGTACTGGTTTTTGTATGAATGTGTGTTTTCCTTTTCCCTGAGTAATACCCAAGAGTTTTTAAGGAAATATTACAAACATTTTTCAGAGTGTATTGAATGGCTTTAATATATTTTTCTTATCTTTTGCATGGCCTAAAACCTCTAATATAATGCTAAGTAGGAGTAGTGGGAGCTAAAAATCCTTATCTTTTTCTAATCTTAGGGGCAAAAGATTCAATCTTTTAACCTCAAATATGTGCAGGCCTTTTCATTCATTGGTTGAGGAATAAAGGTTTTGTGTGTGTGTGTGTGTTTTTATAACTACTTTGCACAGGGCTTTTTCAGTTATCTTTCTTTTTTTTTTAAATTTGGGAGTAGACTTTGGGTTTTGACACACACTGTTCTTGAATCTAGTCCTGTGATGAATCAATTTTTTGTTTGTAATATGATGAATCAAATTTATTGATTTTTAGTATTAAACCAACCTTGCATTCCTATGACAACACTTATTTGGTAAGAGGTATTATTTATTACACATTTTGAGAGACTTGTCACTGAATATGTGTAGAGTCTCACTCTGTCACCCTGGGTAGAGTGCCATGGCATCATCATAGCTCACAGCAACCTCAATCTCTAGGTGATCCTCTTGCCTCAGCCTCCAGAGTAGCTGAGACTTAACCATCATGATGCCTGGCTTATTAAAGTTTTATTTATAATTTTTGCAAGAAATATTGATTTGTGGTTTTACCTTTCGTAATGCTTTTGTCATGTTTAGTACTTGAGTAAATGCTGACTTTGTGGAATGAGTTGAGAGACATTACTTCTTTTAAAATTTTCCAAGAGTTTGTGTAGAAATGTCCTTGCTTATACCTAAAATGTTGAGTAAAATTCACCAGTGATCTACTTATGAATTTCCTCTCTAAAAGTATTTTTTGATTTACAAATTTCATTTCTTTACCAGATATAAGGACATTTGGCTGATCTATTTCTTCCATGGAGCTTTGATAGTTTGTGTCTTCTCAGAGAGTTGTCCATTATATTTAAGTTGTTAAGTTATTGGCGTAACGCTGGCCATAACATTTCTTTACAATCCTTTAATTATGTGTAGAGTTTAGAGTGATGTCAATGTCGTTATCCACAACATTGATAATTTGTGTCATCTCTCTATTATTTCTTTTTTCTGAGATACTTTGGTATTATTGTCTTTTTTATTTTCTCGTGTCTGAAGGTAGAAACTGAAGTCATTGATTTTAGATGTTCCTTTTTTTTTTCTAATATAGATGTTAAGACTATAAATATCTTCTAAGTTTCTTTAGTGACAATATAAATTTTGATATGTTGTTTTCACTTTTTTTCAGCTCAAAATATTATTAATTTCACTTGTGACTTTTTCTTTGTTCCATGTATTATTTGGAAGAATATTACACAGTTTCTCAGTATTTATTCTATCCTATGTCCCACAAGTCAAGTCTCTTTGAGGCTCCAGGTGCTATTGATTTTCCTGAGTGATTACTGGGCAATGAGGCCTCTAATTGTTTCTGATGGTTCTTTTCTCAATGTTAGCTTTCTTCCCTACATGATAGGAGGATTCAGAAAAATACTTTAATGGTGACCTTTGTGTATTTCCTGAGTTCTCTGTCCAGTACTATAGTACTCTGATGAATTTAGAGTTTATCAAACTCTGACTGCTTTGGTCTCCCTAGATGCTCAGCTTCATCTTCTTAGCTCATGGAATTTTCTAGTATCTGCCTATGTTTCTCTTCTGCTACTGAGGCCTAGAGACTTTCACAGAGCAGTAAGCTGGGGCAAGGCGATTTCCTTGTTTTCCAACTCAGTGACCATTAGCTTTTATGATCTGCTGTTTCATGTCTTCAAAGTGTTATTTTTGTCTTTTTTGTGGATCTAGATGTGTGATAAGGACCAGAGGTAAAACTTGTACCTGTTACCCTGTGTCTAGATGATATTATTTTGTTAATGAACAATTGTTTTATCCAAACTGATTTATCAGTGTAAGAGAATATGTTTCACTCTAGGTTCTTAGATTAATTCATTATCTCAAAGGATATTGCAGCAGTATATAAAGAATTTTTTTTCTTTCTCACTTTTTAAAATATGTATTTTCTGGGTAGGGAAGTTTAGAACTACACACTGACTGACACAGTGCAACACACTTTATATACATATTGTGTATTCGTATTTTAAATGATTTTTCATGTACATGCTTTCATTTGATGATGCATGGTCAAAGCCAGACTATTAAGGGCAAAGTAACTTTTAAGTGATCCTCAGGAATGCCATGGCTTGCACGTGTAAAGCTGAACAGCATATGGCCTCTCTACCCAACTGCCATTTAATGTAATTTATGTTTATTAAGTAGAGTACTCAGTGCTACGTATATAACCTTATTTAACTTTTCCACCAAGATAACTGAAGAAAGTGCTATTTCCCATTCTAGAGATGGACAAACTAAAACATAAGAAAATGTGATCTTACCCAAGCTTACACAGGTAGTAAGTGCCATATCTGGTCTTAAACCAAGAATTGTCTGACCCCCAGACCAAAGTCGTAACCATTAATCTACCTTTTGTGGCTCTGATACTGGCTTCTATGTCTCTTGCTGCTTATCAAAGGCAAGGACTTTTGGACGTGATGTTTGCTGGGTGACATTTATCCAGAGAATAGGGTTATTATTTAAAGGTAGATGATATTTATCCAGAGAATAGGGTTATTATTTAAAGGTAGATGATAATAGGGATATTATTTAAAGGTAGATGGTAATTCATAATTTAGTTGATTCATTTTATTATCAGTTACTTTATATGAGTATTCCTTTCTCAGTTCTTCCTTACTAAAATTTAAACTTGTTTCTTTAACATCTAACATTTCAGATTCTCTTCCCTTATTTTTTAATTTTTAATACTTATTGCTTATGTATTAATAAATCGCACATATTTATTATCTATTTCTTCCTCTAACATATAAATTCTATGAGAACACAAAGTTTTGGCCATTTTGTTCACCACTGTATCCATATCATCTGTTGGATTCAATAAATATTTGTTAAATAAATTGACTTTTATGTTCAGACAGTGTTCTTAGAAGTATGTTCTTTTGATAATTGTTATGTAATAGAGTGGGGAGGTATATCTGAACCTGAGCATTTGGAAGCATTAAGGTCTACCCAAGTAGAAAGTCTAACTTCTCTTCGATATATATTGTCTGTCATAAAAAGCTACAGCCTAGAAGATGAAGATAAGATCATGGACGACTCAATGGTCCCTGAACTGTGAAGGAAGATTGTATTTGTATGGTAGCTTCTTTCTTTCTCCTGATACTATCAATTGTTAGGATTGTTATGTTACAGATGGATGGACCTTAATGAGGAAGGAGTAGTATAGTACCTAACAGCATGTGTCCCGGTCTCAGAGTGCTGACTTACTAACAGGTTACTAGAAATGTTAGAAGTCACTATTATTACATGTTGAAGATTTTTATCCTGAAACTTCAAGAGATTTTCTAACCCATTGAAACTGTATTCAAATTCACTGCGTTAAAGAGGTTGGAAGCATCTTTTTAAGGATGTCTATTTGATGGCTTTCATCAAATTTTCAAATATCCTATGGTACCTATACTTCTTTGAGCATCAAAGATCAAGTGACACTTATAAATAAATCCTTGCAATGTATTCCTTTGATTTGGCTTAAATTCCCTTAAAGGGAGCCAGAATCTTAATATTTTGAAAGCCCTAAATAATTCTTTTTTACTTACACTAGCACCTATGGAGACCACAGCCACAAAACCACAACGAGTTTGCTACTATTCTAATCACCTTTTTAGGACTGAGGTTAAATCATTTGCTTATACTCACATGATAGACCAAAAAAAAAAAAGAAAGAAAAAAAGAAAGAAACAAACAAAACAAAAAACCCCAAAAACCCTCATACACAAATTTATAAAATAAGTTATCACATTTTTTAAATCAATTATACATACTCATCTCTCTCACAGGAATGTAGTTCTTTGAAAGTAAAGAAGCATCATTCCTTATTAATCTTTGTAGCCTCAGCATCTGGAAATGGTAAAGCACATCCCCACTTGCTCAATATATATATTTGTTATGTAATGATTAAGCTGGAAAGTTGGCTCAACTCTTCTGCTTATAAATCTTCAACATATCCTTATTTCGTGAAATCATGAAATTAATCTAGAGAAAAGGTCTCAATCTCTCGATCATTTTCTGATGTACTGCTCTACCATTTTCTCCTACTCAATATCTTTCTCAGCTATCATACTAATACAAACTAGTAAATAAGCACATTCATGTCCAGAGAAGAAAGTAAAACATGAATTAAAGTCTAATGAAAAGAAAAATATATAATTTGCTTCTATTGAAAGCATATGAGGACTAAAGAAAATAGTATGTTTTATTAATAAAATATTTGATAATATTTTTAGAAAGTCATAAGAATTATATTTCTTAATAATCCTAAGTAACTCATCACAGAAAATTCCTGTTTCAGTTTTTAAAGATCTGATCAATTTTATAGCTACTAGCTAAATTCCATCTCTCTCCCTGTATCTGTAGCATCTACCATACCCTTAATACATTCTTTCCTATGTATTTATAGTTCTGTTATTTTTCCTGACCAGGTTTTCCTTACTTATCATATTGTTATTATTATATTAAATTCTTTCCTACCTAATAAATCTTTTTAATCAGTTAGATGAAGAGTATTCCTTCATGATGGGAAATAGGTGATGAAAATTAAGGGAATCCATCAGCAAAGAATCAAGCTTAATAAGTAGGGAGAAAAGAGGTGAATAAAAGTTTTAGGAAAGAGAGCAGGTGGGCAATAGGATCATCGATAGTATAAATAACACTATGTTGATTTTTTTATTATGTAATCTCAGCATACCACCCAAAGAGTATTTCTTAATTGGTTAATGAATGAGTAAAGATTCTTATCATTAACATCTATGGGTAAACATACTGATTTTCCTTTCTTTTTTTCTTATTTTTATTTTCTTTATTGTCATTTCTTATTTCTTTCACTTTAAGAACTACAATAAGCAAAAATTTGGGGCCCCCTAACGTCCTCAAAGGTTTTGCCTAAGACTAAGGTGCTGAGTTTGGTTTGGTAAATTCCATCAGGCCGTATGTATTTAAATAGATATGGAACTAATAAAATTGTATTAAATGCTTACCTCGGATATTTGGCTATAAGAAAGTCTTCTAGGCAAAAGACTGATATAAATCCTTTTAGTGCCTTTAAAATAATTTAGATTATCCAAGATCCATTAAATTCTACATTATAGAAATTCAAAGTAACTCATTCATTTCCAAAGTTTAACATTTTCTAACTTGATATCAAACATATGTATATTATGTTTGTGAAAAATGTACTTTACATTCCAAATGAGAATTTAAAAGCTATAACTCTTGATAAATATATCCCAACTCTAATAATTTATTGAACAAATAATTTGGACAAAACAATGGTTTCACATATAGTTTACAGTGAATTGTAGGGGGAAAAAACCAACAGTATTATTAACTTAATTTATTTAAAATAATAATATAGGTAGTTTGAAGAAAAAAACCGTATGTTATTAGATTTCTATTTCTTAGCATGAAGACATATTTATGTGTCTATATATTAGATTTTAAAATATAACGAAATATTAAAATTATTTGTACACTTCCTAATATCACATTTACACAGACGTATTCCTCAATTTTAATTTACTTGCAAGGTTGTATTGTAAGTGACCATTAAATTTGCTTTATTTAAACTAATCGAACACTAATTTCTATAGTGGTGGCAACAGTCATGGTACTTGTAGAATTGTACAGAATTCCTTTGACCACAGGCCACTGTTAATTGTGTTTGAGAATAATTTTAAGTAGCACTTGAAAATTCAGATCGTAACACTTATAAGTTTCAGTTCAAAAACACAAAGTGATTATATGGAGTGACACTTTATTATATTTTTAAAAAGTCCTTTTTTATTTCATCACTTGGAAGACCTAATGTCTTTTTACTGTGAATTAAAGAATTATTTTTTAAGATTTTAAAAATATCTATACTTTCTCATTTAACAGTAAATATTGCATGCAATAAGACGCTAGAAAAACTTCTAAATATGTATTAAAAGGACCAACTGATCAGTGCCGTGTATCAGTTAGCAAAGACTTGACAGTAAATTACTGGGTCTGACATGGGCATGCTATAGCATAGTATATTCAGCATCAAAAAATAAAGTAAAATGCCATTACCCTAAAAGACATTTCAAGATTCTCTCCACCCCAGATATCCATTCCTGCATCGTAAGTTCCTATCTCTTCAAAGTAGTTTCTGTCAATAGAAAATAGGCCACCAGCCATAGTAGGGGTCCTAGTTGAAAAAAAAAAAAAAGAAAAGAATATCTTTTGAAAACAATGTGTGGAATTTAAAGAGACTATAGATAGCAAATATTTTTGAAACATTTTAATTATTAAAAATAATACTCAAAAATTTCAAACTGGAAACAGAAAATCAAGGTTTTATAAGTAATAAATAGCATTTTCTCTCACATTTTCTGTAAAATTTGCTTAGGATTAATCTATGTCATTCTTACAGATGGTCAAATAGCTACATGAAAAACACTGGCCACTTAAGACTGGGGCTTTCAGCTGCCTTCTAAAGGATAGTGAAGAAAGGTTTTTGCCTTGTGTGTTGTCCTTAAAGAGATTAAGTAACTGGTCATGAAATTACCAGTTGTGATCTCTGGTCACACAATTAATAAGTTGCCTTAATATAAATTCTAGGACCTGTGGACATAGTTTCTCTATCAAAAGATCCATAGCCAACTTAAACATGAAAATAATTACCTGTTATAAAATATTTATGGGAAAAATATATTATTCTAGTTACAAAAGTACTTCTTAACATAAGAGTTTTACATCTAAGGGTTTATTCTCTTTATCTAATTAAAAGGATAAAATTAACCAACTGTACCTGTGGATAAACATAAGTCCCATGTAGGTTTAAAAGGATATTTGGCAGGGATTCTAACACTTTTTCTTAGAAGTAAATGATTGTTGGTTCTGTCATTCAAAATTTCTCTATATAAATTAAGAAGTCAGATGTTCAGTTTTTAAAGGATTAATTAATTGAAAAAGATTAGTGCTTAATGTGTGGGCTATGCAAGTTTTTCTACCTATGCAAAATGAATTCAAAATCAAAAATAACATAGTAATTGTTCACAAATAGATCCATACTGGCAATGATAGTTTCTGAATGTTAGTTGTAATGTAGTGGTTTCCAACTTACATAGCAATTAGTAGCACCTGAGGCAGCTCTTAAAAAGTTGCTCATGCTTGGGCATCGCCCTCCAAAGATTCTGATTTAACCAGCCAAGAGTGGGCTGTGATTTTTGTATTGTCTGAAGTTCTCAGGTGATTCTAATGTGCTGCCCTAATGTAGCGCTTTAATATACTGCTTAAAGATGAGAGGTGCTTATCTAGTAACTTAGGTTTGCAATGCTCATCTGAGTAGTCTCTGCGTTTGTTAATGAAAATATAATGTTTTGCTTTTCTCCAAATTATATCCCCTGTCTGCCAAAGGTTATGCTCACATTTTAATTAAACAGAATCATTCATTGAAAATGCACCAAATAATATTGTAGTTGGACATGTACTATATTGCAAAGTTCTCTCTTTCTCCCAGTGCTCTCACTGTTTTGTGCTCAGGTAATTAACCGTCCATCAGTTGGAGTAGCAGAGCTTGGCTTAGTCTCAGAGCTGTTTTATTGTTTCTCATCTTCCTATCATGAATGGTATCATTGACCTTCTGAGTTATAATGAGAAACACTAACAAAGCTAAACAGATGGTAATTAC
The DNA here is from genome assembly GCF_000181295.1 of Otolemur garnettii. Taxonomy (NCBI): domain Eukaryota; kingdom Metazoa; phylum Chordata; class Mammalia; order Primates; family Galagidae; genus Otolemur; species Otolemur garnettii. Next base: position 1,811,113 of record NW_003852493.1, on the reverse strand, counting down.
GAAGTAGCCATGACCCTCACCTGATTGGGGTTTTGGAACTCCGTGGCAATAACTATATAAGGTATTACAGTGATGGAGAGTCTGCTTAATAAAATTAGGAACCCAAATTGCTGCAATTATCCTATCATAATGCAGCCAAATGCTTAAGAATGTTAAATAATGCCTTTTTAATAAGTTCAAAGTCTCTACCTGCTTATCTACTTACTGATAAAGTGTTAACACATTTTAATTTAAATATTGCATTGTATGGTATCTTACAGTTGGTCATCATTCCTAAAAGTGTGTAAGAATATGTGTTAAATGGTTATAAATAAACTATATTTAATCATGAGAATGACTCAAATAACTTTCACTTGTGCTTGAAAAATAAGAAAAATATAGCCCAAAATTACACCTCCTCAAAACATGCTGTTATTTTCTGAAGATGATGCTTCTTGATAGATCTTTTGTGTCAGTAATGATAGGTTTCTTAGTTTAGACACTGTGCCTTACTATAATGCCTATAGCCCTAGCAGTGGTATGCACATGCTTCGTTCTAATTTGACTGCCCTGTAGTATGCCTAATGAAACATTTACATAGGCTTCTGTTCACATTAAGTGTTCAGGATGTCTACAAAATGAAAAACATTGAGTATAGTTGAATTGGCTGAAATTATTTGCTTTTCAAAATGTGTCTACACAAGGTCAAATTCAGTTCAATCAATTTGTGTGAGGGGGGAATAATCAGTTCAATGGCTGTGAACACTGCCCACCACACAGTAAGCAGGCAGAGATGAACTGAGTACATGAAAGTAAAACACGTAGCACAGTTCCCAACTCATGACAGTTAATAAGGTTAGATAACTATCTTTTTAGTTATTAATGTTAATCATTCAAATAAAACTCTTATGTGTCCTTCACTTAATTTTGGTTCTCATACACATAAGCCTCCTTTTGCATTTCAAATTATTTGGAACTATTTCATATCCAAGATACTGACTTTGAAATTGAGCTTGAAACACACTTATTCTTTAACTCTTCCCAATTCCATAGGAAATAACTTTTCATCCTTCATGGACAATTACAATTCCTTAGTTAATCCATATTCTCTTGTTAATAGCTCCCTTCAGGATAATTTTTCCTTCCCTTCTCCCTGCCCCTCTTCAAGCTTTTGCCATGTCAGTAAAAACTAGTTCGCTCCCTGGTTTCTCTGTCCCTACTTTCTGCAATTCTCAATTCTCTTTTGTAAATCTTAGTACCTGTGTGAATTTACCCTTTACTTCACTCGCTTCTGCTGCTAGACCCAGAGAATGATAGGTAAAGTGATAAGATGCGGCCAATTGGTTATGCAAGTTCATGTCATTGATGCTCTGCATAGCTTACAAGCTGTTAACTATTTTAACTATGTTTATTTATTCACCGGTCTTATTTTTAACTGGTTCTTTTCCAAAAGTGTCAGACTCTTCATAAAGACTTGGGGATGAAGGCAATGCACAAAATTTAAACTCTCTCAATCACGAAATCTAAGCCCTTCAAATCACATCCCTTCTGTATCTTCCCATGGCCTCTTCCGTCACCTGTCGCGCAGGAAAGAACATCTCTTTCCCTCTCGCTGTGTAGCATTTACGCTCGTACCAGCAGCAGGCTCTCTCCTGAACACTCTTTCAGACACTTGCTCATTGACCATAACATGTTTTATGCCTTTGATTTCTAGATCGTACCCTTGAGCTTACAAACTTGCTCAATTACATTTTGCTCTACACCTAAGTATATTTTCACTCCATCTTACTATTCTTTTCAAACTAGGGACACATATTTTCTACTCCCTTCACTGGTAACCTTAATGAACAGATACTTTTTACGTACTCCCTGAACTCCTTTTGACCTTCTAACTAGAAGCTGGATCCTACTCCCACCTCTATAACAACTCCTTTCTGAAAGGTCCCCCTTGGTTACAAACTTCAGTAGTCTTTCCTTAACTTCTTCATCTGAAAACATATAATTTAAGATGTCAGCCTTCCTGCTTCACTTTTTCACCTCTAGCTCCCACCGCATGGTCCTATAGTGTTTTCCCTGCTATTAATTTGTTCATTTTATGATTCTTATTGATGCCACTTCCTCTTCCTTTCCCTTGCCAGCAGCTACGAGAACTTGATCAAGATTCTAGTTTGACATCTGTCACATGAAGACAATATATCGCTATATTATTCTTCTGTATATACGTGCATATAATTAATTTTTCTCTTGCTCAAGCTGTAACCTCCCTGAGGGTCTGTCGGGGCACTTTTCTCTCCTATGCTTTCTATCTAGGTAAGGTCCTTCATCCTATGCCTGTAACTGGCACCTCTGTGAGGCTGACTTCTCATCCGTGTTCTCTGACCTTTTCCCTCTGTATGTGTATCAGTCATGACCTAATAATTACTTCTTAGATTTTTTTTTTTTCAAAAAATTCTCTGACTCCGCTCTGTATGTGTAACATAGACATGAGGATTTTCTGCCCCTCCACTTCCCTTTCAATATCTTGTATTTCCTTCCAGCAACTTAATACGAAACGACAAAATCATTTTTCAGCTACTTTCTTTGTTGTGCCTTATTCTATCATTTCCCAAATACTTTCTTTTTTTTTTTTTCTGAAGTACTTTTGACTGTCACCTATGTTATAATAGTCACTAGCCAATGTTATCCCTCTATTTCTAGCCATTTGCTAATAGAATCCTCTTAGAATTTAAGAATCTGGATGGCTTTAGATTCTTTTGCTTCTAACATTTATTAGAAATAAGTTAAATTATATTCAAAATAATTTTGCTTCCACAATTTATTCTACAAATTATAGCCAGATTAATTTGTTTATGTCCATGTTCCTCTAGAATGTTAACTGGATATTCAAAAATCTGTATTAAGTAATAAAGTCCAGCTTCTTATGCTGGCATCAATGATCTAATGCCACCCATGAGATCCTTTCATCTCCTTTTAACTGTTTCGGCATATGTGAAGTGTTTTTAGCTGTTACTAGTAAATGCTTCACATTTTTGTGCCTTAGAATATTTGTTTATATCCATTATTCACCTTGATTTTCTTTTTCAAACTCTCCTTATATGTTAAAACTTCCTTTGTCCTAGGCCCATATAAATGTTATATATTCCCTGTGGGCTGCCTTCCACATAACCACTGCCACCTGCCACCAAGCTGAATATAATCTTCCCTTCTATATCCCTCAATTTCTGCCTTTCTCAAGGCTTTTTTAGTTCTTACTGTATGTAGTATAATATTACATTTATTTCTGTAAACATTTCACCATGTCTATAAAAATAGCAAATATAGCAGATTAATAGTATTAAGCTCTTAATAGATATCTGTTGAAGAAATAACATAAACCAATGAGCAATATATGTCTGTGGCCACAAAATAATCTATTTGAAAGTTAAAATTACCTGAAATTGTATTTCTGAAATTCCAAAAAAAAGTTCTTTGCTCACTTCTGCTAAATTGAGTAAAAAAGATGCCTTCACTAATTCCAAAATTTTTAAAGGCTCTCTCATCTAATAGAAGCTTTAGGGTTTGAGTTTGATGGTATTTGAAACCTGACTTCAGCATTATAAAACTAATATATGTGACAAAAACTACATGTACCTCAAAAATCTATTGAAAATTTAAAAAGATATAAATACTAAAGGCCTCCAAAAAATAATCATATAACTTTTATCAGAAGTGGGTATATCAACAGAAACTGTGATATGATGCATTTTGATTATTCAGTCGTGCTAAAACACAATGCCTGTATTTTCACCAAGAAGGCAATGTATCTTGTATTTCACAGTGGGATAATCACCACTTGTGTGAAAAGAAGATAGAGAATAAGGAAATTCTAAGTGTCAACCAAATTTGTTATTTCAAAAATTGGATTTTGTAGCTAGATTGATTAGATTCAAACCCCAACCCCATAGCATGTGACCTTCAGCAAGTCTCTTAGAATCTGTGCTCAAGTTTCATCATCTGTGAAATGTGAATTACATGAGTTATATATGCAACTCTTATACTAGCACCAGCACAATGCTAGTGCTACAGACATTTTAGCTGTTATTTTTATTATAAAAGAGGAATACATCTATGTTTACCAATATAATTAGCTTTATTTGATTGTTTTAAGAGCCCAGTTAATTTTTAAATAGAATTGTAATATTTTAGAGCTCTAAAAGCCATACAGATTTGCTCAACAAATTTAGTTACGTGTTTAAGTGACTTGTCAAGGATGGCCTGGATAGTAAATGATCTATCATCTCTCTCTCTATCCATCCATCTATCTTCTTGTCTAGTCATCTACCAATCAGTCATCTCTCAGTTAATCAGTATAACTTATACACCAAAGAATTTGAGGTAATTAATTAGAAATTTGTTTTTCCTGATTTCAGAGTTCAAGTTTATACATCACGTTTTCTTCTGAGTTTCGGTACTGTTCTTTAGATGCACTTTCTTTCAAAGTTATTGAAACTTCCTTACTTTTCAGTACTTTTTTTTTTCTTTGCTGTATCAAGAGTGTATTTCCTCTTACTTGGCAAATAACCAAGGTTCTTGATGAAAAGCACCAAAGAAAGTCTGACAGACAGTAGCTTAGCTCTGGGCTGTTGTTTATAATGGTCAAATACAGAATTCCTAGACTATTAGTATTTAGATGTGTATTAATAACATTTACCATATATTGTAAGTCATGAAAATGATAAAAATGGGTTATTTTTTTACTTACACAACTGTGGGGCATAAATAGCTGAAACATTCACATGATTTTTATTTTTTGACATTGTGAAATCCGGCCGGGCTCATGCCTATAATCCTAACACTCTGGGGCACTGTGGCAGGTGAATCTGGCCGGGCTGACTCCTGTAGTCCTAACACTCTGGGGTGCTATGGCAGGTGGATTGCTGAAGCTCATGAGTTTGAGACCAGCCTGAGCAAGAGCAAGACCCCATTTCTACTAAAAATGAAAGACACTGAGGCAAGAGGATCACTTGAGCCTAAGAATTCGAGGTTGCTGTGAGCTATTGACACCACAGTCTCCACCCAGGGTGACAGAGTGAGACTATGTCTCAAAAAAATAAATGAATAATAAGTAAAATCTAATGTCTTCATTCAGTAAACCATTTTTCAGGTTTAGAAACTAAAAGAAAATGAAATGCTGTGTTTTTCTCCTTCCTTCGTTATTCTGTCCACTAACCAACACAGAAAGCAGAGGAGAGAAAACGGAAGCAAAGGCACAAATCTGCTTCCGTCAGAGTGACAAAGAATCAAATGTGATTAAAGATTTTAACAGATAAAAGATGGTAGTTTGGTGGAACACTGAACACTATTACAGAGATCTGAACATATGTTTGGGTATGAAGATGCAGATTTCTATACAGAAGGCACTATTACTTTAAGGGTTTATCTGGCTTAGGCCCTGAGCAAGGAAGCTTACTCAAATCCTATGAAGTCTATGGAATAGAAACAAGCCCAATACTATTCTAAAGGTTAAGGAAAAACTGTAACGATCTGCTTAGGCAAACGATTTGTTTTGCTGCCAATGAACTCATTCACCAAGAAGTATGGGCATTGAATACTTTGACCTGTGCTTGAGGATCTATGTTTCCAATAAAGGAGTTTTTCTTTTTCTCTTTTCCCGTACATTCTTTTTTATAATCCACATTGCCTGATGAAACTCTTAGCTTCCACAAAGATAGGCAGGAGTGGGTGCAAATTTTAATCTTTCCTTATATTTTCATTTCATGATTACAAGCAGTTAAAATAAGCAAGGGGATAAGGGAGAATCATGTTTTAAAATGTTCGGTTAATGTGATAAATGATTTAGAGTATAAATGTGATACTTAATTCAATACTCTGAACACTTTATGTTATAACCTGTTTTCTTCTCAGCTGAATAGACCACTAAGAAAGACTTATAAATCATCCTCTAAGCCATGGAGATGTAATATAACATAAATGTGCTATATTTTTTTTAAGATACATTTGAAGATTCCCTCTGGGATGAGAATTTTGACTTCTCTCCTAATTGACACACATTAGTTTTTGACATGGGTAAACATGAATGTTCACCTGTTGAGCATTCCAAAGTTCAATGCCTCCTTTCAAAGCCTCTGTTAGGCTCACAATGATGATTTAATATCTCTTACAAAAATATTTTCAAGGCTTTGGTGGTATCTATTTCTGCTTCTTTTCTCCAATGCAAACAAATCTTACAGCTGGATTGAGAAAAGTCTAATAAAGAAAATCTGATAGATAAAAATTAATAAGTAAATTATTAGTTACCTTTAAATATGAGAAACTTTGTCTAACATATGATTTTATAGAATAAAATATGTGTTTTTATTTAGTATGCTAATTAAAGAAATTATAAACTGAAGTTAATGATGGGTTTTTGGGGAGGAGAAGTCAAACAAGTAGGAAGTATTAATACTAAAACAAATTTCATTATCATTCAGTTGCATGTCTCCAAAGAGACCATACACTATAGGTAAAAGTTGTGGACAAAAAATAAATAACTAGTAAAATATAAAGTGTAAACAAGTAAAGTTTTAAAGCACTTTAGCTACAAAAAACAGGAGAAGAGCTATATAAGCAAGACATTAGCAGCCATGACAATCTTTATGTGTGAAAAAAATGCAATGATATAGAAAAACAATGAAGATAAATCAATTTTTAAATTATGAATAAACCAGAAGAAGGTGTTCTAGAGGGAAGGAGAGTCTGGAATGCGGGGGTCACAGTGTATGGCGCACATCTTGGGGGTGGTACACAATTATAAAAGGGACTTTACCTAACAAATACCATCAGTGTAACCTAATTCTTTGTGCCTTCAATGAATCCCAAACAATTTAAAAACATTAAACAAAAAAAGATTTTCTAGAAGTAAAATCTGAAAAAAGGTAGCTTATTGGTGTTCTGTTTCTTTATGGGTTTAGGTGCTTGTTATATGTATTTATTTTGCAATATATACATGTTACATTATCACAAATAAATTTAAATTCTAATTCTTCTCAAGTATAGTTCTTATTTTAATATTTCATAGCACTTCATGAGTTAAGCAAGGCAAGGCAAATAATTTTCCATTTTATAGTTGAAAAGACTTGGTAAATTCCCAGTTGGAGGAGCTTGAAATAAAGTCAGAGCCTCCAAAGTCAGCTTCAATGCTGTTTCTATAATCATACTAGAATGATGCAGGAAATACATTAGCATTTGAACATTTGTGAGTTTTTCATGATAAAGTGCAACAATTTTAATCTAAGATATTATTAATAATGTTATTAACTTGATCTTCTTTTTAAATTCCTAAATTCTAATTAAGTGAAAAATAAATGTATGAGATCAGAGAAATGTTATTAAAAAAGGAATATAAACAAGTTAAACAGGTGAGAAAGAAAAACTAATAATTACATCTATGATTGATTCATTATTGTAATCAGGATAAAAAAAATCTGAAACACTTCTGTTTTACTTTAGAAATTCACATAACATAGGACTTTCAGTAAGAATGAAGGAAGTCACATTAAGACTATTAATAATGACTACACATAAATGAGTCCATAGGTAAGAAGATGTGAAGGGTAAAAATGTTAAATACACTTGAAAAAAACTTTCCAATTTCTAATAAAGAAATGTCTCTTAATCAGTGAAACATTAAAGTGGAAACAAATAATCCTCATCATTATCTACTGAAGTTCAAGTACAGGGCATAATAAAGAGAGCAAAGCAATCAGTAAGATTTAAGACAGGCTATTTTCTGGGAGTCCACATCACTCTAGGAGACATCATTATTCCCTCACATCTATACTCAGGCTACTTGTGCTGGCCTCCTGCCCTCGGCCAGCATACACATGGCCAGTGACAGAGAGTGAGCATCTTTAGAGCAGAGATGGCCTCATTCATCTTTAGATGCCCAGTACCTAGCCAGGGCCTAGCAGTGTGTATAAAGGTGTATTTGCATATGGAGTCAAGCTCACTTCAATCACCTAAACCAAATCACCTCAAATGTGTATGTGTCATAAAAAAATGCATAATACATCCCCACATTAGTTAAGTGAATTGAAAGATCACCTGCATTATTGGGTAACATTGCTCCTAGTGCTTATTCCATTAGTTAACATTTACATGTATTCGAGGAGGGCTAATGTGTTTGATGAGTTTCAAACTAAGTCATTTCCTGTGAAGTAGCCTAGAGATTAAAAGTAGCCTAAGTTAAAAGATCATAGAGGCAAATTTAATTACGTGAAGCTGGTTGGTTGCAAGAAATATATTTTTTCTCACCTTTGCTTGAAACATAGATGCTGAGAAATATTTGTATAAATACAAGAATGATGACAAGTGATGCCTGACCCTTGGCCTCAGAGGCAGAGACAGGACCATAAGGAGTTGTGGGGACTGGATTGAACTTTCATGCCACCCCTATGTGGGGATTTTTCTAAGATCTTCTGACGTCCTAATAGCTAGAACCTAGATTTTTATTTAAAATGTCTCATTTTTTAAAATGGGGCAATTTTTGAAAACATAAAACACTATGTAAAAAGGAAGCGTTTGTCCAGAGTATATTTGGCGCATGGAGTACTAATTCATGACCTCTGGTTTAACAATTTGGCTACTCCATTGGTACACATGTAATTGATTATTCCTGTCACATAATTTGGCAACTAGAATGTCAAGGAAACTTTACTGATTGAAGAAAACTATATATTCAGGATTATATATATTATTGTTACAGATTTAGAACTTAAGCAACACCAGGTATTTCATGAACTCTATTCTGAAAATGAAAATACCAAAGCCCAGAGGTTGACAATAGAATAATAAGAGTAACCATGATGAACTTTACTTTAAAGCTGGTGTAGTAGAGTTTAGGTCCTAAGTTCAAGTTGGTGCTCAGTGTACACAGGTGCATGACTGTACCTCTAATTGATGCCTAGCGAGTTATCGTGACGACCAAATTCATCAAAACTGACATTTTAAATGAAGCATTGCATTGAGAAAACTAAAGTTTCAACCTCATTTTAATCACTTTAGCTATTGAGAATTCTGTTAATCAGGTAGAAAAAAATGTATCCTTAACAGCTAGAATGATTTATCTGTTTGTACAAATGTGAGAAAAATGATCACATCTTCAAGTAATAGAATACAAGTAAGAAGAAAGTTCCCATTATAGCTATGCTGATGAAAATTACCTGCAGGCTGTTACGACTTAGCTCATGAATTAATTAACCTTTTGCCATAAAAATCTAGAAACCTCAGCAAAGACTGAGGTTTCTGTTTCTCTTGCTCAGCTTCCTCACCATTTTAGAAAAGAAAAGGAGGTGCAGTCACCGAGGCCAAGAAAATATACTGAGATTTATCAGTTCTCGTGTTACTATAATACAATCATAAATTGTGGCTAAAGTATAGCAAGTTAAATGATTCAACTTTTGTTTTAATTAATGAAATATGAGTAAAGTGATTGATTTTGACACAGATTTTTATTTTATGAATGAGATTGTACGTTTTTACTATGAATGTTGGCTACCTCCTCATTATCTACCTTTCACTTTGTGAGCAAAGAAAGTTAAAGTTATGTCTTTTGCTTTACTGTGTGTTTTTTCAATGAGTGCAAAAACACACTTCTATAAACATCATTATCTACATTTGATAATTATACTGATCAAGCATTCTGGTAGTTCTCACTGGCATTTAAAGTTTAAGAATCAGCCAGCTCCAAATAAAACCAAAATTTGAGAAAATACAATTCCTAATAATTGATGGTCACACAAGCCTCTGTATTACCTCAGGTTGTTAAGGCAAAAAATCAGTAACACTTGGTGTATTTGAAAAATTATACAGATTTAAGAACTACTAAATCACACTTCAAATATTGACATGACAATTTATGAGAATTCACGCAAATGTTAGGAGCCACGTCTTATATTTCTCTTTGATGTAGTGGCTCTCCTTAAGAGGTTAACAGACCTTGATATTTAACTATTTAATAATAAGCAATATTTGCAGCTGTTCTCTCCTATTGGCCTATTTTTAGAGTTAAATATTAATTAATTATATAACTAAGTAGTTGACAATAGATAGTAGGTTACCAGGTGTTCTTGTGTAGATAATGTATTATATACCCATTGAGTCCTCACTTAATAACATTAACAGGTTCTTAGAAACTGCAACTTTAAGTAAAATGACAAAAACAACCACTTTTTTCTCATTAATATTACAAGAAGATATTGAACTAAACAACATTATTAGAGCACCTGCTGTCCATCCTTTCTCTTAGAATCATTGTTTCTAAGAACTCATGGACAATATTAAGTGAGGACGTACTTTGCATTGTTTTTGAATGTTAGGGTAGCCCTCTATTGTCCCACAAATTCATTTTTAAAGAGCTGAACTAGTGAACACTTTCCAAAGTATTTTTCAGGAGATCAACTTTTTGCTGCAGATAAGAGTCCAAGGTGTTAAAGTAGGAAGGTGACATTCCTTGTTAATAAAGTGCGTGATACTTATGTAGGCAACTAAAAAGGCATAGCACACTTCCTTTCTGTATTAAGAGTGAGCCCAGATTTTACTAGTAAATATTTCAAATTAAGTACTATCTGATCCTTCATAATTACTAATATATTAGCATTTTCCAAATGGATCTATTGACTCTATAAGGAAGATATTTCTTTAAGGGTGGTAAATGAAACATTTTTGGATTTCAACTTTGAGAACACTTCTATTGTAAAGCATATACTTTGAAGTAAGATGTACATTAACCTGAAGTGGCAAGGCTAGGATATTTTTGTCACATTAGAAAATTCATAATAAAAACATCTTGAACTTAAGAATTCATAATACTGTACATGACTTTGGCATGTTTTCCAGTACTTATGTTTGCTCATACCGACTCATACTAGATTTCATATTGCCATGGATTCTGATATGAGGATATAAAAGGTCATAATGTATATGTGTATCTGAATAATAAGTACATGACTTTCAAATGATAAAAAATAAGAACACAAACATATAATGCGTCATATTTATTATGAGAATATGCACAGAGTTCTTTGGGAGAAATGCTCTACATACCTGACAGGTAATGTTCTGTCTCCTTTCCTCCGGTCCATTTCTCTTTGGGGAACAGGATACCAGCGGAAATTCAGTTTCCAGTTAAAACCCCCGTAAGTCATGTCTGACCCAGCCATATATTCAAAGGTATCATCACTGATCACATCAATGATAGGACAAACAACTGTTTTCCTGCAGGAAATAAAAACCAATGTAAATGATAATTTAAATGTTACATTGTCTTCTAACAATTGATTGTAGCTGGTATGCTAAAATTTAATTACTTTGTGACTTTAATCTGCCTTTAGTTTTCATGTTATCCCTCCTCTCTGAAATTATTTCCTTTGATTATTGCTTCCCTATGGTCTACTTTTTGCTATTATGTGAGATCTAATCAGATATACTAATTGACCTTCTAGCTGATTTGCAAATGTATTCTAAGTATACTAACTCAGCAGGATGAACTTGGTCTATTTTTCATAAAACCTCCACCCACAGCATGATTAGTAGAGTTGCTTTGAGATTATGTATCATTTTTAGCTATAAACCACTGAAAAGCAATAGCAGTCAGGGAGTGGAGAATGGATGATGGCAAATTAGATCTGGTAGTTTGCATTTTAAATAGGTTAGGTTAGTTTAAAGAGATAGTTCTGAGAAAATCTTCATGGAGAAAACACCTACTAGGAAAAAACAAACAAAAATCAACAAATGTTAGTAACAGTAGAAATCACGATCTATCACTATAAGCAAATGCTTTCTATGAAGGACAATAGGGTCATGATAATTTCTCAGTGAATTATCTTAGAATGAAGGTTTATGGTCACAATCTAGATGATATTTTAAAATAGAGAAAGATAAGTAACTTCAGTTTCTGGTGTTGTTTTATTCAATTTTTCTTAAAGTAAGAGGAAGGGCCAGATCTGCACTCTTCATGGTAGCTTTCTAGGGTAAGAAAATTTAACTTGGACAAATCGTTAAATACTCTCTTAATCCTTATGCCTTCTCCTGGCCTTCCCCTTACTCCCATCTTGTGCATTGTGTTAGGAAACCAGCCTTTTGTCATATCTACAAGTAACAGCTCAGGTCTACCAAACATAAAAAAAAAATGCTTCTAGCTAATTCTGAAGACCAGAACTTGTTTTATGTATACAAGGTCAATACACAAGTAGGGTTTGATTCACCCATAGATATGGAAGGCAAAAAATATTGTCCATTACTTATTCTTGATTGGTAACACCAGGATTTCTGATATTCATTTTCAATTGAGTCTTATATTTCACACAATTGGTCAAAGTCTGAAGTTATCTGAAATCAATAAGATTCATCTAGCCTTGGAAGAGCTTCTTGGTGACTCTGGACCCAAGGAAATCAATAATTTTTTCTCTCTTTCTTTGAAGATTTAATGATTTAACTTGTGGGGAGAAGAAATTAAGTTGAATGAACTTGAACAGACTTTGTTACCTCTTTACAGCAACTTTAGAATTTATAACCAGGAAAATAGATTAGTACTTATTACATGAAAATAGAGTGTAATTATGTTGTTAGATCATAAAATAAATAGCCTATGCATGACAATATTGAAATATTATCTTAAAAACTCACTAAGTTGAATATGGAACACATGTAAAAAAAGCAGCATAAGGTACAAAAAGTTGCCAGTAGAAGTATTTAAGATGTGCTAAGTTCATTTTGCTTTGCCAGTCTCCCTCTCTTGTGGGTACTGTCAATACTCAGAGTGGAAAAATGTTATTAGCCATGTGCTACACTCAGTTGACTAAAAGGTTCCTGCTGATTTCTTCAACTGCTGGGGTTCATTTCACTGACAGCCTTCATCCATCTTCCTGGCAAGTACCAAATCCTGCCGCTTAAGCGATGTGGCCAGTCAAGCTCAGACTAAGCAGCTCCTGTCTTGAATGTGTAATTAAAAACTTCAATTCTAGAAAGACTTTTGTACTAGAGATGAAATGACTATGCCAGCAAGGTGTCATGTAGCGCTTTGTTATTACATGAGTTAGCATTCAATGTCAGTTATCTTCATTAGGGGCTTAGGATCATACTCATTTATCATCAATGAGTATAAATATTTGTCACAAAAGTACTTGTACTTCATTCACAGCATCATTATCAGAATTAATCATTGGCCTGTGCAAGAGTTCTTAATTTCTGTACCATATTATTCAAATATTCAGATTTCACAATTTGTATGTAGAAAGTGGTACTGTTGTTTAAATCATTGAACTTGTATTTGTGTTTGTCTGTGTTTCTTGTTATTTAAAATCCTGATTGTATTTCAGTGGCGTGTGTGTTGCATATTTTTGAGATCTTCAGTGAGAATATGAACTCGACTGATTAAGGGCACTGATGCAGTACAGGGAACACTGGTGGAGGAGTGGGAAGAACCAAACTATTCCCAGCACTTCCGATAATAACTGGGGAAAACTATGCAGCCTCTTTGCTCCTTCCTATCATTGGGCACAGATGAGGACATCTGCATTGCCTGTCTCACAGGGTGGCTGTGAGGAAACAAGCAGGTGCTTTTACAATGTGTGTTATATTGTACTATTTCAGAATGGATTGATTTCCTTCACCTAAAAAAATGAATATTTGCAAACTTTTAAAAAATTGATTATTTTTAAATCAAATAGCTATGCACAGCATGAATAAGGCAGTCTTGTTTATTAAATAAGTGCGTGGGGGGTCTCTTTAAAACTACTATAAAAGAAATGTTCTGAGAACAGCAACGTGGAAGAGAAATTCTGATGGCTGTATGGAACTGTCCTAACAGATTCGATCATAAGCCATGCAGACATCACTCAGGAATTCCTACCTGTCTTCCTTTATCCTTGCCAGCAAGGGCTCCAGCCATCCTAATGTGCATTCGCAGTGTGCATCGAGAAAAGTTATGACCTGCCCTTTTGAAGCAGCTGCTCCTCGAAGACGGGCACGGATTAACCCAGAGCGTTCTTCCATCCTAATAATTTTTACTGGCACGTCTAAATTTTTCACGTAATTCTCTAATGTCAACTTGAGAAAATCTGTAACATGCAATTAGAATTTATAAGAACAAACGGAAAATGTTTCGTGTTTAGAGACGCAGCAGAGATACTGCTGAGATGTAAATTCAGTACACAGCAATGGTGGCCACTCTCGTCAACTATTTTTGAGACAGAGTCTCAAGCGGTTGCCCTGGGTAGAGTGCTGTGCCGTCACAGCTCACAGCAACCTCAAACTCTTGGGCTTAAGTGATTCTCTTGCCTCAGCCTTCCAAATAGCTGGGACTACCGCATCGGCCACAATGCCTGGCCATTTTTAAGTTGTAGTTGTCATTGTTGTTGTCAGGCCCGGGCTGGATTGGAACTGCCAGCTCTGGTGTATGTGGCTGGTGCCTTAGCCGCTTGAGCTATAGGTGCTGAGTTGCTCTCATCAATTTTGTTTGCGTTGAATTAAATAAAAGAGATTTCCCCAGCTAATTAATGTTGCAGATCCGCAAAGTCACATAAAGGCTCAAGAATATGATCAATTTAACTGGGGCGGGGTCGGGGGGACATCTTTGAAAATCACTTTGGGTAATTGTTTTTTTTTTTTTTTTTTTTTTAGGTTAGTAAGTGCCAACATAAGAAAAACTAAAATAATTAGTTAATTATTCTAGAGTTGGCACTGATGAGGTATATTGATGAAAATTTGATAGGAAGTTGCTGGATTTGTGAAATTATAATGCAAATACAGATCATTGTCTAGTTATCTTTTTGACTGTAACAAAGCTTTCTAATTAAATAATACAAGAAAAATAAATTATACCTCTTTCACTGGCATCATCTACCAAGATGACCTCAGAGAGCAGATAGTGTGGGGAACGATTTATCACGCTGTACACGGTTCTCAGGAGAGTGCTCCAGGCTTCATTATGAAACACAATAACTACACTCGTGTTTGGAAGTTCATCAGGGTAGACTTTTGTCTTGCATCTGGAAAAGAATAAAGAGGAAGGATATTAATACATTCATGTCTCATCCTGATAATTATAAGAAGAAATATCAATAATAACACAACTTAAGAAGTGCAAGCTCCTTACTAAGGGAATGTTTTGTGAATACCTAAACTCATTTTCCTTTTTATAAGTGCTGTGAGTAACCACTTGGCATTTTGAAAATTAAACATGAATAATTATTAATATTTTCCTTTAACTCCTGGAGGGAACAAAGCAGCATGATTTCCAAAAGTCTAAGGAAAAAAAATCAAAGAAGGCTAAAATAACATTCTGAGACAGATTGTCAATAAAAGATCCAGGACAACAGGGATAGATAAATTCATTTAGCGGATATAATTTCATTCTTTGTTCTGAAAAAAAAAAAAAAAGAATTACTGTATAACTCAAAAGTCATAAGAACATAAAGAGACATGGGTCCATAGGGTTTTGATTCATGTAAAATGGAGATTATTTTTCTGTTCTGAAGTCTAGTCATGTATTTTTATTCCATTTGAGAATGCGATAAGCCATTTCTACTTCCAAGAAAACATTTTGGTTCTTTTAGATTCAGAATCTATTAAATGCATCCTGCCCCCTAAAATTTCCTTCATTCCTAGAGATCAAGAAGGGAAATGGGCTCCCCACACTTCTGAAACATCACTGTGCATAGGTGTTACCTGGGTGTTCATTAAAGGGGCAGATGCTACTTCATTAGATCTGCAGTGGATCCTGAAATTCCACACTTCTAAAACTCCCCAGATGATTCAGATGCCGCCGGTCCCTGGAACACACTGACTACTAAGTGTCATTTAATGACATCACAACTGTCATTACTTTTAGAAGTTCAATGTTGTGAGAAAGCTTTTAATGTTCCTTATAAATCCAAAGCACTTCAGATTTTTCTTTTCAAGTAATCAATCCAAAAAGCTATGCTTGGACAAATAATAATGCTCAGTGCTCTAGGTGGTCATGTCCCATTTAACACGCAGGTATCTGTTGCTCCTGTCAACTTGTCAACATTCAGACATTTCTGCCATGTAATTTTAAATCATTGTGATTATACATTATAAAAAGAATGTCATGGGATATCTGGAGCTGTCATAGAGGTTTACTTGTTTTTTTCATGTCAAATATTCGGGTAAGCTAGAGAATGAACCATATTTTCTAAAATAAAAGAAACCAGCTGACCCTGCCACTTAGGAATGACCTCAGACTGATACAATACAACATTGTTAAGATTACTTTCCTTCACATGTAAAAATGTGCAATAAAAGTGGGAGACAAAGACACGTAATAATAAAAAAAAAAAGAAAACGCTGATGGTGTGCCTGTTGAGATCTTCAGCATCCATAACAATGATCTTAAATATCACCTACTCAGGAAAGTCTCCTGTAATATCGACACATAAAAATGTATAAATACCTCGATTATAACATTTTTAGCATATATCACTTGAAAAAAATTCATTGAACATCCACAATACAAAAGATATTATGTATATAAGAAAATCAAAATGCAAGGGTGGGAAAGTAATTAGATTCATAGTCATCTTTCTCATGGGGGGGCAGATTCCAATGATTTTTATGGGCTTCACTATTTAACTTTCTAAATGAACTTGGAAAGCCAACTTGGTAAATGAGAAAGGTTCTCTCCACGATTTCTCTCAAACCTTCATTCTTCTGCCTTATCAACAGAACTCACCACTTTTCCTATGTGAAGCCGAGAGTATGGTAAAGATGATTATCATCATCAAAAACACAAAGTTGGAGAAACTGGCTGAAAGCTATCCCATAGCCAACAGCCATGGGCCACTGGTTTAACCCAAGGATTATGGTAAATAAAGGCTGCTCAGCATCATTTTGAAAAAAAGACATTTCATTTACATCAAAATCTTTTGTATATGGCACTAAATGTAACAATTAGATGCATTATTTAAAATATCAAAATAAAAATAGATATCTAGATCAAGCATTTTAAAACTATTTCTATCACACTTTACTTTGATAATTAAAAAATCCATAACATTTCATTTAATGGGAGTTCCAGGCTGGTATTCCCTATTATCAAATCAATTGCAAATATTTATCTAAAAAAAAAATCCATTTACAAATGTTAACTTTACATTCATTGTATGTGTCCACATTATAATGAATTAACTTACCATTAATACAGTTAATATGTTTACTTAGATAACATTTTCACTATATCATTATTTAGTGTAGCATTAAAATAAAACATAACAAATGTTTGTATCAATTCTCCCTCTTCTTTCTTTATAAACAGTCATTCATTAAAGGATACAACAGTTCAGTTATGTGAGATGAATAATTTCTGGAGACCAAATAATGTATAGCCTGGTGACTATATTTAATAATACTATATTGCCTATTATACTTGTAATAATAGGATGGATCTTAAGTCTTCTTGCTACAAAAAAAATATCAAAACATAAGTCACACATCTTACATACACATTATTTTTATTTGTTAAGTATACCTAAATAAAGTTGAGGAAAAAGTCATTTAGCAAAGAAGATTTTGTATGTTGAGAAAATAATTTATAGGGTAATTCATAAACTATGCAAATTAATCATTTTATATGTCAGTTTATCCAGTTATCTTAAATGCATAAATTTGTATAAATAAGAATCATGCTCTTCATGATTCCTGATGAGTTTGTGACATGCTGTGTTAGTGTTTATATTTCATCAAAGATTTTGTTTCACCTGTGATAAAATAAGCCATGGTTTATTTATCACGAGGAAAGAAAAAAATCTCATCAAATACACTACAGCACAACACTGGCATGCTGAACTTACAATATTTGCAAAGAAAGGGAAGTTTACTTTCATTTAATTCTATAATAATGCACCTGGGGCCTTTAGTCTTGGCTGCATGTTGGAATTATCCATGAGTTTTAAAAAATACGATGTGCGTGTTTCAGTCACAAATATCCTGATAAAAGTGTCCAGGTGTGGTCATAGGTAATGAGATTAAAATAATTCTTTCTTAGGGATTTTATTTTATTTTATTTTATTTTTTAGAGACAGAGTCTCACTTTATTGCCCTGGGTAGAGTGCTGTGGAGTCACAGTTCACAGCAACCTCCAACTCCTGGGCTTAGGCCTCAGCCTCCCGAGTAGCTGGAACTACAGGTACCTGCCACAACACCCGGCTATTTTTGTTCCAGTTTGGCCAGGGCCGGGTTTAAACCCGCCACCCTTGGTATATGGGGCCAACACCCTAATCACTGAGCCACAGGTGCTGCCCAGGGATTTTAATATGTAGTCAAAGTTGAGAAATGTTACCTCAAACTATTTAACAGAAAGACAGATTTTTTATATGCAAAGCTTTTTGGTTAACATCAATGTTTTAGAATAAGGTACATGAGGTTAACATCGCTTTGTGTTTCTGTTGGAAGAAAGTGAGAAAACCCTGTCTGTTGTGAGTGTGAGGGGCCAGAAAGCCTTCTGCGCACTTCATTCACAGTCTCTTCATCTGGATGCACATTTAATGTCCTTCCAAACTTCTACTGGCTGTTGATTTACAAATATATCAAAGAGAGAAGATGAGGATGAAATCCTGTTTCTAACATCTGTAACATGGAAATGCTGTGAGATAGTCTACCTATTTGTCCTCTTTCCTCCCTTGGCTAAGCACGCATTAAGGGAACACAAACTGTCAGAAGTTGATTTTATCCTCTTAAAACTATACTGATGTTTTCAGATGAGCTACTGAAAACAACAGGCCACATCAAAGAAAGAAAAATTGACTCCAAGATGAGAACGTAAAATCACAAAGGATCCATAATTACACAGTGGTTCAGTTAGACCCAATCCATTTAGGACTCCAAACAAAAGCTGTCAGCAGTACAGTTTGCGTGACTTGGTGGATTGCTGCTCAGTGAGTCAGCGGTTACCTCTTACTGCTTCAATCAAAGAAGATTAATAACAGTAATTAAAATAAAGACTGGTCATGTAATTCCTCTATATGTTTTTAAGAGCTATGAGAATTGCAGAATTCTGTGTCATTTCCATGTTTCTTAATCATTAACATCCATATTCACAGGGAGAAATGTCATCATTCTCCACCACATCCATGCAAAGAAAACTTGGACAACCAGAAAGTAGTTCTTTCATAATAACTGAACGGCCTGGGGCCTCAAGTAAGATGAAGCAGTATATTTTACATGGGTTTCTCAATGGTGATTTACATTTACAATGTGTTAACCTTTCAAACGTAAGTTTCTATGTCATAATTATGTGTATAATTCAATAAAACCTCCAGATTTTTTGTTTATCTACCCCCACACACCTGTATTTTAACATTTAGGCAGATGCTGTGTTCATCCTTGGCCTATTTGCTACCAGATCCATTTGCTGGTCCTTCTGTTTTCCTCTATGTCAGTGGCTCTCAACCTTCCTCATGCCACAACCCTTTAATACAGTTCCTGTGGGTCACGATCCAAGGTTGAGAACCGCTGCTCTATGTGTTGATGGTGGTGGTGAGGTGGGTCACTGGGCAGGATACGTTTACATGACTCCTTCACTTCTTGGCTACTCCACAGGGATCCAGGGTAGGACATATCTATGTTAAAAGAGACATTAGCAGGAAGGCATGGACTTTTCTCTATCCTTCCCTAATCCCATAGAAGACTATTAGAAGACTATTCAGTCCCCTTCCCTGGCCTTGTATCTTGCATATGTCTCAATATTTTTACTTATGATACTCTTTCATAATAATTTATATAATCTAATTGACTGGGAGGATCCTTAAAAAGAAGGAAAGTGGAAAGGTTCATCTTATTTATAGCTGCTTCTCCAAAATTTAGCATTCTGTATGTCACAAAAATACATTTAATAAGATGTTGAATAAATATAGTCTTCACAATGAGGGAGGTTATTGCATGAATTATTAACAGATCAACTCCTCAATCACTTATCTTCATTATTACATACGAACCATGAGTGTATAAATGCCAATTCTTTTATTATTGTCCTTTCTGTCATTGATTTTGTTTTTCTAGAACTAGGAAAAATAAATAAAGAATAGAAAAGGGAAAGAGTATAAGAAACTGAATCTGCAAGTCATTCTATTATAATGGATTCCTGTCAATCCTAAGTAACATAATTATAAAACTCTTTGGACACCTTGGAGCGGTATCTGTGTCTAGAATACCTATAATTGTCTCGTCATACTACCATTTAGGACTGTAAGTAAACTCTCTAAGCTTCAATTTTGTCATCACCTAAACTGGAATAAGACTACTGCCATACCTATACTGTGAGTATTTTGTGGGCAACAAATACAATTATAAAGGAAAGATATAAATGCATTATGTTATTATGTTATTATGTTACCCTTACAATATGAAGGACTGCACAGAATATAGAGATAAACTGTCTAAAATTATTTAGGCCAGTCTTGCCGCTGGTAGGATTCTGGTCATTGCCAGGTTCTAATGACGTTAACCTTAGTTTCCTGGCCTTGTTTCTATCTTATTCCTCATTTCCAGTGCAGTTTAAATGACAGACTTGAGTGTGCAGAACATCCAGGCTTGAGCAAAGCTTTGTTTGCTTATCCAGCGTAACGGTGTGGAATAATGGTCCGGACTCTTCATTTCCTTTCAGCTCTTCTAAATCATGTATTACCCCTAATCTCAAATTCCTCTTGGCTGTCACTGGCTGCCTGCTGCTAGATCTTCTGGCTTAGCTACCTTAATATTTGTTAGATATTTTCAGCTGGAAGAACCCAGAGTCTCATGTTTTGCCTGCCTGCTGAGCTCTCTGCTTCTTGCCTGCTCATGAACATTCATGAGCTATGTGCCAACTCTCCCCTCTCCCTACTAACTAAGGCTGGGACTGTCCCCCGTGACCTGCTCCACCCTGTGGGTCTGTCTGATTCCCAAATCTTGCAAGCCTTATCCAAAGTCAGGCTATGTCCTCTTCCTTTTTAAAGAAATACCAGAATAAGAGAAGCTGTGATAGATGGCTAATAGTTACCAATCTCTTAACTACGTAGCAGACATTGCACTGTGTGTTTTATAAGGATCCTCTCATTTGATTCTGGGAACTGAGACCTCCTGCAATCACACAGGTTAACCCTAATAGGTCTACAACCAACTAAGAACTCATAACTAACTTCATTTCATGCTTCAAACACTTTTAGAGAATATATAGAGAATATATTATTCAAACAATAAACTGTTCAAACAACCCTTTTCTCAAGAGAAGAGGTTGCTCCAGGCAAACCGTTGTCTTCCCATGCGTAGAGCCATATGTATACATATGTATACAAACATATATATGTGTGTGTGTGTGTATATATATATATATATATATATATTTGACCTGTGAAGACATACACACACACACACACACATACACACACAGGGTGGCCATAAAGTTTGCGTGCAATTGAAAATAGTGTGGAATTTCACACTTTATGGCCACCCTGTATATAGCTCTACGGGACATACTATTTGCTTGTGCATTAATCTCAGGGCTCTCTTATCATATCTAACAATCTTGGACTATAATACTACGCACTTGGTGACCCTCCTGCCTCAGCTTTCTGAAAAGCTAGGATGACACTAATATACCACCATACCCAGCAATTTTGGGGTTTCTTTTAAGTTTTTTAGAGATAGGGGTCTCCTACATTGCCCAGCCTTGTCATGAAGTCCTGGCCTCAAGTGATTCTTCCACTTCCATTTTCCAAAGAACTAGCATTACTTAATAAATGCGAGCCACCATACCTAGCCTAAGAAGGGCAATTTATAATGTGCTGCACCAAGGATTTGGTTAATCCTTCTGGTTTTTACTAAAATTATAGAAATAAAACTATAGTACAAATAGCCACCTTTTACAGATTTACATTGCTATGTATTTTGGTGCTAGTGGAGGGTCTTTAAAATAACAGACGTTATTTATCATTTTCAATAAATTTAGTGACTCATAAGAGTAGTAATGAAAGTTTAATGCAAAACAAAAACAAAATAAAATCCACCATATGTATTTAAACTCATAAACATAGACTTTTTTCTTTAAGAAAGTAACCATTTTATTTTACTTTTTAGGAAATGAGATCTTGGGTCTAGCTGTGTTGCCAAGGTTGTTCCCCCAAATCCCGGGCTCAAATGGAATCTCTTGCTGCAGCTTGCAGAGTAACTGAGACTACAGCTGTGTGCCACCATACCCGGAACCAAATTCTCACGGCTAGCATGGCATCCCACTGAAGGAGGAAACTGCCTTTGATAGAGCACTTGGGGAAGCAGTTATAGATTCCCAGGAAACAGACGGGATCATTTACTGCTTTGAATTAGATAAGGGGACATTTGCGTTGTTCCAAGTGGTTGGGGTCTTTAGGTGGGGAAGGCTCAGAAAAGGACCAGAAAGACAGTAGGGAGAGGAAGTGAGTAAGTAACAAGGCCAGTGGGTGTTCCTCAGTGGTGTGAAAGCTGGAAATATTTAAAGATGAGTAATGTCTAAAGGTCAGATTATGCATCCCTGCCTCCCCCTCCTACTGTCCATTAACTTTGGCCTATGTGTAAATGCATTGCATTAGTGATTTCACAGCTATGTCTCTAATTTGGGAGAGAAGTCAAGTTTAGTATCTGGATTTCACTGAGAGGAACAGAGAAAGCAACCTCAAAAGCAAGCACAAAACCGTTGCATCTACCAGGAAATCGAATAAATCTCACAAAGTGCTCTGAAACTCTTCAGATAATTTGGAGTTTAAGCTAACCTCAGCTTGACTTTAACACACAGATTGTATACTTGGCTGACATCAAGATTATTTTAAAACATAAAATTTATCATGGATCAAATTTCTGGCAAATAAATGACAATCATATGTTCCCATTGGAGTTACCTCTATGATGTCAATAGTTCATAGTCTCTTTTCCAAGACATAAAAATGAGGAAGATATCTAGAGTATTGTATAGGTAAGTTTTATATCATTTCTATTGTGAAAAACTCTGAATAATTATTATTCAGTTTTATAGCTAAAAGTAAAAGAATATCATTCAAAGACTTCGAAGGGCTGTAGCCTTTGTTGCTTTCAAACATTAATTTATGAGGCAGTCTCCCTGTGTAACCTCTGAATTTAACGTTTTCATGTTCTTGAAAATACTTAACAACTACTTGACTAGAATAAAGGTGTTTATTGCATGTGATAATTAAAATTATCATGACTTTGCAACAAAATTAATCATGACTGCCATTCAGAAGATTAAATTCTTATATTTATAAGTAACAATAACACTAAATTTTAAATCAATAAGCCAGCTCTCTCTGAACCAACATCAGTAGATATGTCAGCTCTTCTTACAGGGTTCTTCTGCCCTCTATGGCCTTATCCAACTCGACTGATAATCCTGGACCTTACTTTTTTACCTTTCTAAACTATGAAACCACCATCCACTCAGGTATGAAGATAAAATATCTGATGTTGGCATTACAATGTTGCTGTTGACATTATTAGTCACCAACCTTTACATTATTGCATGGGGTCAATATGGTATATCAGTGTAATATTCTTAATGCTCAAAATATATTCTATCTTTTGCCAACCAACATGCAATTCCAAACATCCTCTCCTTAATTCAAACATTTCTGAGGGCTTTTCATGGCCGAGTGATGAAATAGAAAAGTTTCACAAGCTCTGGCTCAGTCTCACCGCTTGCTACCTTTTCTCACTATTCTTTTTAACTCTTCAGCAACATTGACGATCTCAAAGTCCCTTCAGGAAACAAAACTCTCTTATTCATTTATCTCTTTATAGCTTTAGAATTCCCTCTATTTGAACTTGTTTCTTACCTGAAAAACTCATACACATTGCCCAAGTTAGGGGTGAAGTCATACTTCCCCTATGAAACCCTCAATTTCCCCTAAGATATTCAACTGTCCCTTCTCCTTGTCATCTCCCAGTATATTTGACATATGTATTCACCTTTCCTTCTCATATAAATGGGTTATTGAGTTATTCAATACACTTGTGGAATAGAGCCATTCTGAAGTTTGTCAAAAAATCTTTATCATATTATAAGTACTGTTTTCAAATCAAAATCTGAAAGTTTCCTTGGAAGGATCCCTTTCCTCCTAATGTTTCTTTAATGGGACTTTTCAGCTATACAATTCTTCTATACTAAACATATGTTGGTTGTAGGGTATGTAATCTTAAGGCAAGATACAATTATTAATAAGAAATGTCTGAATAGTCAAGTGAAGCCCTTTATCCAGAGTGAATTGTGAGAAGACATGATGTTTCAGAATAAAAATCTCTGCCAGACACAGCCTGGTTCTGGCAAGGGGCAAGGATGCTTGTTGCCCTGGGGTGCCTAACAGCACACAAATATAAGAAATATTAACAGAGGAATTGATGGTATTTGTGAGGGATATTATCAGCTAGCAGGGACCAAATCTAGGGATGAATTCAGCCTAACAGTCCATGAGAGGTCACAGAAATTCACTCCTGGAGAAACAGGGCTCCTGATGTTGTTGGAGTGAAGATATTCACACGAAAATGTAGGACACAGATTTTGTCTATGGTTCACAGCACAATGCAGGAAGTAGTTCCCAAGACCAAAGCAATCCTGAAAAAGATACACAGGATTGGGCAAGATGTGAAATGAAACAATAATTAGGGCCACAACCAGCCTACAGGTTATGTGATTAGGAAAAAAAAAATGTGCTACCCTCAACAGTGGAGTTTTGCCACCACAGACTTAACAGCAAATGAAGCCGTTGTGTGCAGACAGAGGCAGTAAGACAGCCTCTCCTAAGCAGAGGGCACTCATTCACTCTTTCAGCTGGTCTGTTGTGTGCAGACAGAGGCAGTGAGACAGCCCCTCCTAAGCAGACTGCACTCATTCACTCTTTCAGCTGGTGTCTGCGCACAGTGCACGCACTGGATAATCTGCGTGTATGTCCTGAGCCTAGAAATCCTTAACTCACCCTGACTATGAAGATAGCTTGTTCTGTTTCTAGAGGCATGATAACATCTTTAGATAAAAGAATTAGGAACAGAATGAAGTGGGACAGAAAGCCAGGCAAATCATTACATTTTACTTAAATGGGGACAATGTGGAGAATTTCTCTGTATTGAGTAAAATATGTGGGCTTCATGAGAATTTATTTTTTATCTTTGGCTCAGATTTTTTTCATTTATTTCTATCTTTAATAACTATAGAATACTATAATCAATATCTATCTAATCAATACAAATGATATTCAATAATATTCTACAATTGAATATCATGGATTTCTGACAGTGAAGAAATGCTTCAAGGAACAGCCATACTTTGTTTCCATGGCATGGAAACTTAAACACTATTTCTTATGTTTACAAAAACATTAAAACATATAAGCAAGAACAAAATTATGATTGTTTCATGTGTGAAATAAGTGAAGAAATTAAAGCATAGGAACTATTTTGTCATTACCTACTAAAATAACATTCTAAAAACATCAAATAGTAATTGCAGAGTTTACCTGCTGCTAAATTAAGCATCAATGAAAAGACTGTATACATAATCAATTTCTCTCTGATATATTTCTCCATGCCCAGTTTTTACAAAATAAATTATTTATTGATTTTCTCTCCAAATTATTTTCCTATTGAGTACAACCACTGCTATCCATGGTAGTAATAAGCACTTCATTATGAGAAGATGAGAGATTGGTCTGGTGTTTACACATTATCAAATTTAGATAAGCATTTTTTTGGGGGGAGGCAAGACTACCACAAAGGTGATATCATGTCCTTAGTGTATCAGAGGAGGTGATAAAGAATATGAATTTGTGCCGTTACTTACACAACTTTAATCATTTAAGGAAAGTGGTATCTTCCAGGTTTCTCCACTGTGAAGTATTTTTACTTTCTAAGAAACAAGTATCTTGGGAGGAGATACTTTGAGACTGTAAGTTCTCCTGTGTTTATCAAAATTCCCTCCCTTGTTATATCATCCGTTGATGATTACTGCCATAGTAGGCATCACGTCCGTATATTTTTCATATATTTAGAGAGTAAATTCCTAGAAACAGAATTGCGAGGCAGAGATAAATGCAGTGTTTTTAGACTTTGACAAATCTCTCACTATAATAATTTACCAATTTGCTTTCACATCTCACTAATGTGTGATGGTTTTCTTTTCCCACAGACTTGCAAATGGAATTTGTCATCATACCTTAAAATTTTCATTCTGATAGGGGACCATAGATTGCTCAGCAACGCTCTGATTTACATTTTTCTAGTAAGAATGAACATTTTTGAATATGTTTAAAAGTCAATTTTATATCTTTCTCTGTGTTAATATCTATTTTCGTCTTCCTCACTTTTGTATTAAAGGCTTTTTGTCTATTGGCTTGTTTTGCTTTGAACCCTTTCAGTGTTTCAGAGATGTTGATAATGGCCTCAGCCCTTTATTTGTGATGATATCTAGATGAGTTTTATAGTGCTTTGATATTTGTCTTTCATTTTACTTATTTTTTGCTATGTAAAAGGCTTTTGAAATATATGTATTCAGATGTATCGATATTTTCTCTTATTGTGTGTGCATTATGACCGCAGACAGAGACCAGCTTACAGAGGACTTTAGCTTTAAAAAAAAAATTAGATTGCTGATTGTACTCGACTTGTTCTTTTGTTATAATGTGAGACTTGGGTCTAATTTTATTGTTTTCAAATGACTACACAGTTGTCTTCACATTACTTATTAGTGCTAGTACAGTGATTTGAGATGTCGCTTTTATAATATATTAAACTTCTATTTTTTACTTATCTCTAACAAGTTCCGTATCAATGTCTCTGTTTATCCATGCTCCATTATCAGATTGTTTAATAGCAGAATGTTATACCATGTTGTTAATGTCTAGTGAGCTTGTTCTTTCTTGTAACCATTTCCTTTGTTTTTCTAGCTATTTTAGTATGTTTGCCCAGTGTGAACTCAATATCCATTCTCATACATCTATGTTTATACATATCAAAGTATTAGCAAATTCCTCCCTACATTTTGCAGTACGCTTTATTACTAGAGTTTGATTTTTTTTTTCAGGTTTATTTTGCTATAATATATAAATGCCTACAGCTTAAGTACACTTTCCTAAGCTTTGGTAAATGCATTACCTGTGTAACCTAAACTCCCATATGATAATGTGAAACATTATCGGCACTGCAGATAATTTCTTCACAGGAAACTTTTCCGCCCCCTCCATCAACCACTTTCTTTGCTTGTATCGCCATCTAATTATTTTGCCATAATAGCCTATGTATGTGCTCTGTTCTACAGGCCTTCCTTTCTTTTCCCTCTCTCTCTACACACATACCCACAGGCATGACCCCTCCTCCTTGGCAAAATCTCCCAAATAATAGAAATGTCTCTTTTTACCAAAAATTCTGAAGAATGGCCTTAATGATCATTTTCTGAATTGTAATGAATAATTGAAGTCAAAGCAATCTCCATACACCAACTCTTCCCTTCCCATCATTAACAACTCATAAATGCCCTGAACCTCAACTGGAATTGCTAAATGTAATATAAAGTAACATGCCTCAGTGACTGCAAGCAATATTGAAATGTCAAACATAGCTATTCTTAATTTCAACCGAATGCTAGTTAGGGGTCGTAACTATTGAAGGCTGAGAAGCCTGAGTGATAAATACTTTTGCCTGCATTAAGATAATTTCTACAGGATTTGTTTAAAAAATGAATAATAAATTACAACAAAGGTTAATCAGCTTTTCACCTGAAATTGCATAATAAAAAGAAATAGTGAATAGAAATAATCACTCTCAAATAGATTTGGTATCTGTCCAACAGCCTTCTATGCTGCTGAGCTCTCTTATTTTAGAACTGTCTACCATATGGCATGTATTTACTTATTTTCCTTACTAGAAAATTTCACATGGAAAACATTTATAAGGATTTTTATTTTATCAAAAGAACTGAAAAAGGACATGGAATATCAAAATAATTGATTTCTCTTTTAAAACCATACTTAATATTTAAGACCACTTTATTAAAAGGCTCAAGGTGGATACTCGTATGCTACAGAAATTCTAGATTGTATATTTAAATAATTCAACCCAGAGCTACAATTTGTGATTTAATATATAGAAATTACATGCTTAAACCAAAAATGCTCTCTTGCTACAACACGTAAATGCTAAACTCGACCCAGAAATTATCTTAATTTGATCTTCTTTATGATTTATTTAATCAATACATTCTTACTTCACTCATAAATAAATCCTTATAGAATAAAGTGAAATTTAAAAAAATGTCTTTTCTTCTTCGGACACACATAACCCCTACCACTTCAAAGATGCTTCTTCTCTTGCTAATTCAACATAATCTGTGAATTTATAATTGCTGAGCCAGTCCCTGCTTGAAGAGACAACATATGTTCACTTAATCCCCCTTTTCTACCTTCTTTTCCTAAGCAATGATGACATTACATAGATTTAGCTTCTATTTCCTCATTGAAACCCCTGTTTCATTAGTTTCCACATGAGTTAGACTCTTGATGCCAACATTGAGATTTACTTCCTGAATGTCAACCCAGTTTCCCTTGTAGAATGTTACATCCACAGAGACACGAAGCTCTGTGATCTGGGAAATGAATGCTCAGATCTGAGACATACTAAAGACTGAAGATCCCTAAGAAACCATTCTAATTGCTACCACAAACAAAGCTCTATGTGCGTGTGTATCTCTACTTCCTCATTTTACATTTATAATCATGTGCAGAGAAACATAGGCCCTTAAGATGCCTTATAGACCATGTAATCACATCTTTAATTTTATGGATGGGGAAAATGCATCACAAACAGGGAAATGACCTGGCAAAAGTCTTGCAAATAGCTAATAGTTGTGCTGTCACCAGAATTCAGTCTTTGAACTCCCTAAAACAGTGACCTTGCCTCTGTAGTGTGTCTAAGAGTTACTGAGGAAACACACAAATAAAATGAAAATGTCCTCCATACTTCCCCTCTTCTGAATATACAGCAACAGACCAAGACCAAAAGGAATAGGCCAAGTCAAAATTTATTCTGTGCTTTGTCAAAGATCATTTTAGGAATTAAAATAATATGACACTTTGTTTAAGTTTTATAAAGTCACTCCTTATTCAGTTTTTTTCTTCCACTCTGTTGATCTTTCATAATGTTGGCTGCTTAGTGTACAGTTTCATTAAAGCAATATAGCACTGATGAAGAAAAGTAGTGAAATATTTGAAATACTTCTCTCATTGACCAATAATATATATAATTCATGGTAGAATATATTATAACATTCTTTTAGGAATTTAAATTTTGCCTAGCCTAAATATTAGATTTCATTAAAATTTCTTATATAAGATTTGTAGACAAATACTCCATACTGCCTTTTCTAGGGAAAGTGGTATCAGTCTGTAAATTTTGCAAAGGGAGCAGTCAGAAAAAGAACAAAATTATGTAGAGAATAAATGCTGGGGACAAAAGATTGAAAAGTGGGTTTCTGAAATGTTAGTAAGATGTACCTGCCCAGAGAATTTTAAGTTTTTCCTAACATAACAAATCTTGAATTGAAGCAAGTATAAAAGAAATGTAAACAACCATGGATAAATGTTGAGTGGTTGCATCATTCTCATCAATGACTCTATAGTCCTTGTGGGGCCTCGTGGGAAAAAGGAAAGGCCACTGTGGCTCCACTTCAAACACCAAGAGACAGCAAACAATGTTCCAAGACAAGCCAGTGATGTTTTCACTGAGGTAAAGGAAAAACATTTAAATGTCAGTATCCGTGCTCTTAAAGAGAATGTGTCCATCTCATAAGGAAGGCTTCAAGAATAGTGAATAGTATCTGAAATCTAATTCCTTTTTCCACATGCTGCAGGAAGAAGAGTTGCCATTAGAATCTGTTACTAGAAGCCTCAAGCAGAATTGTATTTCTTTCTCCAAGGAGAAACTACTGCTGTTGTTCTAGTTAAATTATTACCCCAAAAGGTCATGCCTGTCTCAGATCTCAAATGGAAAATTAGTCTATAATTATAAACTCCGGTCTCAGGGGGGAAAACCAATCTCAAGTCAATAGTCAAAAGAAATATATACCTATAAAGTAAAATAGTTGAATTAGGTCGAACGCTATGTCATGGAATTATTCTTATAAGAATCTTAATTATAATAGGTGCTGGCTTCATACACAGGGGTAGGATGATTCACTCGTGACTACTTATATTATGACTTACTTTCTTAGTGGCATTCAAAAATGATAGAATTCTTAGTAAGAAATTTTGTATGAGATCAACATTTGAAGAAATTCTACCACAAGTTAGTAATGTAAATATTTAAGTTAAAATTATGTGTATATATATATTACATATATATTTAAGATATGAATGAAAAAGTGAACAAAAGTCAGAAAAATTAAGTGGAGAGCTTATAAGCTAAAAGAAAATGACTTTAGAATTGCTGAGGAAATACACCGGAAAGCAGGTGATTTCTTTCTTTAATACATCATCAAAATAATGAGTTTACTGAATGGCAAGATCCTTTACTAATCTTAGTATCTGGTACCAAGTTCTTACTCTACTTTCTAATCTTTACACATCACTTTAAATTT
The DNA here is from genome assembly GCF_000181295.1 of Otolemur garnettii. Taxonomy (NCBI): domain Eukaryota; kingdom Metazoa; phylum Chordata; class Mammalia; order Primates; family Galagidae; genus Otolemur; species Otolemur garnettii. Next base: position 1,780,506 of record NW_003852493.1, on the reverse strand, counting down.
TCCTTTTCACTATACATGTAAATTTTTCATGGGTATAATTTGTGCTTAGAACATGTCAGGACATTCACTCATGGGGGAAATTGTTAAGTCCACTTGATTCTGGTCCTCACTGAGGTGGGGAGAGGTAAATGTCCAATAAAGCCAAACAAGCTCAAGCATCAGGGCCATTACTTTTATAGCCCATTTGACCCTTATGTCTAATTTTACATTCATACCTATACATTTCTTAAAGAAGACACCCCCTAAAGTTTTAAGCTCTACAAATCTGGATCTACTCTGGAAGTCAAACATGGTAGATATGAGATATGTGCTATTTTTCATTTATCAGAAATTAGCTTGATCTTTGCTGGGTGATTCCTTGCATCAGTCACCTGAAAGTCATATATGGCCACAGACTGAAGGCTTCAGTCCTAAAGGTCCCAAGCTCTGATGGAAAGAATCAGGGGAGAGTGATATTCTTTTACATCGGCAAGAACCAGGACCTGACCGTGGCACATTAAGTGCCAGAGTTCACGAAGCTGATGACACTTTGATAGCTCCAGTTTACAAACAGCATCCATTGCCAAGGAAATCTAAAGATTGCTCAACTGGGAGAAGGATTGGGCTGGTAAGTGGTGGCTTCATTGTAAACAGAAGTTGGAACAGCTTATATGTAAGACACATTTGAAATAATAAAATAAAATGAGACATGCTATCGATTAACTAAATAATATTAATATAATTTACAAGTAGAATTTCCTTAAGAGAATATGAGTAGACAAATTTAGATCAAGAATTAGGTTTGGAAAGTGTGAAGATTAGAACGATGGAGACAGGAAAGCAGACTAAGTGGCAGGCCTGGCACCAGATTGCTTAACTCAAAACTTGACTCTCTAATTTACTTGGGGTAGATCCTTGGAAAAGTGACTTACCCACCTTTTGCTTTAATTTCTTCATCTTAAGAACAGAATCACTAATAATATCCATTTCATAAGAATATTGGGAGGATCAAATGAATGGGCAAGCACTTGGCACAGTGCCTGGATGATCGTGAGTACTCAATAATATTAGCTATTAGCATTACCATTGTTATTATTTATCATTTATTAAAATACGCTAGAAAACATATAAAATTAGGGAAACATTTAAGAGATGTTTGAGTCTTGGTGATTATTTTTGACATCTGGTAGAAAATGAAGGAGTTGAAATCACTTCAGATTTTCAAGTATCATTAATAGAGATATGAGATAGCCAAAGAGAAAGTGGTGTGGGCCAGGCAAGAACAGAGCTCATGCATAATTTGAAGACATATGTTGACTTTGATAGTTACAAGACAGCATATCAAACAGGAGAGGAAATGTTTGATTTTGAATCTCTGCAGTTAGTCAAATGTTGAGATAGATAATGAAAAAGCATCAATAGACAATTGTTCACAATTTAGGCATAATGGATAAAGAAGTGTGTCCCCAAAATGAATACTAATATTTAAGATGTGAGAGTCAAAAGAGAAACTCATGGAGGAGTTGAAAAAGAACACAGAGAGAATTTGGATGAGATTCAAGGTAAAATGACTTTTATGGAAGGCTTAGTGAGAAGCACATGAGAAGAGAAAGACGGAAATGTCTCTGTTAGATTTCCCAGCATGGAGTCCCAATGTGAGACCAGTGAGAGGAGAATCAATAACAGCCTGGGGCCAGACAGGGGAAGGCGCCATGTTACACTGGGTAAGTAATAAGCTGGAGATGAGGAGGTAGAGAAGATTACTTGTACTACAATTTTGACTCATTGAGTAAGTAATAAACTGGAGATGAGGAGGTAGAGAAGATTACTTTTACTAAAATTTTGACTCATTGAGTAAGTAATAAACTGGAGATGAGGAGGTAGAGAAGATTACTTTTACTAAAATTTTGACTCATTGAGTAAGTAATAAACTGGAGATGAGGAGGTAGAGAAGATTACTTTTACTAAAATTTTGACTGTCAAAAAAAGTGAGAAATAGCGCAACATCTGGAGAAGGATTCCTAATCAAGGAAGAGTATACATTTTGCATGTTCGTTTGTTTACCTGATAGAAGCTATAGGAGAATGCTTACAGGCTTTGGAAAGAATCAGTAGGGAAGGATGGTTTGAAGAGTAAGAAAAGAAATGCGGTTACTGTCCCATCTTTGTCGATACCTGATTATAGAATACATAGGAGATCCCATGTTCACAGACTCTGCATAACCTGAGTGAAATCCTATGGGATTTTAATGCCCAGGCTGACTACTAGAACTCTACTGATAAAAGTCGGACCCTTCTCTAGGTTCACTGATCCATGTATGTGCCCTTTTATTGACCAATTCTTTGCCAAGTTTCTATTGGTATTTCCTGAAATCTGATATAAATCCATACCTCAGGTGACATCCTGATGTCTTGAAAACTGCAAGGTCCTCCTGTGTCCATCAGTATGTGCTTTTGCCGTCCCCTTCTTTCAGCAGGTCATCCTGTTCTTCCCTTGCAGTTTACACTTCCTAGACCCCTACTGCCTACCTAGGGTCTCATGGTGGACAATGTTGCACCTTCTCAACTAAGATTAGAATTGATTAAGTGAATGCAATTCTGTTCACACATTCTTTTAAAAATACATCTTAAAATTTTTTTTTTTAACTGAGGGATTTTTTTTTTTACTTTACATTCTAGTTTATATACTTCTATGCAGTTTTAATTTCTTTCTTTTTTTAAACATGAGCATGCATTGCTCTCAGAATCATGAAAAAAGAACATTATTTTAATCTTAACATTGCATAATATTCATGTCACTGGAATGCTAATTCCTCAGTGAGGATATTTTTTTTCTTTTTTGATAGATATTTCTAAAGCTTTGTATGGGAGGAACATCATTTGCCTCATAAGTTTTCAGAAAACTTATGAGATAATACATAAGTTTTCAGAAAACTTATGAGGCAAATAACTGCCAGAACAAAAGTATAATATCATCTGATGTCAGTTAAATCAGGAGGTATATAAATTTGACTACAACATATGATACATAAAATGAAAATATAAACTTTAAAATGTTGTTGATAACTCTTCTTTGCACTAATTTGTACAATTATATTTTCCCTTCAAACACACAGGCTGGTTTCTAAATGGATGGCCAGATGTAATCCCCTCCAGAAATAGTACTTAGCTCATTCTCATGTTTCAAAATAAGAAGTTAACTGTGAGTTATGTACTAAGTAATGAGAATTTCATCGCTAGCATCTTAACTTTACATTTTATCTGCTACTTGCCACATTCTTTAGAGGTGTGGTTCATAACAAGTAAGGCAAATGATAAGGTCCTTTTTTTAAAACCCCTGACAATATAAGATATCGAAATATTTTTGTAGGACAGAAGCACATCAAGTGGCTTAATGAAAAGATAAATGGAAATAAAGGGAAGATTTTTGATGTAGCTACAATTATAAAGGATTTTTCAAAAAGGAAATAATAATGTAAAATTAATTATTTTAATAATGTAAAATTATTTTTACATTTTCCTATTAAGTGTATTGGAAACAAGAACATAAACGTATACAAAGTAGTTGTCCTGAAAATTCTACCTATACAAACGTTCTCTAAATTAAAAACAAACAAAAATATACTCCTATTATAATATTTTTGACTGTTGTCACTTAATGTCACTTTCATTAAAAAAGGGTAATATTTTTGAATTTAAAAAATTCATAATGTTTTAAATCAAATGGGAGTTAAAACAATAAAAAAAATTCACAATGTCTTGTAAAATGTCAGAGAAAATAATGCAAAATTTACTTCATCTGGAGGAAGTATGTTGAATAAAGCAACTACATATTTTTAACTTCTTGAATTTTATTAAATAAAAATGCTCCAAAGCCAATCACTATTTATATTGAGAAAATGATATGAGAAGACATAAGGAAAATGGCTCTCTAGGGTCCCACTAGGTGATATAAATAGGTTTTTAGTTTTTAATGACAAAGTCCGTTCAGTCATACTGTCAGCTGTCAAGGGTCATGATGATGACATAGTTTGAATGTAATCTTGAATACCACATTCTCCTGGGGAGTTTTCAAATCCAAATAGAGTATTAATATTTTACAGATTGCTATATTTAAAAAGGTTTTGAACAAAAAATTAAATAGATGCATGTGCATATGTCTCATAAGAGAGATAATATATAAGAAATAAGCCTAAGTTCACTGTACTGTGTTAACAAATATTAAAAACAAATTTTCCAAAATGTAACAATCACTAACATTACCAAAATTTAATCATTTTTTTCCTCATATAAAATTTTGTTTTTGAGACCAGAAAAACAATTTGTTCCAAAATATTTGGTTTATCTCTTTTGGAATATTATCTTGTAGAAATATAATACCTTTGTAAGGGGTAAGGGATCGTACATTGGGGAAATAAAGGGCAACTGGCACATTCCATCAAGGGACTCCTAGAATTGATAAATAATTCAGCAAAGTCTCAGTTTATAAGATCAATGTGTACAAATCAGTAGCATTTCTGTACACCAATAATAGTCAAGCAGAGAGTAAAATACTGTTCATATAAATATTTATAAATTTACTCTGAAGTATAAAATATATGATGAAGGATAATTTTTCTTCAATATTCAGGCTATGATGTCTAAGGTTAAAAGAGCAAGGCTTCTGAAGAAGAGCAAAAATTTCACCAAAATGCTCCCATTTGAATTTCAGCCTTTCAAAGATTGTTAATCATTTGCTTCTTCAAGCATTCATTACAGAAACATTTATTTATGAATGAAATGATCTGGTAAGAGGTAGAGATTCAGGGAAAAAAAAAAAAGAATTCTTCCCTCTAAAGAGTTTTAAATGGAAGAAAGAGAAACTTTGAGAGCTTTAATAATGGTGTTCCCTGTGGGTACAAAAAAGGGTCATCAAACATAAAACACATGGGCAGAGAAGGGCATAGGGTGAATAACTACTGGCTGTAAAAGAAAAGCATTTCAGACAGAGCAAATCAGTATAAATACTTAAAAGTATGAGAGATCATGGTTGGTGGAAGGACGTGTGGAGAGACAGAGTTGGAAAGGTAAGTCAAAGCTCAGATTCCGAAGGATCTGTCACACCACCGAGAGGCACTGGGTTTATCCTGAGGGCAGCACTGAGCTCTTACAGCAGAAAGGGTTAGTTAACCAGGTCTTCATTCCAGAAAGATTATTCTGGTGGCAGTAAAAGTTAGATTAGAGGAGAAAATAGCAGAAGTGGCATATTCAGGATTTTTTGTGACAGAAATTCACATCTGACAGAAATCCAGTTCAAATCAGTTCAGGCACAAAAGGGAAAATTATTAGCTCCCATAACTTGCAAAGTCACAAGAAAGCTAGAGCTTTGCACAAGTCCAGGTCTGTGGGGTCAAGCAAGAGTCTAGTGCCTACCTCCTCCTCTGGGTTTGATTTTTCTCTACCTGTGATTGGAGAATTAACCACCAGAAACTTTTGGCTTATATACACTGGCTCAGCCGAGCAAGTCTTCTAAACGATATTGCTTTCCCTAGCATCCTGAATCCAAGTTTGAGTGAGTGCTCTTCTGGGTCACATTTAGTCACTGGACTCTGTGAACCTAAGGTCGTGGCCAGGGTAACAGACTACTCTGAAGGGCACACTCATCAAAAGCCCCCAGAAGGCAGTTGGGGCAATTCCACTCCAGTCAGGTGGACTGACAGTGGGGAAAAGAGGAGTCCCTTCGTTATGAACTGGACTGACATTATTTAAATCTGGTGGGAATGAGAATAAGATGCAAATACAAAAATAGCACAATATGCAATGTGCACAGGTTGGATCATCACATACTCATTTGAACCGGCTCTAGTATTTACTGCCTTCTCCTTACTAGAGAAGGAAAAGAAGTGAGAGAAGGACAGGGAGAAGAAGAAGGGGAGGAAGAAGAGAGAGAGAAAGAAAAGGTTGTGGGGGGTCATAATTTAAATTGTTTGCTGGATTGCATGTCTTCAAAAGCCACCCGCCTCAAACTTTTAATACTATTTCAGAACATAGGTTAATGAAAAGTTGCCTGTACTTGTCGCCTCCACTTTTTCACTGTGTATTCTTTTTGAAACACAATTTAATCCGGCTTCTGAACCTGATATTCTAGAAGAGTTTCTTTAGAAAGTTCCACCAATAACATAATCTCCAAATCTCAATGGGCACTTTTCAATCCTTGCCCTCACAGATCTCTCACAGATTCTCATGTCTTTCTCAAGGCTTTCTTGAGCTGCTCTCTCTGTGTTATCCTGTTTTCCTTGGCCTATGATGTAAACCTCCTCAAGGTTAACTCTGAATCGTTTCCTCCTGTTTCATATTCTCCCCTTAAGAAATCTCATCTAGGACCTTGGCTTTAAGTACCACATGATGAAGTTTTGGTCAAGGACCAGCTAAATACATAGTTTATAATATCCCATGGTATAGAATGCCGTATTTTCACAGTGTCTTTCCTATGTTGAGTTATGTTTAGCTATCCAAATACTTATGCGTTACAATTGCCCCAGTGTTCAGTGCAGTAACATACTGGGCAGGTTTGTAACCCAGGAGCAGCAGTTTATACCATACAGCCTGGTGAGTAGTAGGCTATGCCATTTAGTTTTGTGTAAGTATGCCCTGTGATGTTCACACAAGGACAAGCAATGTGTTTCCTTGACAGTATCTTTGTCATTAACTGACTCATGAATGTAGATGCTAATGACTCCTACATTTTTCCATGAAGTCCTAATCTCTCCTTCAGGGTAATAGCTTAATATATACATTTGAATGTCTCAGAGGCACCTAAAATTAACATATCCAAAATTGAACTATTAAACTTGTCACTCTTCTAGTTTTCAACACCCTAATGATACCCGCATCCATTAGGTTATTTAAATCAGAAACCTGAGGGTCCTTTCTACCATTGCCCCTATATGCAGACTGCAAAATCCATTCCCTAAATATATCTTGATTCCATCTTTTTTAGTCATCACTATACTTTCTTAGTTTAAACCACCATATTTCCTTTATCAGTACTAGAAGAATAGCTTCATAAATGGTTTCTCCACCATTATCTTTGCCAATTCCAATCCATTTCTATACACAATTCAAAATGTTATTTTTAAAATAGAATAATGAGCATATCAATCCCCAGTGTGACACTGTTAAATGCTTCTTGTTGTATTAAAATGAAACACAATCTCCTTAGTATGGCCCTCAAGATTGTGCATAACATGAACTGTGCCAAACCACATTGTCTGATATTCTCCCGATAACTTATATACTTAGGCACATTGCCCTTTGTTCAGTTCCTTGGACTGGTCAAGATGTTCCCAGCTTCAAAACATTTTTTATCTGTGCGATTTTAGTTCATTTTCATCTAGGTATCTGCTAGTCATTATACTGACCTCAGGTTAGTATGTAATATCCCAAATGTATATTCTTCCAATAAGTGGGCCCTGAACAAATTACTCTTTTTCCCAATGCCCTATCTCTTCTTCCATTCCACTTATCACATATTATAATTACATGCCTATTTATGGCTTATTGGGTTACCATCTGTCTTATTCTAAACTGTAGACCTCACTAGAATAGCGGCCTCTTCTGGACCTGTCACTTTATAGTCAAAGCACATAGCAAATTTCTGGGTACATACATTTAATAAATAAATCAATTCATAAATATTATAATTCAAAATGCAGCTTACATCTTATCATAGCATATTAATAGCATCCTCCAATAATGAAAAATTTATACAATACAGAAAACACAAAAAATGTGCAAAAATTATGAATACTACTGTGAAGATAGCTTCTTAAGATTCTGTAAACCAAGGGAATCAACTGAGTAGGAAAAGGCACCCTATGAATTAGGAAAAAATATCTGTGAATCCATAACATATGATAAAAGGTTAATATGCAATATATACAAGAAAACTTAAACAGCTCAGTAGCAGAACAACCTGATTAAAAAACAAAGGAAGTAAATAGACATTTCTCAAAAAAGACATACCAATGGGCAACAGATATATAAAGATATGCTCAGTATCATTCATCATTACAAAACAGGCAAATTAAAACCACAATGAGATATCATTTCATACTTTTCCTACTGGCTATGATGAAAAAAGATGAAAAATAGTAAGTGTTAGCCAGAATTTAGAATAATGGGAACCTTACTAAACTGTTGATGGAAATGTAAATCAGTGCAGCCACTATGAAAAACCAGGTGGCTTCTTAAAAACCTCAAAATAGAACACCATATCATTCAGAAATACAATAGATTTGAAATCAGTGTGTTGAAAAGATATCTGTACTCCCATGTTTATTGTGGCACTAATCGTAATAGCTAAGATTTTGAATCAACCTAAGTACTCATCATTGGATGAATGTATAAGGGAAATAAGGTAAAAATATAGAGTGGAATACTATTCTGCCTTAAAAAAAAGAAAATTCTGTTATTGTTACCACATGATGAACTTGGAGGACAACATGCTAACTGAACTAAACCAGGCACAGAAAGACAAATACCCCATGACCTCACTAATCTTAAACTATGGAACGCATGGAAGCAGAGAGAACAGTAGTGGTTTCCAGAGTCTGGCAGTGGTGGCAATGAGGAGATGTCAGCCAAAGGGTACAAGTTTCAATGAGATATGAAAAATAGTATTTTTTTTAGCTCTACTGCATAGCATGGTGACTATAGTTGTAATGTATCATTTGAAATTGCTAGGAGAGGAAATTCAAATGTTGTTACCACAAAATAACAAATAACAAATATTAGATATGTTAATTAGATTTATTTAGTCTTCCACACTGTACACACATATACAGTTAAAATTTGTCAATCTGAAATTAAAAAATAAAGGAATATAAAATGATCATTCTGAGACAATATCCAAATAATATACTATACATAGAAGACAATTTTTGAAAGGTTAGGTTTTTTATAAAACACACACTGGAAAAAACTTCATGTAGCAGAGTTAGGGATAGGGAACATGCATCAGCATTATGTAAATGTTGGGAGGAGACATCAAGCCAGTTTTTTTTTATAGTAAAGCAGTAAAAAATGTTATAGCTTAAAAAGAGCAAATGGTTAGCAGGAGCTAGTGGAATCTGAGTGCAATTCAGTAGAGTAAATCCAAATTTATAGATTCAGTCAGAAGTTATTAACCTAAGGTCCATCCTTTGGGTCCTATTCCCTAAAATCATATGAAAAAAGTTTATATTTATTTGCATGTAAGCATTTTACTTTGAGGAAAAGATTCTTAGCTTTCATTAAATTCTCCACTGAGGTTTGTGACCTAAAAATAGGTCAACAACTGCCACCACCACGGAAGCCACTCCATCCTCAGATTTAATTAAATTGGTTTTTATGAAGGATTTAGGTATTCTCATTTTTTACAGTTAGAAGCATACGCTCTCGGTTGTTGGTACTGTTTCTCTCTTTTATACTGAACTTTTATGTCTATTTTTATTTAGAAAACTTTAATTCTTTCTGTTTTTTTTTTTAATATCCAAATATTGTAAAGACTCTGAGTCTTGATCTGGAATTAGGACTGATTAAAAGTTTCTCACCAATGTTTGTATAGCCATACAGAGAGAGGGGTTCAAGGTGACTGACTAGAAGCATTTCATGCCTGTTCTTCCCCTCAGAGGAACCAGAACAGTGTATAAAAATCACACTCTGAGTACATTATTCAAGAAAGAATGCTGGAATTCTAAAAAGAAGTGATGGAGGACACCACAACTTGGGAAGAAGGAGAGGCCATCTCCCTGGCTGGGATTGGCTGGGAGTTAGGAGTGATTTTCTAATGTGAGGAAGGGGTAGGAGAATTTTAGCAGCCCACCACAGAATCATCTTCACTATGGAATATGCAGTCCTGGCCAGGGGAGAGCTGCTGGACCCGTCCAACCTCTGAAACTAACATGGGAAGCTGCTGGGAGACCGGGGACAGACTGCTCAAAGGAGAGAGTTCTGGCTGTGTCCCACCGCCTTTCTGAGACACGAGTGGCTTCAATAAAGTGACATTTTTGAAACTAACCTCTGCAACCTCCAGGCTGTCCTGGGACTCGGGAACACCAGGACTAGGGCGTTGTGAATACTCATATTGTCACTGCTGAGACAGGAGAGTTAGCTCGGAGTGCTCCCACAGCTGGTGCTAGGATGCAAGCAAGGTATTGGGTGCAAACCCTGAAACTAACTTAGAGGGCTGCCAGACACTGGAATGGAATTGCTTCAGGGCGGAAGCTTGAATTGAGTATCACACCCTTTCTTACACCCATGTGTCTACTAATCTCTGGAAAATTGTGCACTGTCCTGGAACCCAGTGAGGCAAGAGACCAAAATGAAATAAAACTAGAAATCAATAACAAGAGAAACTTTGGAAAATACACGAACATATGGAAATTAAATACCATGCTTCTTAACAACCAGTGGGTCAATGAAGAAATAAGAAATAGATTTAAAAATTTCTAAAAACAAGTAAATGGAAAGAAAATATACCAAAATCTATGAGATACAGCAGAAAGAGTACTAAGAGGGAAATATTACTATAATTAACATCTATATTAAAAAAAGTAGAAAGATTTCAAATTAACTACCCAACAACGAGCTTCAAGGAACTAGAAAGAAAGAACTAACAAAACCTAAAATTAGTAGAAGGAAAGAAATAATAATGATCAGAGTAGAAATAAATAAAATAGAGAAAAATACAGATTTATCAATGAAATGAAAAGTTAGTTTCTTGGAAAGATAAACAAAATCAGCAGACCTTTAGCTAGATTGAGAAAAAAGGGGCACCTCAGAAAGAAACAATTGGTAGAGACTATTATAAACAACCAGATGCTAACAAATTGGAAAACCGAGGGAAAATAAAATAAATACCTGGACACATGCAATCTACCAAGATTGAACAATGAAGAAACTGAAAACCCAAATAAACCAGTAATGAGATAGAAGTTCTAAGTAAAAGTTTCCAATCAAAGACAAGCCCAGGACCTGATGGCTTCAATAATAAGGCCACTTAAAGAAAAACTATTACCAATCCTACTCAAATTCTTTCAATAAACTGAAGAGTAAGAAGTACTTTGAAACTCATTCTATGAAGTCAGAATTACCCTGATACAAAACCAGACAAGGGCACAACAGTAAAAAAGAAAAACTACAGACCAATATCCCTGATGTGCAATGACATAAAAATCCTCAACAAAATGGTAGCAAAATGAATCCAACAACATATGAAAAAAATGATATGCCAGGATGAGCTTGAATTTATGCTAGGGGTTCAAGATAGCTCAACATCAAGGAGTTGAGCAAATCAAGGAGTGTGATACAGCATATCAACCAGAATGAAGGACAAAAATGACCTTCTCAATAGATGCAGAAAAACGCTTTGATAAAACTCAAAATCCTTTCATGATAAAAAAATCTAAGCCAACTAGGGACAGAAGAAACATACCTCAAAATAATAATGCCATGTATTACAAACCCACAGTTAATATACTCAATGCAAAAAGTTGAATACCTTTCCTCTGAGAACTTGAGCACCACATGTATGCCCACACATATCACTCCTATTCTACATAGTACTGCAAGTCCTAGCCAGAGCTGTCAGGCAAGAGAATGTAATAAAAGATATCCACGTTGGTAAATAGAAAGTCCAATTATCTCTCTCTGCTGATGATATGATCTTCTATGCAAAGATAAAAAAAACTACAAACTCCACCAATAAAAAAATGACAGATTTGGTAAATGAAGTCAGAAAAGTTACAGGATTACAAAGTCAATGTACAAAAATCAGTAGCATTTCAATATATTGGTAAAAAACTAGCTGAGAAAGAAACCAGGGAGTCAATCCCATTTATAACAGCTATCAAAAAAAAAAAAAAGAAAGAAAAAGAAAGAAAACAAACAAACCCTAGGAATAAATGCAACCAAGGAGGCAAGAACTCTCTGTAAAGAAAGCTACAGAACACTGATGAAAGAAATTAAAGGTGAAACAAACAAATGAAACAATATTCTGTCCTCATAGATCATGATTAATATCATTAAAATAACTATGTTATTTATTGCATCTACAGAGTCATTGCAATTGTTAATAAAATACCAATGCTATTATCACAAAATTAGAAAAATTAATACTAAATTCACATGGAACCATAAAAAAAGCCTGAATAGCAAAAAGCTATCCTAAAGAAAAAAAGGAGCTAGGAAGGAAGGAAGAAAAGAATAAAGGAAGGAAAGAAGTAAAAAGAAGGAAGGCAGGAAATAAGGAAGGAAGGAAAGAAGGGAGGGAGGGAGGGAGGGAGGGAAGGAAGGAAATAAAAAAGCAAATAAAATAAATAAGAGCAAATGAACAAAATAGCTGGATGCATCACATTACTTGACTTCAAAATACATTACAAGATTATATTAACAAAAGAAGCATGGCTTAGATATAAAAGCAGGCACATACACCAACTGAACAAAATAGAGAACTCAGAAATAGATATCATATCATATCATCACGTATTTATACTCAATTAATTGTATCAAAGCTGACAAGAACATAAAGTGGGAAAAGGGTACCTCTTTCAATAAATTGTGCTGAAAAAATTGATTAGCCATATGCAAAGGAATAAAACTCAATATCATTCTGTTTTTTTTTAGAGGCAGAGTCTCACTTTGTCACCCTCGGTAGAGTGCAGCAGCATCACAGCTCACAGCAACCTCCAGCTCTTGGGCTTAAGCGAGTCCCTTGCCTCAGCCTCCCGAGTAGCTGGAATTACAGGTGCTCACAACAATGCCCGCCTATTCATATACAAAAATTAACTCAAAATGGAATAAATAATTAAGCCTGAACTCCAAAGTTATAAAGTACTAGAAGAAAATCTAGGGGAAACTCTCTTAGACATTAATTCTAAGTTAAGAATTAATGGTTACAACTTCAAAAACACAGTGAAAGAAAACAAGAATATTCCTTAAGCCCAAGAGTTTGAGGTTACTGTGAGCTGTGACACCACAGCACTCTACCA
>NW_003852493.1:1763668-1767498 GCF_000181295.1 Otolemur garnettii | reverse complement strand
AAAACCCAAAATGGACAAATGAAATTTAATTAAACTAAAATGCTTTTGCATGGCAGAAAAAATAATCAACAGAGTGAAGAGATGATCTGCTGAGCAGAAAAAAAATATTTGCAAAATATTCATCCGACAGGGATATCCAAAATGAAGAAAGAATTCAAACTCAACAGTAAAAACATATACAAATAATCCTATTAAAAAGTGGGCAGAGGGCATAAACAGATATTTCTCAAAGGAAGACATACCAATGGCCAGTAAGTATATGGAAAACAAAATCAGCATTACTAATTCATGTTCATAGAAATTCAAATCACCACCATAAGAGGATATCATCTTACCCAGCCAGAACAGCTATTATTTTTTTAAACCATTTTTCTTTGGCTATTATTTTTGAGTAATAACAAAATAACAGACTTTGGTGAAATATACAGAAAAAGAAATTACACTGGTGGTAGAAATGTAAACTATAGACTGCCACTATGAAAAACAGTATGGAGATTTCTCAAAAAACGAAAAATAGATTTACCATTTCATCTAACCATCCACTACTGGTTATCTGCCTGAAAGAGAAAAAGATATGTGAAAAAATATATCACATTTCTGTTTATTGTAGTAGTATTCACAATAGCAAAGAAATGGAATTAACCTAAATATCCATCAGCAGATGAACTATTAAAGAAACAGTGGTGTATATTGTGGTGTATATACAATTCAGCCATAATAAAGTATGAAATGATTCATTTACTTCTCCCAAGTAAAATAAAGCAGGCATAAAAACCCAAATATCACATATTCTTACTTATATGTGGGGCTAAACAATTTGAGGACACAGAGCAAGAGAGTGGAAAAATTGATGACAGAGATGTGGAAGTGTCAGTGGGAGGGAGGGGTAAAATAAAAGAAATTAATTAAGGTTTGATAGTAGAGTCGGATGACTGTATACCCCAACTTGATCACTATGCATTACATACATGTAACAAAATTTCTCATGGACCTCATAATTTTGTACAAATTGAAAAAGTAAAGTTATATAAAATACATCAATGGGAACTAGAAAAGTCAACTGAAGTATAAAGAGTTTTTAATACTTTGTACTTCAATGCAAGTAATACAGATATGAATCTCATTATAAAAGTACTCACATAGAATTAAAATATATATAAAGAGATTAGGTAGATGAACTACAATAAGAAATTATAAAAATCTACCATACTAGCAGTAATCTGAGATAAGAAAAGCATAAGCTCCTTGTGTAATGTGTGGCTCATATCCTTCTAAGCATAAATATTCCGTTAGCCACACACAAACAACAGAGACTGAATGAGACAATGCATCGCTTTAGCCATCATACTCAAGGAACAAATAGATCTTGGTTGAATCATGTGGTTCTGCCACTACATGACACCAGGAAATGTACTTAACTTTAGCCCCAGATTATTATGAGTATAGAAACAATCAAACAAGTATTACCTAGTATTATTAGATTTAACACATTATGACATTTTATATTTGCAGCAATATATATTAAGCAATTTAGTATTTATTTGCATATAAATAAAATCTACAGATTAATTTTTCTGACTCTAATTCCTGTTTTCTCTCATAATGATGACTCAAAAGCTCAGGAACTAGGTCTATTCCATAACAACATGCCATGAGTGCTAGACACAAAGTAAGAACGAACTATTAATTGATGTGGAACTTTTTCTGGTCTTTTTAGATCTCTTTCTATAATGGCTTTTTTCCTATTAATTCCATTTTTATCAACAACATGATGGATCTCTTCTTTGATCTAATTGGATACTTTGTGGAAATTGCTAATATCCATAATTGTTGCTAAAAGAAAAAAAAATCCATGTTTGTTATTGGAGTAGAAAAAAGCCAGATTAGAGGTACAGAATTATAGGAAGTAAATCAGGATATCACTGTAAGGCTAAACTGAAAAGTCCCATTTCAAAGTTACATTTGTACCCTTAGTCCTATTCAGTATTACCCAATACTTACTATTGCCTCTGAGGGAACTTTTAATGAATGTGCACAGAATGGCTCTTTAGGAGACAATAAGACAGCTAAAACTGAGTGGATCAAGTTTTAGTGCAAAGTAGCAGCATCACTAGTTTCAGCTAGAGGTATCTGGGCTCAATCTTTCTTTTACCCATTTGCCTCTTTTAATTCAAGTCAGTTCTCCCCCCATTTTCTTTTCTCAGAGTCCTAAGTGTAATCATCTCATCTTTATTTATTGTCTACACATTTACTGAATGCCTGTCCTGTAATGACAGAGTGATAATAACAAATAACTACTAATGTTTGATAATTATAACAACAATAATCATGGTATAACTAACCCTTAATGACCACTGACTATGTATCAGGCATATGTATTAACCTACTTAATCCTCCTTACAAAGTAAGTTATGTGTCATTCTGATTTTCCTAGTGAGGAAAATAAATCACAGAGTCTAAGAAAAGAGCTCCGCCTTACAGGACAAATAATCTTGTGGGAGGATTTGTAATTAATGCATTCAAAATAAAATTGGGTATGGAAGTGATAGATAAATCAACAGAGTTTTAATGAGGCGGCAACAAAAGGAGTCAGAAAAGGCAAAGAGAGAGGAGCAGGATATGGAGATGAGAATGAAGAAGACAGGAATGATGTTGCTACAATAGAGAGAGAGGTAAGAAGTAGCAAGCAAGATACAATGTCAGAGAGGTAGCCAAAAGTTCAGTTATGCTGGGGCATGTGTGTCCTGTCTAGGGATTTAGACTTCATCTCTAAATTTAATGAGGTCATAGTTAATGATTAACAGAAGCTCTTACTTAGGAAAGTGATATTTTTGGATTATGAATATTTAATCATCTCTCTGGCAGCTATGTGGAGAATGGACTTAATAGAGACAATACTGGAGGGAAGGATAATAGGAGATTGTTGAAATCATCATGGTAAGAGGTAAGAAAGCCCTAGAATAGGACATGCTGTCAGAGATGAGAAGGATGAGGAAATTCATTACATAAATCTCAATGGTTGATTCTTCATGGTGAAGTAGTCTCTTTGTTCTTAGAATTATTTCTTAACACCCAAATCCCTTTCCTCTTATACCAGTAGAAGACTGTGACTCCAAACCTAGATATTTCCCAAATGAATATGTATGCCTGAGTAAGTAGAATTATTCAGAAGCATAATTTTCATTCAACTAATACATATATGTGTGTATATATGTGTATCAAAGATTAGATTTCAAACACAAAATTTGTCTTACAACAAAAAATAAATATGAATACATAATTGTCTCTAACTGTTAAAGTCAGAGCTTATAAGTAAAATACAGTGTCAAGCCACATTTAAATAAATCTGAATGAAATCCAAAGAAAGCTAATGGAATAGGCTTATTCTAATACTAAAATTGGACATATACCAAAATTTTGAAAATAAATTTTCTCTGTGGATTTTTCATTTGCAGAAGAGATTTAAAAGAAAATAAGTTATCTGATTATTATGTGTTGGGAGTGTTCCTGATAAATTAGAGACACAGAACTATGTGACACTCCTCTGACTTAACTATTTCATCCTGCAAAATACAAAAATATGATGGAGAGATCAACTCCTACTGGCTTTATTGCCATGTAAATTGTGTGATTTATAAATGACTGCTCTTAACATATAACAGACATGTTGAAAAAGTCACTTATAACTGCAGTAAATTAGAAATAAGAAGCAAGTCACATGTATAAATCTAAATTTTCTATTGCCATATCAGAGACATAAATCAAACAAGTGGATTCATTTTAAAATGTTACTCAACATATCCAAATTATTAACATTTCAGTATGTAATA
>NW_003852493.1:1740295-1763648 GCF_000181295.1 Otolemur garnettii | reverse complement strand
TTTTTTTTTTTATTAAGTCTAAGTTATAGTACACTTGGTTTGAAATACCAACAGGCCAAGTGCTTAGTATCTTCTAATGACTAGTGGCTACTATATTAGAGAATACAGGTCTAGAATATAGGATAATAACACATTTTATTTAAGAGGAAGGTAATTCTTCTTTAAACAAAAGTATGTGAATACTATTATTTTAGCCATGCATAACAAATATTTATTTTATATACTTCTTAAATAATAGCATTAACTCTTTAATATTTTTAAAGTTCCATCCCAAGTGAACATTTGGGTTAATTGGAAAAGATTCTGTTCATATGATGATTATGGATTAGTTGAAAGATAAATTTCATCCATCCACTCATACACTCATCCACATCTCTCCATCCATCCATCCATCCATCCATCCCTCATTCAATTTGCTTGTATGAATCATATGCTGACCATTATGTTAGACTTCAGGGCTAGAATAGCATATAAAGAAATAACTACCATATAGTATAATGAATGATAAGATGGAGTTTTATGAAGATCATTAATTACCTGTGGAGAGAGGAGAACTTACACTTGAGGTTAGCCTCAAAGAGAGTAAAGACTAGTATAGGCAAAGACATGAACTACAGAATAATATGATATGTCTGAGATTATTCACATTTAATGTGGTTAAACAGTACACAAGAGGAAAAACCATAAAATAAAGCCAGAAATAAATATAGGAAAAAAACTATAAAAAGCCTGTAGATTGCTCAGGACTTTTGACTTCACCTTATGTATTTATAAAAATCTATGAATGAGGGGTGAGGGGGGTGGAGCAAGATGGTGGACTAGAGACAACTTCTTTGCAACCAGGCACAGTGAGATTGGGAAGATAAGATGCCAGACTGTAGGAGACTGAGCACCAGGCCTGTAGAAGCAGCCAGGGGTTCTTGAGGAAGGCACTGGGAGTGGAACAATCTCCTAGCCTGCATGGAGATGTTTTGCTCCCTGGAGACAAACCCTCAAGCAACTGCATGCATCAGTGGCTCTTTAACAAGCAGGTGTTATATTTTGGACATATATGGTGCAACAGGGTGGGAGTTGAACCCAGAGAAAAAGCATGTAGGATCATTAAGGACGTAGCTCCAGTGTGTGGTCCCCACCACACCTGTTATATAATGCTTTAATAAAAGGCCAAGACTGAGGTTACTCAGGGCTCTCTCTGCACCTATGGGGAGCCCACCTCTTGCAGGCTTGTACCTTGAATCCATATCCTGGCTGTTTTTATTCATATAGTGATGGGGCACCACAGCACTGACACAGACACCTCTGGCTTGTGGACTGTAACCAGAAAATATCTCTTCAGGGGCATAGGTAAGCAGCAGGAAACTTCAGGACCCCAGGAAGAGGACAAAAGCAGTGGAGAAGTGACAAGTGTTTGCACTCGGTCAGAGGCTGGCAGGTTATGGTGGATGCTACAACAATGGCAAGAGTTTGCAGACAGGGAAGGCCTTTCCTGTGTTTTTTTGTTTGTTTGTTTGTTGTTTGGAACTGGGCATGTGGTTGAGTCCTGAAAAGCAGCCAGAGGCCAAGACTGAGCCTTTGGGGGCGGTAGTGAACTTTCATTGTTCTGCTACAGGCCAGGCGCAGTCATTGTGGGAGAACTACCTTGCAGGCTCAGCTGTCAGGGTCCTGGATTGAAGCTGGTTCTGGTGTGTATGATAAGTGGGCAGCCACTTCTGGAGAGATCCAAGTGATACACTCTTTTTTTGGGAAAGCCACTGCATAGCTGAGGGAAATGATTTGAAAAGCTTGAGGTGTGTCTATTAAGCAGGCTGAGGAGAGATTCAGGCTCCCACCTCTATGTGGTTTGAAGGCATAAAAGTCAGCAGAGGCTTCCAGTCTCCATCTTAAACAGCTGTATCAGCATTGAGATTAGTATTTCATAACCCAGAAGATCACCTGCTGCCCAGGCAATATTCAGTAAGACATATATTTTCTTTTTCTTTTTTTTCTTCACTTTCTCATGCAAATATAATTTTTCATTGTTGTCTTCATTAATAATAAGGGCTTCATTTTTGCTAGTTTTCTGTCCCTGTTATTTATTTTTTTCTTCCAATTTTATCCCTTAAGGTTTTTGTTTGTTTGTTTTGGTTTGATTTATAGTATTTTTGTTTTTCTCCTCTATTTGGTGGAAGTGGGGTCCTGTGTCTGCTCAGGCTGGCAAAGAGTTACAGATGTAAAGGGACTCACCCAACCAAGCCACCCTCCCCCAGATGTTGGGGGTGGATCAGAGTACCATACTCTACATTGCTATTACTCCTGTCTCTCTCCTTCTGCCTCTCTTCCTTTTGTCACTCTTCCCTTTTAATCACCACCCTTACTTTCTCTTTTCTCTTTTTTTATCTTTTGTCCATTCATACTCTTCACTATTCTTATCTTTTTATTCCTTTACCAAAAAGACATGTCAACATCATAGGTCAGAAATACAGTAACTTAAAGAGCAAGAAGAATGAAAAGAAAAAGTACAAAGCAAAGAGACAGACAAAAACAAAACACTCGTGAGGAAGAAACAGCAGAAAAATCTCGGCAACATGAAAAACTAGAATGGGGCAACCACCACCCCCACAACATGACATAGTTACTGTAGAGGATTCCATCTATAAAGAAATGTTAGAAATGACAGAAAAGGAATTTAAAATATGGATGGTAAAAACAGTGAAAGAAATTGCTGAGAAAGGAAAAAAAAAAGAGAAAGTGTGAAATTGCTGAGAAAGTGGAAAATAAGCAAAAGAAAATCCCAAAACATAATCAAATAAGAGATGAATGATATGAATAATATAGAAAGGATATAGTGGAACTTAAGGAATTAAAGCAGTCAATCCAGGAACTTAAAGATGCAGTAGAAATTATCAATAACAAATTAGACCATGGAGAAGAAAGAATCTGAGAGGCAGAGGATAAAGATCTTGAGTTAACTTAGGCAATTAAACAGATAGAAAAAGGGAGAGAGAAAGCAGAATATTCCCTGACAGAATTATGGGATTTCATGAAGCAGTCAAACATATGAGTTATAGGTATCCCAGAAGTGGAAGAAGAACATGCCAGAGGAATGTAAGCCCTACTAGAGAATATCATAAATAAAAATTTCCCCAATAACACCAAAGATTATGACATACCCCTTTCAGAGGGCAATTGGACCCCAGCTCACCTTGACTCAAATAGAGCATTTCCAAGTCACATTGTGATGAACCTGTTCAAAGTTAAGATAAGAGAGAAGATTCTATAAACTGCCAGGAGTAAGTGCCAATTGAGCTCAGGGGCAAATCCATCAAGGTGTCGGTGGATTTCTTAAATGAAACTTCTGAATCCAGAAGACAATGGTCACCTACCTTTAACAAACATAAAACAATTTTCAGCCCAGAATTCTCCATCCTGCTGAGCTAAGCTTTAAAATTGATGGAGAAATCAAATCATTTACTGATATGCAAACATTGGGGAAGTTGAGGAAGTTTGCCACAATAAGAGCAGCTGTACAGGCAATACTTAGACCTATTCCACACACTGACCATCACAATGGACCACCAGGAAGGTAAACACCCGGAAACTTATGGACAAAACCTAGCTTCCACAATGATGCAAAAGATAAAACTGAGCAATGGACTTTCACGAAATACGATGAATAGAATTCCACCACACTTATCAATTATCTCAATAAATGTTAATGGCTTAAATTCCCCACTAAAGAGATGTAGGTTGGCTGATTATATAAAAAAGTACCAACCATCCATTTAGTGTCTGTAGGAAACACACCTAGCCTTGGAGGACAAAGTAAAACTCAGGGTTAAGGGATTGAAGACAATTTTTCAGGCAAATGGAAATAAAAAAAAAAAAGACAGATTGCAGTCTTCTTTTCAGATAGAAGTAGGTTTAAAACAGCTAAAGTCAAAAAATACAAAGATGGACACTTCATATTGGTCAAGGGAACAATACAACAAGAAGATAATTCAATTCTAAATATTTATGCACCCGAATTAAATGTTCCCAAATTCATGAAAAAGACCTTAATTAGTCTAAGCAATATGATATCCCGTAACACCATAATAGTAGAGGCCTTTAACACTCATCTTACAGAGGTGGACAGATCCTCTACCTAAACAGAAAGTACACAAAGATACAAGGGACTTAAAGGTGACCCTAGAAAAACTGTGCTTGATAGACATATATAGAACACTCCACCCCAAAGTTAAAGAGTATATGCTCATCTCATCAGCCCATGGACCATTCTCTCTCTCTCTTTTTTTTTTATTGTCACAGAGTCTCATTTTGTCACCCCAGTAGGGTGCTGTAGCATCATAGCTCACAGCAACCTCAAGCTCTTGGGCTCAAGAGTCTCTGGCCTCAGCCTCCCTAGTTAAGCTGGGACTACAGGTGCCCACCACAATGCCTGGTTAATTTTTTTTTTGTTTGTTTGTTTAGAAGGCCCAGATCAGGTTCAAACCCACCAGTCCCAGATCAGGTTCAAACCCACCAGTCCCAGCCCTAACCACTGAGCACACTCACCTAACTGGCTCATGGAACATTCTTCAAAATAGATCATATTCTAGGACACAAACCAAACTTCAACAAAATTAAAAGAATTGACATTTTGTCTTGGATCTTCTCATACCACAAGGCAATAAAGGTAGAACTCAACTCCAAGAAAAATGGTGATTCCTACACAAAGGTATGGATATTAAACAACCTTTTGCTAAACGACAGTTGGGTCAAGGAATAGATAAAAAAGAAATCATTAACTTCCTTGAGCATAACAATGATGAAAACACAAGCTACCAAAACCTGTGGGACACTGCAGTCCTAAGAAGGAAATTTATTGCATTAGATGCCTACATTCACAAAACAGAAAGAGAGCAGGTAAATAACCTATTGAATCATATTGAAGAAGTGGAAAAAGGAAGAGCAATCCAATCTCAAACCTAGCAGAAGAAAATAAATAACCAAAATTAAATTGGAAGTAAATGAAATTTTAAAAAAGGTATCATTCAGAAAATAAAACAAAAGTTGGTTTTCTGAAAAGATAAATAAAATTGATAAAACATTGGCCAGATTAACCAGAAATAGGAAAGTAAAATCTTTTTTTTTTTTTTTTTTTGCAGTTTTTGGCCGGGGCCAGGTTTGAACCCGCCACCTCCGGCATATGGGGCCAGTGCCCTACTCCTTTGAGCCACAGGTGCCATCCAAAATCTTTAATAACCTCAATCAGAGAAATGAAAAGGGGGAAGTATCAACTGATACCACAGAGATATAAGAGACTATTTCTGACTACTACCAAAAATTTTATCCCCAGGAATTTGACAATGTGGAGGAAATTGACCAAAACCTGGAATTACATCATCTTCCTAGACTTAACCAGGAAGAAATAGATCTCTTGAATAGACCAATATCAAGCAGTGAGATTGCAGAAACAATAACAAAAGCTTCCAACAACAACAAAAAAAGCCCAGGACCGATAGCTTCACATCAGAATTCTATCCAACCTCTGAAGATGAGCTTGTACCTATACTGCAGTACCAAGTCCAAAACATTGAGAAGGAAGGGATCTTCCCCCAACAAGTTCTATGAAGCAAAAATCACTTTGATTCCAAAACCAAGAAAAGACCTAACTAAAAAGGAGAACTACAGACCAATTTTACTAAAGAATATTGATGCAAAAATACTCAACAAAATCATAACTAATAGATTGCAGCTACTCATTAAAAAAATTTTACATCACAATTAAGTAGGCTTCATCCAAGTGATGCAAGGTTGGTTTAACATATGCAAACACATAAATACACCATATCAAAAGAATCATAAACAAAGACCATATGATCCTTTTAATAGATGAAGAAAAAGAATTTGACAAAATTCAGCATCCTTTTCTAACATGAACACTTAAAAAAATAGGCATAGGTGGCACATTTCTTAAGCTGATTGAAACCATCTATGACAAACCCACAGCTAATATCATACTGAATGTTGTAAAACAGCAAGCATTTCCACTTAGAACTGGAACCAGACAAGGATGTCCACTATCACCACTATTATTCAACATAGTTCTGGAAGTTCTAGCCAATGCAATCAGGCAAGAGAAGGATATAAATAGCATCCTCCCCCTCCCCCCTCCCCTCTCCTCCCTTTCCCCTTTCCCCATATTCTTGGGCTATAATTGGGTTATAGTTTTCATATGAAAGCTATGAATTAGTTTCATAGTAGGACTGAGTACATTGGATACTTTTTCTTCCATTCTTTAGATACTTTATTATGCAGCCTTAAAGAAAGATGAAGACTTTACCTCTTTCATGTTTACATGGATGGAGCTGGAAAATATTCTTCTTAGCAAATTATCTGAAGAATGGAAAAAAAAGTATCCAATATGCTGTTTTGATTACAGTGGGCCTATAATATAGCCTGATGTCTGGTAGAGTGGTTGGTGCCTCAAACTTTGTTTTTATTACTAAGAATAGCCTTATCTATATGGGGTTTTTTGGGGTTCCATACAAAACAAGTTAATATTTTTTTCAGTTCTTGAAAATATGATGTTTGTATTTTAGTGGTGTTTACATTGAATCTGTAGATTGCTTTGGGTAGAATAGACATTTTGAAAATGTTCCTTCTTCCCAGCCAAGAGCATGGTATATTCTTCCATTTGTTGGTGTCTTCTGCAATTTCTTTTCTTAGAATTTCATAATTCTCTTTGAAAAGATATTTCACCTCTTTTGTTAGATATATTAATAAGTATTTCATTTTATTTGAAGCTTCTATGAATGGAATTATGTCCTCGATTTGCTTCTCAATTTGGCTATTATTGGTATATACAAATGCTACTGATTTGTGGACATTAATTTTATACTCGGAGACATCACTGTATTTCTTTCTTTTTTGTTTTACTAAGACTTTTCTGGAGAAGGAAACTGTATTTCTTGATGACTTTCAGGAGTTTTCTGGTTGAGTCTCTGGGATTTGCTAAGTATAAGATCATATCATCAGCAAAGAGGGAGAGTTTGACCTCCTCCATATAGTTTTCCATACAGTTTGTACTAGTTTGCCTTCATACCAACAGCGTATAAGAGTTCCTCTCTCCCTGCATCCAACCAGCATCTTTTTAATATGAGCCATTCTTGTTGGAGTTAGATGGTATTTCATGGGGATATGCTTTGCACTTCTCTAATGATTACAGATGTTGAGCAGTTTTTTCATGATCCCCACGGCTTCTGGTTTGAACAACTTTGAAAAGGAATTATGCAATCAGGAGATTTTGCAGCAAAAGAAAATTACCACTATAAATATCATACACACACACGTATATGACATGAGATAGTTTATAGAAAAGACAAATCTATTACAACTGGGAATGCCAATCATGATAGGTTGACAGCAAGTTTTTCAACCTTGATAATTTGAGAACTTCCTATTGCAGAATATTAATAAGTTATTAATGATCCAGATGTTTAACATGAAAAGAGAATTGGAAATGAATGTAGAGGAATACAAAATACTCAAATTTATTCTCCCATCATTTTCTGCTAGGGCTAATCACGGCAAAATGGCTAACTGGTTAAAAGGGTGCATGTGATT
Source organism: Otolemur garnettii (assembly GCF_000181295.1). Lineage (NCBI taxonomy): Eukaryota > Metazoa > Chordata > Mammalia > Primates > Galagidae > Otolemur > Otolemur garnettii. The sequence continues at coordinate 1,756,061 of NW_003852493.1, read as the reverse complement.
ATTTTCTTTTATTCCTTCCTCCTGCCCCAGATTGGGTTACAATAACCTTTACATCACGGGGTAATCTTGTTTGGGAGCCAGTTGCAATACCTTACTACAAAAGTAAAGACTAGAAAATGCAAAAAAAAAAAATTTAAATATGAAAAAACATTCATCATAAGCTGTTCTATGGCTTCCTGGCCTGATCTCATGAACTAAAGAGATTTGCCTAACGTGTATATTAAAAGTCCTTTTATTTCTCTTCCCTGACATAGTGTAGCAAAAGAGCCAACATTAGGCTCAGGAAACTGAGTGAACGTGAAGCATAGTTAGGTTGGGACCAGTGAAGGTGGTCATTTGGATTATTGTTATACGAGGTCAGACAATTAAGTTCTTGAACTCATTCTAGGAAAAGTGCTACACATGTCATTTCTGAATACCATGGCGATCACTGTTGAAGTAGTCCCTTGGGAAGCTATGCACTGACACCCATACCTGGTCTACCCTTCAAAGCAATTTGGAACTCATTTTGGGGAATGGCCATCAGAACTGTCATTGTATGAGGTCTGATGATGGAATTTGTAAACTCATCCTAGAAAAAGTGCTTTAAATTGTAGACTCGGCAACAGAGTCAGTGCACAGCTTCCCAAAGGGAGTACGACAAAAGCCACCATAGTGATATTCAGCAATGAGGGATAGAGCACATTTGCTGGGATGAGTTCCATAACTTAATTGCCAAACCTTATATATCTTGAAATTCTAAGAAAAAGAATCTTCGCTTGTTTGGAAAATCAAAAGATACTGAACATTAAATAGAAACAAAGCTTCTTATGTTTCCTTTGCAAAGAATGTCATAGTTGTGAAAAAAAGGGCAGATCTATGAGGGGATTACCAAATATTTCATTTTTTTCATAGTAGTAAAAGTTGGACCTTGGTACTGTCCATTTGGTAACCAATAAAATCTCCTAAATCTGTGACAAGGCTTTCTGAAGGATCTGTGAATTTAAAAATCTCTACTCACATTAATACTAATCTGAATGCAGAATTGTGTTCCTAAGGACATTAAGAGCTGTCGTGTCCCTTGACAAAGAGACCTTTCATTAGGAAACATCCAATACTTCCTATATACAATTAAAATTCATGCGTACAAAGTCTAGCTCAATCATTATCTTACTGGGGTTTTCCTGACCACCCCAATCCAGTCTGTCTCATGAAAGGCAGACATTTTTATTTTTCCACAATTGATGTTCTATTAACATTTTACACGTGCCTGCGTTATTCTTGTCATATAATTGTTAAGCAAACAGTAACCTGCCTACAGCCAGGCAAACAGTAGGTGTTTGATAAATATTTTAGAGTGAATTTAATCTAAGGTGAAGCCGAATACTGGTATAAATACCAGTGCAGCCTACTTGTAAAAATGTGATTTTCAAGACACACATTGTAAACAGCAAGAATAAAATTAGGTGAATCTTTGATGTCAACAAGAGATCACAGCACCTGTGTCCGTCAGTGACAGTCATTCTACTGAACAAGAACTTCAGTGAAGGGAAAGTGTTATCAATACAATCAACCTTTTAGAACATATCTACTCAACTGGATGACAATCCTAACAGTGAAAAGCAAAGAATTCTCAGTCATGCTTATGGCAAAAATGTTTCCAATTGACTCTAAACGTTAACAAAACACAAATGACAAAAATGAAAGCCTTTGAAAGGAGATAACCAAGATGTTTCTTAATATGGTATAAGAAACAACATTTTACAGTTTGTGGTTTTGATTGCCACAAACAAACTTTTTTTGGTATATTTAAGCGGCAAAATTATCTAAGCCTATTTAAAATAGTTATCTAAGGGGCCCAAGCCCATACCACTTTCCCAAGCCCGTGCCACTTTAAGTAAAGTTAGAGGGCGATGATGTATTGGTGTCATTGTTCCTCACATCTTCTCATCATGATCGCTAATAGGTATGAGACAGTCTTCAATGCCATGCTTCACAAAGCAGGTAACAGATGTGTTGGGCTCAGAGCTTCCTTCCTAAATTGAATTTCTGTCAAGAAAGCAACACCAACAAATCAAAGCTTCTATGACAAGCCAGGATTTCAAAGTGCAACTAGAGAGAATTATTCTCCCACACTGTCATCAATACACATTCATGCAAGACCTTCTATTGTCTTTATTAACTACCAGCAGGATAATTCCATCACTCGGCAGTCATTCAGATTACATTATTAATCCCTATGACAACTCTTCGTAGGCTGACCATGATTCCTTCAGTTAGCTGGCTGAACTTGATAGCAGTGCTCTTGAACTAACACAAAGCATATTATTTATGAGTACACCACCTGATATGACTACACACACATATATACCCATGTGTAAACAGAGCTCAAAAGTAGGAACTGATAATACTCCAAAAAGACTTTTTTCAAAAGTTGTAAAATACAATTGCATCTTCTTATAAAAAATTATATAGGATGTTAAATTTTCTGGGCTGTAAAGCCTCTTTAGCTCACGATAAGAGATGAACAGCATTATCAAATACATTAGTCAAGTCTTATAGTACAGTCTCTCTTATAGTGTAAATGTATCCTTTCCAAAATTTCAGTGTCAAAATGTAATGGCCATGTGGTAATATGAAATGGTGAGGCCTTAAGGAAAGATTGGGCCATAAGGGCTCCCCTCTTGTGAATGGGATTAAGGCCCTCATTAAAGAGGCTGTATAGGGCATGTGGCTTTCTTGTCCTTCCACCTTCCGTCATGTGAGGACACAGCTCTCCTCCCCTCCAGAGGAGGCAGGGACAAGGCACCCTCTGGGAAGTTGATACTGAGCTGCTTATAAGACCCCGAACCTGCTAGAAATTTGATCTTAGACTCCACAGCCTCCAAAACTGTGAGAAATAAATTTCTGTTATTTGTAAATTACCCAATATATGCTATTTTGTTAGAGAAGCACAAATGAACTAAGAGAATCTCCATTGGAAAATGCACTTGGGGATAGTATAGTGCATTTCTTTTACCCCTCCTGCCGTAGTCCTACTAGACCGTAACTCATACCGGTGGAGGGAATCCCCCTTTTAACAAACACCCCATCCCCGGGAATATGGCAGCAAAGCTTTGACTGAAAGTAAAAAAGAGAAGAAAAAGTATGCATCGTATATCAGTTAAACAATAATACTTAAGAGGATTGACTTCCATATGTAAGGAAGTCATATGACTTCCATATGACTTCCATATCTAATTCTTCCTCCACTGCCAAAGAATAAGTGAATTGCTAGTGGAAATTATTTTAAATATGTTGAAGATATTATTTCTCAGGAGTCTGTGTGGAAAATAGCAATTACACATATTTCTAGAATTTTTGCTCTATAGTTATAAAATCAGGGACAAAATGCATATCTGAATAGTTATGTTTTAATCCAAGATTTGATTATTACAAGTCTTAGAAAATTCAAGATAGAGTTCAAACAAATGATTTCTTACTATAGGGTAAAAAAATCCTGTCTTTGGTTCCCAAAAGGAATGCATTCTGAAATTGAATTTAAAAATAATTATAGAGTCCCTGCATGGTAATAGTATTAGAATCTCCAATTTTATGTTCCTAATAAAATTTTATGACATAATTGTAAGACTTTTTTTACTAGTAAAGAAATTCTAACATATACATAAGCAAAAATTACTTCAGTCAGCCATGTCGTGTTTAGTTTCCACTGTTAAGCATCTATAAAAACCTAACTACTTGTTTTCAAAGTAAATTGCAGAAAAAATTGAGTTAATCCAACTATTGCGATATTTAATAAGGAATTAGAGAATGAAAAGTTATTAAATATCAAGCTTTCTAAGGATGAGTGCGGCTATTCATTGCTGTTTGATTACAATAAAAGCATAATACAATAAAAAATCCTCCTGGAAATCAACATTGAATTCTATTTTAAGTAATACCTAATTGAAGACATTTTTGCAGTGTATTTTTTAATTCTACTTCTAGACTTAAAATACATCCTCTTTATTCTCATATTCTACTTTGTTTAATGGTCACATAATAGGTATACTATTTTGTTAACAGTAAAAGTTAAAATTTAGATATAATACAAATCTGAAAGAGATTAATGGAAAAACAGAATCAGGTTTTGAACCTGCCATGATGATTATTTTTTAATCAAAGACTACATGCAAGTGTTTTTTAAAATATAGAAAAGCTTCCAAGGCACAGTCTTCTGATCAATTTTCCCACGGAGTCCAGCTCCTCACATGCAAACTCTTGGACCACCTCTGTTGTCACTTGTCCCCAGTTGTTAATAAGATGCTATTACCTTTTAATTTGAACTTTTATTTTTATTTTGGAATAGTTAATATTAGCCATTGAAATTCTCTTCTGTTAGATTAATATTTAGTTTATTTATATAATATTCCTTTCCCCAATATTGTTATAATATTATTGTCAGTTACTCTATCAGCTGTATATGTATATTTTAAGTCCTATACCTGAACCATTGTTTCTTGTTAAGTCAGCCACACAGAGTATATCTTAATTCTCCACTTTGTAAGGTAAACTTATTAATTCCTTGTCCCTTTAATTCATATTCCTAACCACATTTTATCCTCCAATTTCCAAATCATTTTATTGCTTAGTTTTTCAAGGTTAATAACATTTGTATATTTGTTCTGTAATCTCAGCTGGAAAGGCTATATGATCGAAGTGCCCATTAGGACTCCAAATCTCATTATCTAAAAGTAGCAGGTATACAATCTTTCAGTACCTTGTCTACCGTAACTTTTTGTCCCAAGATGATAGTCATATCTTTAAAGGAAAAGCATCTTGTTATATTTAAAACATATTGAAAAAAATCATAAAATAATTTGAGATGGTGAAGGAATTTATTCTGATGTTGTCAGAGATTATAAAAATAGATAAATATAAATTTATAAATTTATAAATAAATAAAAAAATAAATAAATAAAAAATAAATATAAATTTATAAATTTTATAAATTTAAATCTCTCTAAATTTATAAAAGGCTTTAATTTGTAAACAGAATTTCTGTATGGCACCAAGGGAATGTAATAACAATGGGATGATTCATGTCAGAATACTGAGCAGTGGGTCATAGTAGTTAAGAATCAATCGAAAGTAGAGTGCACGGTTCTTATACTGGGCTATATAAACACTTAGCAAAGATGCTGCCAACAGGCATTCAACAAAAAAGGTCACAAAATAATGACTTTAAGATAACTAATTCTTTGAAATATGAATACAAAGGACATCAAAAGATCTTTTGACTATGAAAAGCCAAATCTATAATTATAATGTGACTATCTAGAAACATGCTTTACTTGTAATTACTACAAAGTTTATATAATTAAAAATAAACTCATTGAACAATGACTGGAAGTACTTTCCTATTAGTCATGCCAGTGTTTTCAAATGCGTATTGATCCTCATGTTGAGGGAATCAAAGCCTTTAAAGTAAGCAGGAATTGAGTTTTATTAGAGCTTGCTTTTTATTTGCATCTTTCTGTTTTCTCTGAATCTATGATTAGCTAACTATTTCACTGCTATTCATCTGGTATGTATAACACCAGTAGATAAAAAATATTTTTAAAAAAACAAACAAAAAAAGGAACTGCTGTCAAAGTTTACAATTCAAGCACCAACTCTTATTTTTCTCCCTTGAAGTATCATTTAGGACTCATTGTGCTCTATGTAATCAGCATCTCAGACAACATGGCCTAAACTAAACGATGAAAAGAACTGAAAAGCTCAGAGTTCTCTGACTTTACACATGGTTTGATCTGAATTCCTACAATGGAATTCATGAGGCATTCCCCCCCACCCCAAACATCAGATCCTTTCTAAAATTGGATTTTCTCTTCTTATCAGAAATAGCTGCACCAGTTCTAGGATTTGCAATCTTATATCTCAATGTTCAAAAGAAGGAAATCTATATTTCTTTCATAGCTCTCAGAAAAAAGAAGAAGCTTTTGACTCAGAACACACCAGCAAATATTTGCTATATCACATGGGTTCAAACTGACTCAGGTGTGGGCAATTAATGTGGGCAAGAGCTCGAACTTCACAGATTCAAATGTCTTGCCTGGTTAGGTCAATATTATTGAAACCATCTATTTATTAACAGGGTAGTACAGTTCTCCAGGATGGAGATGGAGTTCTTGTACCCTGAACAGAGATAGGGCAGCAGAATGGATGCTGCCCAGTGGCCGCATCATCTCCGTGTAAGCGCTCAGCTGGGCGGCGGAGGGGTTTGCACAAGCAGGTGTCCACTGATTTAAAAGTTGAAGGAGACTATTTCGTTTAAGCCCCATTGCTGAGACATTTTCTAAGTTTGAAAATGTTCATCTTTAATTGCCATAAAGGAGCAATGAGCTAGCTATATTCCCTGGATCTTGAGCATTAAACAAAAGAAGATTGAGAGGGAAAAAAAAATAGAATCTTTGTCAGACGAAAGTGTTGAAAATCTGAAGAAGTATTAGGATTTGAAATGATAAGGGTAATATGATTAAAGTTGAATTTAAGGTGACTATTTTATCTGAACAACTCCAAGTCAGTAAAATATATAAGAATTACGATTTCTTAGGAATTCTCTGTTTCATCTGGTTGAGTACTTTTATTGACGTAGATTATTTAATCATGTGTAAAGGAAAGATCCCTGAAGAGGAAACAGCTGCATTTCTCCCATGGTAAGTGTTTTGAAGAAAATGGAAAACTATTTTCAATAACACTAAAACTTGACATGTTAGACATGACAAAGTTAGACATGCTAGTGGACCAACCTGGTGGCTGGGAACAAAAATCAGAGAGAAAAAAATGCCCATGGTATCAACATTTTTGTCTCCCTGGAAATACTCATTTGTAAGAGGATGTGCTTATTCTCCAGTGGATCTGGCTGAAGGACTGTCATTGAGGGAGGCAGCAGCACAGGGCGGTGGTTAAGAAGGTGGCTCCCAAGTCCAACTCTTCAGGCAGAGACACTGAACATCCTGGCCGTACCACTTACAAATTGTATGGCTGTAGGCAAGTTGCTTAATCTCTTTGAGCACAGGCTCTTTATATGCATGATGGTAATATTGATTAGTTCTTAGTTCATTGCATATTGTGATTGAATCACGTAAAGCCCTCAAAATAATAGTGTTTAACTTTCAGGAGGCCTTTAATAAATCTTAGCTATTAATATTGGAGCAAACCTGCAAGTTTACCCTGCCTCTAGTGCAACTGTGTTCTGATGGGGCCGTGTAAATCCTGGGGAAAACAAAGATACAAAGACATTCATCTGACCATCTGGTTCAAATAATCTCAACCAGCTATTGCTCTCCCAGGAAATGAATGTTTACTTGAAGGCTTAACAAAATCTAGAGTTCTCTTATTGTCTACATTATATTTTCATAGTTAAACTTTAACCCTTTTGGCTCTTCTTTCCAACTTGACTTTTTTTTTTTTCCCTGCATGTGACTGGAGAAAAAAAAATGGGTCTTACTGTATATTTGAAATCCCCAGGTAAATTCTGACACTGAATAATGATCTAGAGTTAAGAGGCCACTATTCTTATATGATTACTTTGTTATTAATAAAAACTGGACACCCATTAGACTGATAAGGCCTTCTTACCACGATGAGACTCAAATTTTGTTGCATATCAGTTCCATCTCTGAAAGTCAAATAAAAACATATATGTTGAGACTTACCACTGCAGGGTCTAGTTCATTAAGTCTATGGTGAGATTCAGTAATTGATTTTTAAAAATTTTCATTGGGTGATTCTGATGTGCAGAATAGAATCATTGATATAAGATACTGTACTACAATGACAGAAATAACTGATAACTACTGGTGGCTTACCAAGTGTCAGGCACTATTCAGTGTGGTTTATATGAACTAATACATCTGCCCCTCAAGGCATCTACACTTCACAATGATCCTGCCAGGTAGGCCAGGAATTCTTGTTCCAGAGGACACTTATTGCCTATAAAGATTAAAAAGCAAAGTAAACTTTTGACATTTACTCTGAAGCAGTAAGAAGATGTAAATTAGATAAAGAAAATTGTCATTGGTAATTATCTCTAAGGTGCAAGAGTACAGCTTCTTGAGACACAGTGTTGTGATTTTATGAGTCCCTGTCAAGATTGGGACTGTGATTGATCAAAGACCAGGACTCTGAAGCAAATCAGGATCCTGGAGGAAAAACAGTAGAGGAACAAAAACTTCCAACTTCAGGTGATATTCACTCACAGTCATGGCTCTTTAGGAACCAAAAGTTGCCTATAGTCAGCTCTGAGGAAGGCTCCCTACTGCCTGCGAACCTGAGATCATGGGTTCTATTTGATGGAATGAAAAACAAAGCAGGTAGAGATAATAGCACAATCTGAGTTTGTAAAAGTGAAGTTGGGTGAATCACATGGATAAACAAACATATATTGTGCCAATCTTCTTTTGTATAATTGTAAATTCTTTACAGAATATTTTCTAATAAAATTACTTGTTATTGTGCAGAAATAGCCAGAGAGGTTTGTGTTCATTTCTTTGTCTTTTCTAAAAATTAATTTTTTATTGACATACAATAGATGTACATGTTTTCAGAGTACATGTGATAATTTTATACACTCATACCATCAAGTTAGGTTTGGGGTATCCTTTACCTTAAATATTTATCTTTTCTTTATACTAGGAACATTCAAAATGCTCTCTTCTAGCTAGTTTGAAATGTACAATTGATTAATGTTAACTGTAGCCACCCTACTGATCTATTGAACACCAGGTCTTATTTCTTCTACTTAAGTGTACATTTATATCCATTAATCAACCCCTCCTTATCCTTGTGTTCTGGTAACCACCAGTCTACTCTATTTTCATTTAATCCACTTATTTATTTTTTATCCTTTTAGCACCAACATGTATAAGAACATGCAATATTTGTCTTTCTTGCTTAGCTTCTTTCATGGAATATAATGACCTCCAGATCTATCTGTGTTGCAATAAATGATGAGACATTTTCTGTCTACACTGAATGACATACTGAACACTTTGCCATTGTGTATCTGCCCCACATTTTCTCTATCTGGTCATCTGATAGACACTTAGATCAATTCCTTATGTTGCCTATTGTGAATATAGCTGCCAACAACTCAAGTTGTTCGAAATGCAGTTATTTTAACATTTTATTCAAACTATACCTAAGTCCCCTCTCCATTAAATCTCACTCAACAAGGACACTATTCGAAAGAAAGGAAATCAATATATCAAGGAGAGATTTATATTCACCTCGTCTGAAGCCAGACGCATACATAAACATACACTAATATTTGGTCAACATATTTTAATGCATGTGATGTTCACTTTTTAACTATTTTATGTGTTTGTCAATAGCTCTTTTACTCAAGAAAAGTAGTCTATGGCCAATGTAAAGAACTTGTCAAATTTCAACTTTGATTTTTGTGAATGTGAGTTACTAATATGAATTATTAATGTGATGTGTAAGTATATGTTTCTAAGATGCTGAAACTACATCTTGGCAAAGCAGTTATTTTAACATTTTATTCAAACGATACCTAAGCCTTAAGTAAATCACAAAATAACAACCTTAAGCTTTAATATTTTTGCTTAGGAAATTTTCTTACCTGTTTTCTCTTTGAAAAACTTAAATGATGCTTCTGAAAATCTAATGGAGTAGACAAATGGAAATTATTTATTAGAAACCTCTATAAAAATTCACTTGAATGCTGGCAGAGAATGATGATGATAAGACATATATTATACAGAAAAATATAAAGCTTTCTGTCATGTTTGCTCACACACAGAAAAGCACAAAAAGGTGATCTTATTTCATAATACTGTCAAGTATACAGAAATCTACTGTACTATACTAGGTATTTACTATATATGCACACATATGTGTATACATATACATGTAGGGGTGCGTGTATATATATGTATAACTGATGCTAAGCAGATCAAAAGTTAAAAGAAAGCTGTATTTTTGGCCACTTAATTCCTGTGAATACAAATATGACTCAAATAAACCTGGCCAACTTTGTGGCTCATCTAGGTATCATACCATGTTGTAAAAATAATTAATAAATCATCTCCCCAAGTCAAAAAGTGATTTAACCTTAACCAAAAGCCCTGGAATGGACTGTGAAATGTGATTATGCTCATATGGTACAACAGAATGCTACCGTTCTGAGATTCTCTCCCTAGAGTTGGGAGTTTGCAGTTTCTCCTGTCCCTCTCCATCAAATCTCACTCAACAAAGACACTATCCTTGCTTCCACCTGAACCCTTCCCTGATTTTTCTTTTTACCTCAAATAAAGCTAAACCTCTTGCTCCATTTCTCTGCTCAAGACAAAAAAAAAAAAAAAATGGTGAGCCAAGAATTCAGGTGTTGTGTGTGTGTGTGTGTGTGTGTGTGTATTGTATACAAGGGCATTTGTACGTGAATTGTTATCGGTCCCACTGTACAAACAGGAAAACTCACGCTTGATATAGCCTTGTCTTATTGAAAAAGCCTCACTAACCAGGTATACTTGTCTATCCTTTTTCAACCTTTTCACATCTCCAGTGTTTGTCACTCAGTGATTTCAAAAACCTTTAAGTCTGGAGAGGATGTTTTGGGATGTTATGAATGATAGACTTTCACTGTCCAATAATGAGAGTAGCACGTAGCTACAGAGAGCTTGAAATAGAACTACTCCAAACTGAGATGTGCTATAAGTGTAAGTTACATACCAGATTTCAAAGACATCATATGAAGAAAAGAATATAAGATCTCATAAAATATGTTTTTCATTGATTAGGTGTTGAAATGATCATACAGTCAATATATTATATACATTAAAATATATTAGATAATATATATTATTAGTTTCAACTGTTTCTCTTTTTTAACGTGACTACTATAACATACAATAACATGTGGGGCTCAAATTTTTTACTAGAATAAGTCCTAGAAAGTTTGAACAATTCCCAGTTTCAGACTGCAGAGATTTCAATGCCAATAATAGCATTTACAGTGTTGAATTAAGTTAATGAGGAAAACCCGAGTTGTTTTTTGATTGTTTCCTGCATAGCAGATGGTCACAGACAAAGATGAGCTGGACTTTGCCTCCTCTGTAATTCTTAAACCAGATAGAATTTTTATTAAAAGTAACTTGATTGTCTTTAATGAAGGCTTATTCTGGTTGATTCAAAGAACGCAACTCTTTCCATCTGTGCTATAATAATATTTGGTTGTTTTTAACCCAGCATGTTAATCACATAGTGCTGAAATTCCAAGAGAAGCCACATACCTAATTTCACCTTTTACTGTTCACAGAGATATATTTTCTTCAGTGGGGCATATAGAAAACCTTAACTCTGACACCAGCAACAATTGGTTGGGTCAACGATTGTAATCACAGCAGACATCACGTTTTTGAGTCTTGACTTGCCAGGCAGAGGGGGATGCTCTACATGGAGGAGGTAATTTCATGCTTGAATAACCCTGCACTATTAAATCAGAAAATTGAGTTACAGTCCTCTCACATCAGAGACCTGCTGCAAGCAAGCTTGCCCCTAAGGAACGTTTGAGGGAATTTCATTGAGAGTAAGAAGCTGAAAAGAAACACACACAAGAAGGATACCAAATAAGGTTTCTTTTATGACCTGGCATTTTACTTTTGAAAATATTTTACTTTCATGTGGTTTTGATAACCACTTGTATCTTGGATAATGTACTTCATATATTAAAGTTAATAATAGAAAAATTCAACCAGCACTGTTATAGGTATAAAAATGGGAATCATTTTTATTATGATTTTTTCCTATAAAGTAAGGCTATTTTTACTCATGTTTGATCAAACAGCTTCACTTACCATTAACCCATTCTTCCTCCACCCCATGTTAGTGGGAGTAGATGACAGAATAAAATGTTGATATTGGCATAATGCTTTTTGAGATAGAAGCTCACAAAACCCTTATGTTTATCATTTCAAATCCATCTGTTTTCTAAATTAACTCTAATTTTTAATGTCTTACTCAACTTCAACTGCCATAATAAAATACTGCAGACTGGGTGGCTTAAAAGAAGAAATTGATCCTAAGTCAGGGTGCCTGTAAGGTCAAGTATAAGTGAGGACTCTCTTTTTTTTTTTTTTTTTTTTTGAGACAGAGTCTTACTTTTGTCACACTTGGCATAGTGCCATGCTATCACAGCTCATAGCAACCTCAACTCTTGGGCTCAAGTGATTCTCTTGCCTCAGCCTCCCGAGTAGCTGGGACTACAGGTGCCTGCCACAAGACAAGGCTATTTTGAGAGACCGGGTCTCACTCTTGGTCAGGCTGGTCTTGAACTCCTGTACTCAAGCAATCCACCTGCCTTGGCCTCTGAGAGTGCTAGGATTACAGGACTGAGCTACCATGCTGGGCTTGAGGACTCTCTTTCTTGTCCCTGTGTATGCTCATGGATTTCACTGCTGTGCACACAAGGAGAGAGAAAGTGAACAATTGCTCTCTCCAGTCTCCTCTTACAAAGGCACTAATCTTATCAGAGCACGTCCTGCCTTCAGGACTAATTACTTCCTAAGATCACATGTCCAAATACCATACACTGAAAATTAAGGCTTCAACACATGAATTGATGGGGGGAGGAGGCAAGCATTCAGTCCACATTATTCTCATTTTTAGTTTTATAAGTTCTATTTATGATGAAAAGCATCTCCATTCTCTATATGCTGGTCTGAAAGGTTAGAAAGTACAACTACACAAAACAAGGGTAAGTTCTTATCCTAGTTCCAAAAGTTTCCCTTTATTATCTCATTCAAAACTTTTAATCCTACTAGATAAGATTATTAAACACGTTTTCTGGTTAGGAAACTGAGGCACAGTAAGTTTAAATAATTGACTCATGACTATTCCAGTTAGTTAGTTGTGGGGCTTACTTAAACGTATTTTTAATCTAGAGCAATGTGCAGAAACATGAAAGACTATATTTGAATACAAGACTTTTTTGTATTTAAAAAATGAAATAGCATATACTTTTTTCTAGTAAAATATTAAAGTAAAAAAAAACTTACAATCTAGATAAAGGTAAGGCAAAGATTTTCATTTTGAAAAATCCTCAAAACTATTCCGATATATGTGATAGGTGTGGACTGAGTGGGAGAAAGCTTTGTAATTTTGTCTCTCACTCAGATTTGTCTAATAGCTTTATCTCAGTATTTACACTTTCTCAATAGACGGAAAAACTCATAGTTGCCGTGGCACCAAAGAACACTGGCAGTTGTCTCAGTAAGATCTCCACTTCGCTCAAGATGATCAATGCAGGCAACATTTACTATAAAATGTTTTTCACAAATTTCTAGTTCATGAAAAGCTTCTGCATAGAAGCTGTAGTTCCTTAGGAATGCAAACAAATCTATTTATAGCTCCATTCCTGGACTGTGTCCCTTGCTACCTTCTGACCATCTATATTACCTTGTACAGAATAACTGCAAAGTCTTTTGCATAACCCCACACAACAGGAATCTAAAACTATCTCCTGGATACAATGTCCACTATTGAGTAACAGGTACACTAAATGTCCTGACTTTGTCCCTCTTCAATTCATCAATGGAATTTTTCAATTTGTTACATGCTATAACAAAAAGCATTTGTATCCCCTAAATCCATTGCAATAAAAAAGTAAATAATATTTAAAAATTGTTTACATGAAAAAAGAAAAATCACATCTTACTTCTTTTGTTATATACAAGAACAAACAAATATTCACCAATACAATTTAGAAGTAGTCTGTTGTTTATCAAATATTCTTTGTTGTTAGAAGATTAATATGCTTATCTTTTTCTGCTTTAACTTTAATAAATGCTAATTAATTTATACGCAGAGCTTGTACTGGGCTCAGTCATAGCATTCATAGCATCTTTTTGTGTTTTGTTTTTCCTAGCTGGCAACCAGCCTAGTAATTGATTTCATTTTTATTCAACATGGATACATCATATAACATTAATTTATAATAACTTTTAATTGACATAATTTTATTTTATATTCATTTCAGGTTATTATGAGGATACAAACAACTAGGTCACCATTTTTGAATTTGTTAGGTAGAGTCCTTCTTGTAGTTGTGTCCCACATCCAAAACGTAAACCATTTATCCCTACCATGTCTCCTTTAAGTGGGAGCACACAAACTTCCCTTTTCACCCTTCTTCCTTCCCCTGTCCCATAATTTTAATGCACCATTGAATTTCTTCAGTGCAAACTTTTATTTTCTTTGCCTACTAGTCACTGTCTTCTTCAACATAATTAATGTTCTTTATGGGAAGACTGTTTGCACGTCATTCATATAGTCCAAATGGACCATGACTCTGACCTTTTTACCTATTATTCTGTATAGAACAGAGCATTCATCTGAACAAAGGTGAACAAATAATTTCCTTTTTTGCACATCTTACCAGAGAAGTCAAGCTACCATACATAAAAATTTTGGAGGCCATGTTTTCCATGGGGGAAAGTTGTACTTCAGTAAAAAAGAATGAGACCAATGTAGAGAGATAAGCAGAAATGAGAGAGAAAGAGAAAGATGAATGAGTTCCTGTTGTATCACTATTCTCTCCTTGGCATAATTTTTCTGTGAAATCACCAAGGAAATTCTTTTCATCAACATTAATAGAAAAAATGATTTCCATTTCATTTTTCAGTGAAAGAGTATGAGCTGTGTTTCTGTTACGGTCCATACAAAACCTGAGAGAATGCCATAGAAAGAGAAAATATTTTGTTATTTTACTTTTAATTAGTATGTAACACTTTAAAATGTCATTTTCAGCATTTTCAATATATGGTGCAATTGCATTTCTTTCTCCATCTCAAGTTTTTATTTTCTAATTGTGATTTCAGGTGCTTGTTCAGGTCTCCACTCAGTTTTAAACTCATACGGCTCTCTGTTCTCCTGTGGTACCTAAAACCTTTAAAGAGACATGTACTATAGTTATGATAACTAATAAATTATCTAAACTTATATGTTTAAAATGTGCTGTGGGACTGACTAGCCCAAGCCTATATATTCAAAAGAAAGCGATTTCCAAAATCATTATGAGGTGACAGTAATGTGTTATCATGCTTGCTCAGGCTGATACACCTCAGATTGGATTCCACCTGGAATTTCCAAACATGTTTGAAAGTTGGGTTTTTTCCCCTATCACTTCCTTACTCATTTACTCAGCTATTGTAAGAAGTTGTTGGAGGATGATTAAATGAAAAGATTTTAGAAATCATATTACTAAAGATAAAAACATACTTGTGTGTTTAAAATATGTTAAAATTTAATTTAAAGTAACTTGAAATCAGATACATTTGACCGGAAGCATTGGGTTCAAGATTTTTTCCATGTCTTATGTAAGATGAACTGATAATGCAGAATTCACTAGTCCTCATACAATCATATTAGTGTTCTGTAATATGATAAATATACCAATTTAGATTGATGCTGTAAGGTGAATAAAACTAGAAATATTAAAAGACTGCTTTGATACATTTTAATTTTATACTAAACTAAGTGTTTGGGCCTCTGGTTTTTTTTTCTTTTTTTTTTGGCTTTCAAATTTTTTGGTTTGTTTATTATTATTATTATTATATTTTTATTATTTATTTTATTTATATTTATTATTTTATCAAATCATAGCTGTGTAAATTAATGCAATCATGGGGTACAATGTACTGGTTTTACATACAATTTGAAATGCTTTCATCAAACTGGTCAGCATAGCCTTCACAGCATTTTCTTAGTTATTGTGTTAAGACAT
>NW_003852493.1:1700054-1739647 GCF_000181295.1 Otolemur garnettii | reverse complement strand
AGATGATATCTCAAAGTAGTTTTGATTTGCATTTCTCTGATGATTAAGGATGATGAGCATTTTTTCATGTGTCTGTAGGCCGTGCGCCTGTCTTCTTCAGAGATGTTTCTCTTCAAATCTCTTGCCCACCCTGAGATGAGATCACTTGTTTTTTTGTTGCTAATACATTTGAGTTCTCTGTGGATTGTGGTTATTAAATCTTTGTCAAAGACATAACCTGCAAATATCTTCTCCCATTCTGAGGTCTGTCTGCTTGCTTTATTTACTGTGTTCTTGGCTGTGCAGAAGTTTTTAGTTTAATCAGTTCCCAGTAATGTATTTTTGGTGTTGCTTCAATGGCCCAGGGGGTTCTCCTCATAAAATATTCACCCAGGGAGATTTCTTCAAGAGTTTTCCCTGCACTTTCTTCCAGTATTTTTATAGTTTCATGTCTTAAGTTTAAATCTTTAATCCAGTAAGAGTCTATCTTAGTTAATGGTGAGAGATGTGGGTCCAGTTTCAGTCTTCTACAGGTCATCAGCCAGTTCACCCAGCACCATTTGTTAAATAAGGAATATTTTCCCCACTTAATGTTCTTAATTGGCTTATCAAAGATCAAATAATGGTAAGTGGCTGGGTTCATCTCTTGGTTCTCTATTCTGTTCCATACATCTACCTCTCTGTTTTTGTGCCAGTACCATGCTGTTTTGCTCACTATCGATTTATAGTATAGTCTGAGGTCTGGTAGTGTAATGCCTCCTGCTTTGTTTTTATTTCTGAGTAGTATCTTGGCTATTTGAGGTATTTTTCTGATTCCATATAAAATGAAGTATTATTTTTTCAAGATCTTTAAAATATGACAGTGGAGCTTTAATAGAGATTGCATTAAAATTGTATATTGCTTTGGGTAGTATGGACATTTTAACAATGTTAATTCCTCCCATCCATGAGCATGGTATATTTTTCTATTTGTTAACATCATTAGCTGCTTCTTTTATTAGAGTTTCATAGTTCTTTTTATAGAGATCTTTCACATCCTTTGTTAGGTAAAATCCCAAATATTTCATCTTCTTTTGCACTAGTGTGAATGGAATAGAGTTCTTGACCATTTTTTCAGCTTGACTATTGTTGGTATATATAAAGGCTACAGATTTAGGAGTGATGATTTTGTAACCTGAGACACTGCTGTATTCCTTGATCACTTCTCAGAGTTTTGTAGTAGAATCCCTGGTGTTTTCCAGATATACAATCATATAATCTGTGAAGAGTAAAACTCTTCTGAGCTTATATGGATATCCTGGATTGTCTTTTCTTGCCTAATTGCAAATTAAATGAAATTGAAAACAAAACAATTATACAACAGATCAATAAATCAAAAAGTTGATTTTTTGAAAAGGTCAATAAAATAGATAAACTTTGGCTAACCTAAACAGGCAAAAAAGAGTAAAATTTCCAGTTTCATTAATCAGAAATGGTACTGATAAAATAACAACAGACTCCTCAGTATTCAAAAAATCCTTAATGAATATTACAAAAAACTTCATTCTCAGAAATACAAAAATCTGAAGGAAACTGACCAATACTTGGAAGAATCCCACCTTCCAACACTTAGCCAGAATGAATGGAAATGCTGAACAGGCCTATACCAAGTTCTGAAATAGTATCAACTATACAAAATCTCCCTAAAAAGAAAAGCCCAGGACCAGATGGCTTCACGTCAGAATTCTACCAAAACTTTAAAGAGGAACTAGTACCTATACTACTTAACCTTTTCCAAAATATAGAAAAAGATGGAATACTAACCAACACATTCTATGAAGCAAACATCACCTTGATCCCCAAACTAGGAAAGTACCCACAAAAAAAGAAAATTATAGACCAATATCACTAATGAATATTGATGTAAAAATATTCAACAAGATCCTAACAAACAGAATCCAGCAACACATCAAACAAATTATACACCACGACCAAGTGGGTTTTATCCCAGGATCTCAAGGATGGTTCAACATATGTAAATCTATAAATGTAATTCATCACATACACAAATTAAAAAACAAAGACCATATGATTCTCTCAATTGATGCAGAAAAAGCTTTTGATAATATCCAGCATCCATTCATGATCAGAACCCTTAAGAAAATTGGTATAGGAGGAACATTTCTTAAACTGATAGAGGCCATCTACAGCAAACACACAGCCAATATTGTACTGAATGGAGTTAAATTGAAATCATTTCCACTGAGATCAGGAACCAGGCAAGGTTGCCCATTGTCCCCACTGCTTTTTTAACATTGTAAGGTGCTCTGGTTTTTTATCATACTTCTTATTTTCACTTAAACTTAATGCTAGAAAGAAAAACATTTTCCCAATAAATAGTTTGTTATTATATATACATACTGAAGAGATGCTAGAATAGTTCCTTGACATCTGGAATCCTGTATGGTTTAGTTTGATTTTGAAGTCAAAGAGTAATCACAACAAATGCAATCCATTCTTCTAAATTAGTCCTTTTGTGCACTCAGGGTCAACGTCATGGGTTTATCCTGCAAATCTACTTAGACTGTAAGAAAACAATTTTGCTTTAGCTCGGCAATATAGGCAGATGGTTTCAAAGTGAACCAAGTAAAGAAATATGAAAGGATTACTGCTGTGTTTTTCACAAAACAAAACTAAGATCTTACATGCCTTTGTCACAGAGTTGATGAAGAGTTTGCACTTATGGTGTAAAATCAATGGTGGGTAAAATGCTGGCTCCTTGGTATTAATCAAGCTACAAGGATCAAATTGTACAGGGATTAAATACTTTACCTTCTGGTAAAAGGAACATAAACAACAAGAGCAAATGCTTTTTAAATATTCTGTGAGTTGAAATAGAGAGTATTTCTAAAGCACATCTGTTACATACCTAAACATGATCATTGCTCAGAAAAAGCAATCACAAGATTGTTTTGGTTTCAAATTAAAGTAGCTTCTTCCCCCCCATATAATGCCATTGTTACTTGAAAAATGACTGAAAAACTAACATTTAACACTTGAAAATTTGACATTTTCTTGAAAATTAACAAAATGATTGATTCTTCTATACATGAAAAATAACTAACAGTAATAGATGTTTGCTAATGATAAACATTTAAATTTCAATTAAAATTATAATTTTGGAATATTTTTATTTTTCACATTGAGCTTGACAGCCTTACAATAAGAAAAGAATTCTTTGATGAGATTGGAAGTGCTGTTAACAAATATGAATTTATGACATTGTAAATCTGTCAAATCTATCAGATTTCTCAGCAAAAATTCTGCAGGCCAGGAGAGAGTATAGTGATATATTCAAAGTACTGAAAGAAAAGAACTATCAACTAAGAACACTATATCCAGCAAATAGGCCCTTCAGAAATGGAGCAAGACTTTCCCAGACAAATAAGAGCTGAGGAAATTTCTCAACATCTGACTAGCCTTACACAAAATGCTAAAGGGAGTTCATCAGGTTGAAATAATAGGACATTAATTAGCAACATGAAAGAAAGTATAAAACTCATACCTTTGCCAATGAGTATATATATTTATAGTTAAATCTTAAAACTCTGCTACTACAATGGTGGTGCATAATCACTTGTAATTTTAGTACAGAAGTTAAGACAAACATATTATGAATGACTATAGCCACAATAATTTGTTAACAGGTAAACTATATAAAGAGGTATGAATTGTGATGTCAATAACACAAGGTTGGTGGGGGGAATAGTAAAGATTTTGTATGTGATCCAAATTTTATCATTTTCAGCTTATAATAGATGGCTATAAGTATAAGATGCTTTATGTAAGCCAAATGATACTATACTATAGTTTGTATGTATGTTCCTGCAAATCTCATGTTGAAATCCAATCCCCAATATTGGGTTGAGAATTAGTGAGAGGTAATTGGGTTATGGGGACAAATCCGTCATTAATGGCTTGATGTCACCCTCATGGTGATAAGTTCTTGCTTAGTTACCATGAGAGCTAGTTGTTGAAAAGACTGACACTTCCCCCCATCCTCTTGCTTTCTTGTGTTATAGAGATCTACAATAAAGCATTATATATACTATATATATATATTATATCCTTAACATGTGCCAACAGTATGTATGTAATGTGTTTTTACAATAACAATAATAATAATAATAAAGGGGTGGGAATAAACAGTGAGATGATGGAGTTTTTTATACATAGTCATCTTTTTATTATTTTTGTGGTAAATACACAACACATAAAATATGCCATCTTAATTATATTAAAGGATACAGTCAGTTTTATTTTTTTATTTCAAAATATTAAGGGAGCACAAATGTTTTTCTTACATAGATAGCTTTAGAATGCTTCAGTCAGAGCAATAAGTGTGCCTATCATTTGAATATTGTTCATTGTCCCTGTTAGTAGCTTTCATCCCTCCTCCCCTTCCTCCAACCCTTCTTGATTTCCAGTGATTTGCATTGCATTCTGTGCCATCATTAATTCCATATTACTAGGCAGTTCATGAGGGGTTTGTTTTTTCATTCTTGAGATTCAGTCACAATCTCCATCAAAATGATTGCAAAAGACATTAATTCATTCTAATTTATAGCTGAGTAGTACTCCATGGTATATATACACAACACTTTTTTAAATCTACTCATGAATTTTGGGGTACATGGGTTGATTCCATACCTTTCCAGTTGTGAACTGTACCGCAATAAACATTTGAATGCACGTGTCTTTTTGATAAAATGACTTCTTTTCCTTTGGGTACATACCCAGTAGTGGGGCTGCTGGATAAAATGACAGGTCTACTGTTAGTTCTTTGAGAAATCTCCATACTGTTTTCTTACAGGCTGTACTAGTTTGCAGTCCCACATAGAGCATAAGTGTTCTTTTCTCTCTGCATCTACATAAGCAGTTATTGCTTTTGGACCTTTATTTAATAAGAGCCATTCTGAGAAAGGTAATGTAAAATCTCATTGCATTTCCCTGATTATTAGTGATGCTGAGCATTTTTTCATATTCATTGGCAATTTGTCTATGTTTTATGAAAATCTCCTCCTCATATCTTTTGCCCACTTTTTAAAGTTTTTTTTTTTTTTCCTTGCTGATTTGAGTTCTTGGATACTAACCCCTTTATTGGATGTATAAATTGTAAATATTTTCTCCCATTCTTTAGGTTGTCTATTGGCTCTGTTGATTATTCCTTTGACATGTAGAAAGCCTTTAATGTAATCAAGTTTGATTTATTTATTTTTGTTTTTTTCTCTATTGCCTTTGGTATTTTAGTCATAAATTCTATAGGTGGGCCAATATCTAGAAGAGTTTTTCCTATCTTTTATTCTAGAATTTTTATGGTTTTGTGCCTTACATTTAAGTCTTATATTGACCTTAAATTAATTAATGTAAGTGGGGGAAAACAGGGATCCTGTTTCATTCTTCTGTGTTTAGGTATCCAGTTTTCCAGCACCATTTACTGAATAGGAGTTTGTTTGTTTGTTTGTTTGTTTTCCCTGAGTGCATGCTGCTGTCTGTTTTGTCAACAATTTTTCAGTTACAGGTAGATGGTTTTATGTATGGCTTCTCTGTTCTGTTCCATTGGTGTGTGTCTTTATTTTTGTACCAATACTAAACAGTTTTGATTAATACTGTAGTCTTGTAATATAGTGTGAAATCTGGTAATGTTTAATGCATCCAAATTTGTTTCCTTTGATTATGATTGCTTTGGCTATTTGGGGTCTTTCTTGGTTCCAAACGAAGTGAAGTATTATTATTTCCAGATCTATGTAATATATGATGTTGGTATTTTGATGGGGGCTGTATTCAATCTGTAAATCACTTTCAGCAGTATAAACATTTTAACAATGTTGATTCTACCAAACAATGTTGACTCTACTAATCCATGAGCATAATTTACCTTTCCATTTATTTGCATCTTCAGTGATTTCTTTCATTAGTATTTCAAATTTCCCTTGTAATTTCAATTTCCATTACACTACCTTTGTAAAATATATTCCTAAGTACTTATTTTCTTTGCAGCTATTATGAATGGTATTGAGTCTTTGATTTGACTCTCAGCTTGATTGTTGGGTATGTAGAAATGCTACTTTCTTGTGGACAATGATTTCATAACTTGAAATTTTGCTGAATTTATTTATCAATTTCAGGACCCTCTTGGTGGAGTCTTTTGGTTTTTCAAGATAAAAGATCATGTTGTCAGAAAAAAAAAATGCAAAAGTTTGACCTCCTCTTTCCCAATTTGGATACCCTTTCTTTCTCTCTCTTGTCTAATTGCTCTAAGGCTTCCAGTACCATCATGAATTGAAGTGGTGACAGTAGGTACCTTTGTCTGGTTCCAGATATTGGGAAGATGTTTTCAACTTTTCCCTATTCAGTATGATATAGTCCATGAGTTTATCATATATGGATTTAATAATTTTTGAGATACATTCCATTTATGTCGAGTCTGTTGAAGGTTATTGTCATGAGGGGGTACTGGATTCTGTTAACTTCTATTCTGAATCTATCAAGATTATCATATGATTTTTATTTTTGTTTCTGTTCATGAGATGAATTGCATTTATTGATTTATGTATGTTGAACCATCTCTGCATCCTTGGGATGAAGGCCATGGAGTCATGGTACATTTTTATTTTTTTTTGATCAACAGATCAAAAAAGTCTTGTTTGCTTCTATTTTATGAGGATTTTTGCATCTATATTCATAAGGGATTTTGGTCTGTGGCTTTTGTTGTTGTTGTTGTAATTGTTGTGTTTTTTCCTGGCTTTGGTGTCATGGCAATACAGCTTCATAGAATGAGCTGGGGAGGATTCTCTCCTTCTCAATAATTAAGAAATAATTTTTTCAATATGAGCACCAGCTCTTCTTGCAGGTCTAGTAGAATCTGCTTGTGAATCCATCTGGTCTAGGGCTTTTTGTGGTTGTTACAGGATTTTTCATTGTACTTTGATCTTGTAGCTCATTATTGGCCTATCCAGTTCTATTTCTTCCTGACTGAGTCTTTTGAGGTTATGTATTTCCAGAAATTGATTCATTTCCTCTACGTTTTCTAGTCCTATGTGTGTAGAGATTTTCATAGCATTCGTGAATGATATTTTGTATTTCGGTGTTATCAGTTGTAGTATCTTTTTTTCACATCTGATTAAGCTTATTTGGTTCTTTTGTCTTCTACTACTTGTAAGTATAGCAAGGGGTCTATCAATTTTGTTTATTTTTACAAGGAACCAACTTTTTGTTTTGATGATCTTTGTATTATGTTTTTATTTTCCATTTCATTTAGTCTTGCTCTGATCTTTTTCTTCTTCTTCTTCTTCTTCTTCTTCTTATTATTATTATTATTTTGCTGGCTTTGGATTTGATTTGCTCTTCCTTTTCTAGGACCTTAAGGTAAAACCCCAGGTTCTTAATTTCTGATTTTCTGTCTTTATGATGTGGATATTTAAGGTTATTAATTACTTTCCCCATTCAGAATGCTTTTGCTGGATGCCATGGAAATTTTTTTTTTCTTGCATTTTTTGGCGGGGCTGGATTTGAACCTGCCACCTCCAGCATATGGGGCCAGTGCCCTATTCCTTCGAGCCATAAGCACTGCCCCCATGTAAATTTTTTTCATCTCGTATCTCCTTTGTTTTTCAGTTCAAGAACTCTTTTGGTTTTCATTTTAATTTCATTGGTAATACAATAATCATTCAGCAAAACACTGTTTAATTTTCATGACTTTGTGTAGATTTGAATGTTTCTCTTGGAATTGATTACTAGTTTTATTACATTGTGGTATGAGAAGATACATGGTATGATTTTAATTTTTTAAAATATTTTTAAGACATGTTTTTTGGCCTAAGATAATGATAAACCTTGGAGAATGTCCCATGTGCTGGTGAAAAGAATGTATGGATATATTCAGTAGTTTTCTGGGTAATGTGTTCTGTAAATGTCTGTAATATACATTTGTTATGGAGTTCCATTTAAGCCCAGTGTTTATTTATTTTGTGCTTTGAAAAATTTTCCAGGTGGTAGTGGGGATTTTAAGTCCCCAGCCATTATGATGCTGCTATTTATTTTCTAAATAAATATGGTACATTTATTTTCTTGCTTAGCTCTAGTAGGTTTCACTTTATGTATCCAGGTGCATATATATTTGGATTGTTCTGTCTTCTTGTCAAATTGTTCCCTTTACTATTACATAATACTCATCTTTGTTTTTCTTTACCATTGTTGATTTAAAGTCAATTTTATCTGATATGAAAATGGCTACATCTGTTCTCTTTTAGTTTCCCTTTGTGTGGAATATTGTTCTCCATCCTTTCACATTCAGCATGCATATGTCTTTGTAGTTTAAATGTGTTTATTTGGGTTGTGTTTTTTCATCCATTCAGCCAGCCCATTTTGGGTGGTGCATTTAAACCACTAATGCTGAGTGATTAAATTGACATTTGGGATATTGTCTGTTCATCATGTTGGAATAGTACTTCATTACCATGTTTTCTCTCTTGGGCTATTGTTTTATGAGTTGTATGCTGTATATTTTTGGGTGATTTTACAGTGGTTGGTTCCCATTGGGTTGATTCATGTATAATGCAGTTCTGAGTATTTTCTGCAGGGCTGGCCATTTCAAAATACCTCAGCATTTGCTTGTCTGAATAAGACTTAATTTCTTCATCAATTGTGAAGATTCATTTTTCAGGATAAAAAATTCTGAGCTGGCTGTTCTCTTTAACAAGATTGAAGATGGATCTCCATTCTCTTCTGGCTTGTAAGGTTTCTGCAGAGAAGTCTATAGTTTACGTGACAGCTGATAGATTTTCCTTTGTAGATTGGTTGTTTCCTTCACATTGCTGCTTATAGAATTTTCTCCTTCATTTTGACGGTGGTCAGGTGGATTACTATGCGTCTTGGCAATATTCTGTTTGCTATGAGTCTTCCTGTTTTCATGGTGCTTGATGATCTTGTATCTGTATGTCTAGATACCTGTTGATAGCAGGGAAATTCTCCTCAACAGTTTCCTCAGATGGATTTTTCCATGCTTTTAGTTCTTCTCTTTCAGGGATACCTATAATTCATACATTAGCACACTTTTCAAGAGTCCATGTCTGTCTCAGCCTTTTTTATTCTCTTCTCTGCCTTTTGGGCAGACTGGATTAGCAGAAGAGCCTTATCTTCAAGGTCTGAGACTCTTTCTTCTCCTTGATTTAATCTGTTGCTTAAAACTTTCTGTTTTGAAATTACCTTAAAGATTCTTTCTTTTTCTTTTTTCCTGAAGTTTTGTTATATCTTTATGTTTTATAGCTCTTTAGTGCCTTTTTTATTAGTTTCCTGAAATATAGTTTTGGCTTCTTTTTGTTGGTTTTCAACTTTTTTAAATTCAATTCATATTTGCCATCCATATTCTGATTCCATTTCTGTCATTTAGGCAATTTAATTGTGGTTGGTATCCATTAATATATCTCTTTTGAGATCCCTCTGTTGTGTCCAACTATTGTTTTTTATGTCATCAAAGTTCTTTTGCTGGTTTCTTCTCACCTAAAACCTCTTTTCTTGGCTTAGGACTAATTGGTATATAAAGCCCTTTTTCTTTGCTTGGAACTTCCTGCTTAATTAGATGAAGGGAGGTACCTAGATGGTGCATTTTTTTGCCACTCTGAAATGTTTACTTGGTACCTGAGGGGTTTGTGCACTAAAAGTCCACAGTGCACATTTGTCTCATACACCTGTGATTGCAGCAGTTCAAGCCTTGTGCTGAGTGTTGGATTGAGATTACTGTAAGAAAGTCAAATGGAGACCCTCTATTTGGATGCTGGTTGTCAGAGATGCTGGGTCCAGAGTCTCCCTATGTAGATGAATTGTGGCTTTGTGAAGCTCTCTAGGTAGGGATCATGGGTTCCCATACTGTGGGTATTTACTCATAGAAGGTCCAGGTGTAATGGTGGCTTCAGGTGAGGGTTCATTGATGAAACATTGTACCTGGACAGTTCTGCCCACCCTATGGTAAAGGTGGCGATTCAGGGGTGGGGTATTAGGATACTGATACAGTGCTGGAAATTGGGAATGGAGTCTTGGGTCTGGCAGGATCACTAGAGCCAGAGGAGGACTCTTGGGCTGTGACCTGAGAACCTCAGAGCTGGGACAGGAGAACCAGAAACAGGGCTTCTGAGCAGGTTCCAAGAGTGATAGCAACCCTGTGCAGGTGGCAACTTAACAACCGGTGGGGGAGGAGGTAGGGCCACATAATTGTCAGGCTATTTCACAGGTTCAGGGGCTGGCAAATGCCAAGTCTCATGGATGTGAGTTCCAGAAGCCCAGGGACTATGGAGTTCTCCCCACCCTTGCCCTCCAGTTTCTGCTGAAGCAGTTGTCCAAAGCTTCCCAGTTTGGAGTTTTTAGCACTTGAAGCAACTCCTTTGCTCAGATCCTATTGTGGTGGAGAGGAGGAGCACATGGCTTCCAGGTACAGGTTACATCTCAGAAAAGTGCCCACTGGGTCTGCTCCATCCCCAGCCCAAGCAGGGAAAATGTGAAGGATACTGATGCAAAGTTGAGTCTGATGCTCACCTAGTGCTCAGTATCTGAGAGCACAGGATGGTGTCTGCTACAGAAGTTCAGGATTGACTGCCATTGCTTTCTTACCATACCTGTTCTCTGTTGCAGGTGCAATGACTCTGCATAGACTCTTGGCAACTCCCTGGTCTGTCCACAGATGTTTGTGTCAGTGGAGGGAGCCTCTCACAACTCCACCACAGAGCCTGTGGGGTAGGTTCAGCACCTCGGCACTCTTCTCCTAAGCTTCCAAAGATCCCTCAGATCACTTTATTCTTGTCCAATATATTTGTCCTTTCTTTCTCCTTTACTGCAAATGTTCCATGTTGTTTCTCTGTGATTTCATAATGTTCCTTCTGAGAAGAGCTAGCTGTAGCTAGCTCATCTGCTTACAATTTACAGTCCTTTCCTGGAGAGTGGTGTGCTTGCAGGCTGTTTCTAGTCTACCATCTTCCTATTCTCTCTGAATGGATATGTTTATGACTTGATGTTGGTGCTGATTGTATGGATGTACATTAAATATGTACAGTTTTTTAATATATCAAACATACTTAAAGAGGTTTTAAAGAGAGAGAAAATACCACTTGATGAGTTTTAGTATAGAATCAAATTTTTAAAAATCTACACTTATATTTAAAAAACTATGAAAATACCAAAAAACCCCACACTTCTCTTTCAACTACATATTTCCTAGAAGTATCATACTCTTCATATATACAAGTTAAAGCCCAACAAATTGAACATGGAAGAAGATATGAGACTTCATTGGTTTTCTAATAAGCTAGAAATTAAGAAAATACTACGGTTTCTAAATTTATAAAATGCAGTTACTTGTCATAAGAATATTTTATTTCACATATAATGGGTTTATTGTTTTATAGTAAATCAAAAACATATTTTTAATTTTTGTTTTGATTTCTAATCTGACAACATCATTAGTTAAAATCTACATAAATAATTTTTGGATTTTTCAATGATTTTTAAGTTGAAAATTTGAGAACTGCTGGCTTATAGTGGGAAAATAAGATCCTTAATGAACCCAAAAAAGAATCAAAAAACAACTGTACATTGTACACAAAAAGCAGCCATTTAAAGCGCAGACTTGTTCTGATCATGGTATTCAGAATATACTACTTTCAGATATTTAGAAATATGGCAGAACCTCTATAGTTGGCCCCCTCCCTACATCAACCACCTCCTTAAGTCGACTTAATTTTCATAGACCAGACATGCACCTCAGGTACATATCAGTACAGTAGGTCTAGTTTCTTATATTGACCACTTCTGTATGTTTATCAGGCTGTCACAGACCGTTGGGTGGTCAACTTGCAGAGGTTCTATGTACCATCACCAAATTTATACACAAATAATTGCTTTTACCTTTGAAGTTGTGAACTAGAGATGCAAGGAAGAAATAAAACATTGTCTTGAAATGAGTTTGATAGTTAAAGATTGACATTACTTGGGAAGTCAGACAGCCTGGATTTCAAATTCTGATTCTCAGTTTCCTGGAGCTACTGGGTTGAGCTGCTTGGAGAACACTTTCTTATAAACAGAGACAGCTAAGAAGAATACCAACCTCAATGGGTTCTGAGACTACCTAGTCAATGCATATGAAATACTTAGTACAGTGTTTGATATTCAGTAAAAATTCCCTAGTATCTCTCAGAATTTCAACTATGCTATCACTATTAATCCTATTAGGTTCCTACATTAAAAGATCTTCTGAGAGAAGAGAGATAAATGATTAACAATAATGTATGAAGGAAAAAAAAGAGAGAGAAAGTCCAAATATGTTCTTAGGGAATACATTAATTAGTCACTTTGACATTCATACTATTATCTTAGACATTAAGGAATTGACTAAAATGTGAAATACTGTTTGTAGTAAATATTTATCTGTAATTCATTTTCTAAATGAGAAAAATTATTGACAATCTCTGAAAGACATGTAAATGGAACTTGCAATCATCCTGGACCAAATAAGAGAATCAATTATTTCTATTTTTACTAATGAAATCCAGTAACTAAGGTGAACTGAAACAAATGTGATTTAAAACATAAAAGGTTGTATATCCATATTGCGAAAGTTTATCAAACTTTCTTTTTTTTATAAAGCAAAATGGCACAGCTGCATCTTCACCTTTAAATTATCCTTTTTGGAAAAATGCATGTTCAATTTATATCAAGTAATAAAACCTAAAATTAACATTTTATTGAAGTACTTGGCCAGAGATGAAAATGTTAATGTAAATAATAAAATGCTATAAATATGAGTATTAAATAAACACCTTATTGGTAGCAATACTTGGGAGTGTTTTTTCTTCAAGGATAAAATATTTTTCTTTTAAAGGATTCACTTTTAGTTTGCTAATTTCCTTCTACATTCTGATCCCAATCCTAAAATTTAATTCCTAAGTGTTATGATAATTAACACTTTACTGTAATGTGGTCACAAATCCATTACAATGACAAATTTTACATTAATAAAGGACTTATTGAATATGAAGAAGTACGGTCATTCCTTATTCTCCTAGCAGATTACAAACTCTCCTCACACTCAAGACCCACCTTCCTCTCAGTGGGACTTGAAGAGATGAACAGTTGGCCTTTTCTACACACAAGTTTTTCATCCCCCAAACACTCCATTTTCCCTCCATGTTTGGTTGTGGATGCTGAACCCAGCCCTCATAGAGAGGGATAATAGTATTTTTTTTTTAAATATATAGAGGTATGTCAGTGGCCTGCACTGGTCAAACCTGTGTTGACGTTCAAGAGTCAACTCTATATCCATTTAACACTTCCTTTATCACTAATATATTTATGAAGATCTACATAAGCATCAAAAAAACAGTGATAAAATTAAGCAGATCAGATTGGAAGTGGGGGAACCAACTGGCCACAAAATCTGCATCTGTATTACATAGCTAAATTTAGATCTACAGCAAGATACCTATAAAAGGATATTAGCTAAGAAGAAGAAACTTAGAATTATGAATAGCAAAATTTTAACTATGCTTTTTTGGGTGGTTATTTTTAAAATTAATATGTATGGTGATGAATTAGAACATGGTTTCAAAATATATTAATTCCAATTACAATCAGAAAAAATTCATTTCTTTCAAAAAATACACGTATTTATAGAAATGTACACCTTACCTGTCAGTAAGAAATAGTAAATGTAGATTTCAAAGGTGATATTGACACTGATTGTGTTAAATAAAGGATTGGTCAAACTGCCGGACAAAAAGAACCAGGAAAGGCAAGGAAAGAGGGAGAGTAAGAGAAGGAATGAGAGATGAAAATTACCAGTTAGGTACAGTGTAGACTGCTCACGTGAAAGGTACACTAAAAGTCTAAAAGCCCTGACTTTACCACTGTACAACCCATCTATATAATTAAAAAAAAATCATCTGGAGGCTGAGGCAAGAGAATCACCTAAGCCCAAGAGCTGGAGGTTGCTGTGATGCCACAGCACTCTACCGAGGGTGACAAAGTAAAACTCTGTCTCTAAAAAAAAAAAAAAATTATTTGTATCCCCTGAATCTATTGAAAATGAAAAAAAAAAAATAAGCAAAGCAAGGAAAAGAACTATGAAAGGATTTAACACATTAGTTATGCTAAAGAAATAGAAACTAAAAGAATAATAATTATATAAAATGAACTTTTTATGTTTGATTCTCAAGAAAGAATGTTAATGTTGCTATGAGTCTGTTATGTATTTTGAAATAGAATAAAAGACTCACTGAACAAAAAGCAAAATAATTATGAGAAGGCTACAGATGTCACAAATTATTTTTCAGGCCCTGATGCCTTCGGTGCCATCTGTATTATGTGTGTTTGGGTTGGTTTAAACAACTTGATGACACCTTCATAAATTGGCATTCATGCTGAGGATGTGAATTGCGTTACAAGTGAAGCAGCATATTTCTGTAAATTGTGCTGTGAAATTTGTTTTCAAATCAAGAACATAATAAAACACACTCTAAGTCAGCTATAGAGAAATGTGTGTCCAAAACATCTGCCTCCCAAAGTATCTGACTGGATATGCACTCAAGTAACAAATAGAATTGTGTTGGATTCCTAAAAACACTCTTTTTAAGACTTCTATCATGGAGGCGTCCCCAAACAAAAAAGAAAATATTGACACTTAAATGTCCTTACTTGAAAAGCTCCTTTGACTGCATATATATATACATATATATATGCATATATATATTTTTTTATAGCTGAAGCTTCTTTTACTTATAAATGTCTGGTGAAAAGTTCTTAAAAATTAGAATTTAGTACATCTTCATGGCCTGCTTTATAATAAAAGGAAAACCATAACATTCTATTTCACACTGCATGCTGTGAAATTCCTTTGATAGTGACTGCTATAGCTCTGCAGCTTTGCTTTAAGAGATGATATTCCATATTTTACAAAGTTTCTCTTCATATTCCCCCACTTAGAAAACATTTCATGGACACTTTTAATTTTAAGATGAGTATGAATTAACAAGAAGTTAAATCATGCATACAACTTACCAGCAAATTTCCCTTTTCATAATTTAGTTGTAATGAAATCAGTCATTATGGTAAAATAGCATTAAATATTTCACTTGCAGAATCCTTTATTCCTCTCTATATACGTTTGTTCATTGAGCATAGGTTTCATATTTACTATATGCTAGCAAGGTAGAGATAAAGAAAATATAGTCCCTGATGCACTCTCTGGGACAGAAACATATAAAATTAATCGTAGTACACTATGTAATATGTGCTATGGAAAAGGTATAAACAGAGTTCTGGTGATGATGACTACTTACCAGACCTGGGATGGAGTTAAGAGGGTGAAAGGAGTTTAAAAAGGATTTAGAGTAAGGGGTGATTTTGTTAGGAAGTGAGACATGAGTGGGAGTTTATCAGATGGACCTGTCAGGAAAGAGGATTCTTAGCAAAGGGAACGGCATGGTAAAAGCGATATAACAATAAGCAAAAACTGAGAGCTCTAAAAAGTCCATGCTGCTTCTGTGTGACTGGATCCGAAGGCATCTTTGTGACTGAGGCTACAGATGAACTTGGAAAGGCTGTCTGGAGGAGGCTGTAAATGATGCTAAGGTATTTAGCCCAGGGTGTCAGTGAAAAATGTTAGGAAGGGAGCCACATGACCGTCTCTGCATTTAGAAGACAATTCTGGAAGACTTGTGAAAGAAATTGGAGCTGGCTGAATGGGGAAGGAAGTTGACTGCAAAGCTGGCAACAGGGAGATAAATTAAGAATCTACTGCAGATCCTCAGGCAGAAACTGATAAGGAAAGTGAGATTGAAAGAATGAGAAAAGACTTGAGGAATATGTACTTGATTCAACGACGGACTTTACAACTAACTGGATATGCAGGGTGAGCGAGAGGGAAGACATTGCTAAGCATTCCATGTTTTAGACCAGTCGTCTCCAACCGTATGGATACAGAAATTGATTTCATGGAAGACAATTTGTATACAGACAGGGTGGGGAAATCAGTTTGATATGAGTCTGAAAGTAACTGATTTGTTATGCTCTCTGTGCAGTCAAACCTCTCTGCTAATGATCATCTGTATTTGCAGCCGCTCTTCAGCACTCCTGTGACCCCCTCAGCTCCACCTCAGATCATCAGGCATCAGAGGCTCAGAAGGAGCAGGCAGCCTACATCCCTCACACCCACACTGCACAGCAGGGCTCGCATTTCTATGAGAATCTAATGCTGTTGCAGATCTGGGAGGAGGCGGAGCTCAGGAGGTAATGGGAGGGACAGGGAGCGGCTGTAAACACACAGAAGCCAAGCTCTCTTGCCAGTCACCACTCATCTCCTGCTGTGGGGCCTGGTTCCTAACAGGTCTGAGGACCCCAGTTTTAGATACTGTTTCTTCACTCTATGCTCTAATCCCCACGTGAAAAATCTCTATCAAATCTGTCAAAGGCAAAAGTGGTCAGAGACATTTTGGTACAGGCTGCTGATTGTGAGCTCCTTCTTCCAGGTCATGTGGAACTTGTCTGGTGTGTGACCTCCAGCAAGTCGCTTCCGGGTCTTAGGACCCATCTCACGGAGGGGTTCACGGGATGGTGTGGCACCTGCTCCATATGCAGGGACACCCACAGGTAGGCATAAAAGCAGGAGAAGCTTTGGTGCAGACACGTTCAGAGTTCTCAGGAGCAAAGACTTCGTAACTGTTGAATAAATTAATGACAATTCTGCTCTTAAAACCTACTTTTGGATTACTTGATTCATTAAGGTTTAGAGGCCTGCAGTACCTAAATCTAATTCCTAAAATGGCAGGTTGAGTAATAAGGCAAACTGGTGTGTTCTTGTTCCTTCAAAAGTGAGTGGCTGCTACCCAGCTGCAGAATTTACACTAACAATCTAGCCCAGCATTGCTGGGTGTCTTTTCTGGTCTGGTGTTGGTGTGTGTGTGTATTTGTATGAACAGATATATTTAATAATGTTTAGTTTTAGAGCAGTTTTAGGTTTACAGAAAACTTGAAACTATTTCCACATGCTCCCTTTCCTCTGCTTTCCAGGGCACACGGCACAATGTCCACCTTATTAGCAACTTGCAATAAAGTGGTTGGTTTTTTACAACTGTTGACTCAGTATCGGCACATTATTATTAGTCCATAGTTAAAATTAGAGTGTTGGTGTTACATTTGGTATTATAATATCAAAATTCTATGGGTTTTGACAAATGTCACTATCCACCATTGCGTAAAGACACATGTTCACTATTAGAGCATCACACAGAGTATTTTCATTGCTTGAAAATCCTCTGTGCTACCCCCACTCATCACCTCTCTCATCAGTTCCTGACAGCCATTGATTTTCTATTGTCTCCACAGTTTTGCCTTTTCCAGAATGTCGTATTCTTGGAGTTACACAGTCTGGGCTCCTTTCACCGTGCCTTCCTCTAACAATATGCATTTAAAGTTCCTTCTTGCCTCCATGACTTTTTGTGACTGGAAAGCTAATTCATTTTTCTCACTGAATAATATGCCGTTGTTCTGATGCACCACAGCAAATCCCCCCTCCCTTTCTGTCTGTTTCTTTTTTCATGAGACTAGAGTTCTGAACTCTTTTTAGATGAACTCTTTCAAAGTTTAAATTTTGGCTACTAATTTTAGTTATTATTGATAGTCAACATCCTCTGCTTGTTAAGAGACTGATTCGTTAACCACACTCCCCCAAATTATGATTTAACTAGATTGAAGTTGGGGGTGAAATAATAAATTTGCATATCTACAGAATGCATACAAATTTGCAGATGCTGCTGGTGCCCGGCACATAATTTGAGGAACAGTAGTCCAGATAATCAAAACAATAAATTTGGCCTAACAGAGCTGTTGAATAAAATCAAGGCACTGAGTATTTTCATGAAGAAACTTTCCATACAGGTGGTGCCTGTGGCTCAGTGGGTAGGGTGCCGACCCCATATACTAAGGGTGGTGGGTTCAAACCTGACCCCGGCCAAACTGCAACAAAAAAATAGCCAGGCGTTGTGGCGGGCACCTGTAGTCCCAGCTACTCAGGAGGCTGAGACAAGAGAATCACTCAAGCCCAAGAGCTAGAGGTTGCTGTGAGCTGTGATGCCATAGCACTCTACCAAGGGAGATAAAGTGAGACTCTGTCTCTACAAAAAAATAATGATAATAATAAAAAGAAAAAAAAGAAGTTTACCATAGCTTTAGTTCATGTGCTAAATACATATAATGTGTATGCTTTCCAAATCAGCATTCTTGTAGGAAAATATGAATAGCACAATGGCCATCACAGAAAAACTACAAACTGAAGGAACATCTCAATCATGATTTTCTTCTTTTGTATTTTACATGATTATGTTTATACCACTATCCACAATAGACTTTCTTTTGATACCAGAATTTCTTAAAATGAATGTCTATTAATTAATTTGCATGTTCTACTAGAACTTGAACAAGAATACCTTTCATCATGCTGACTTCCAAAGAGGCTCAGATTCCCATAACCAAGAGCAAGAAATTCTAATACAAAATGAGGAATGTTCTACTTCTTCTCTATGTGTATATGTTAAAACAAAGTATTACAATTATCAGAGGGATCCCTAACACTGGGTTTCTTATCCTGTTTTCTACTGCCCCGGGGAGGGATCCATTTTTATAATTCAGTAGTTCATAAACTTGGATGAGGGAAAAAAGAATATTCTTTTTTATTTTTTTATTTTTTTGCAATTTATTTTTGGCCGGGGCAGGGCTTGAACCCACCACCTCCAGTATATGGGGCCGGCACCCTACTCCTTTGAGCTACAGGCGCCACCCAAGAATATTCTTTATTTTAATAAGAGGTAACATTAACTGTGAATGTAGACAGAAAGTCATGAACACATTGCAATACTTGTTACTCTGTCACTAATAAAATCACAGATATTTTCGTATGCACAATTTAGTTGGAAGTATCTAGGGTAATCATCTATGCTCATCATTACTTTGAAATTATGGTAGTTATTAGAGGTACATTAAGATACAGGTAGCATTACAATACATATTTCTCCATTATAAATTTATTTTTAAATATCTGGTCATTATAATTTAATATAATTATCTTCTTTTACATATTTTTATATGTTGTATATTTTAAAACTTTATTATGAGAAAGACTCCACAAGTTTAACCAGCGTTCTCAAGGAGCCTATGGCATTTAAAGGTTAAGAGTCTCTGAACAGCTTGGTAAAAACATCCTTCCTGTTCCAAATTAACACTAAGGATCCCATTTAGCTTGAAGTATTCCCTCCAGAATAGTTTTCAGTTCTGCCACCTGACTGGTATTTTTCATGTTCCGTGTATGTGTGTAAATTTGGCTATTTAGACATTAGAAAGACCCATGTCTTTCTGCATGAAAATGAATGAACCACAGTATGTTGAAAGAGTTTTGTTATGTGATCTATGTGGATTTCTTTAATTTGACCACAGTATTGATCAGGAGAACAACTGAGATCAGCAGATCAGCTGTGTCATGTACAGACATATTTACTATATAAACTGCTCCAAAAAGTGAAAAGAGATAGATGAAAGTAAAATTTGTCCAGTGATGAGTTAAGCCCCTGATACCCAGATGTTTACCTTACTGGTTCTTTCCAAAGGCTGGAGATCCTGAAATTACAACTTCTCTAATCAAACTAACAAAATCATAGGGGCTATTATTCATTATTTTCTCAGGAAAAAATATGTTAGTTATTATAAGAACTTATGATAAATTATTTTCAACATCCATGGCTTTCTATTCAAGTATATGGAGAGCAATATAGTTATGTCAACAAGATTTCCTTATTTTCTCAAGATCGAAAATATTTCCTTATGATAATAGAGATGTAGCTAGAAAAATGTGGTAGGGCTCTATTACAGTCAACAATAAAAAAAATGAGAGATAGCAAAAATGGAAACAGAAGTCACACTTCTATAATTGACTGGAAGTTTCAAAATGCTTCGGTTTTATTTCCCGATGACAAATTCAGTGAACAATAGGAAACATCAAGGATCCTATTTATCCTTACATAAAGAAGGAAATAAAGGTTATATCTTCAAGTAAATCTTATATAGTCAAATGTTCTAAACTTATCTTGTTTTAAAACTTCCTGTGGCCAGAAAAAGTTATTTTAAGCAAGTTGTTGTTCATTTTTCAAATTTCGTGTGCATCTACTCCACTAAATGCTTTCCAAGGTGCATGTGGAAATGTATGTCAATTTAAGAAATCTCATATTTTTTTCTCTGAATTTCTGATTTAATATCAACTTCTGTATCCCAGATTTCACTTGTTTCTCAGACTCTGACTCTATAGCTTGGTGTCTGCTTCCTGTATGGTTTCAAAGATGCAGAGCCCTATGGTAGTACTGCCCACAGTAGCTGAGACTGTGATTACATCTGCCCTGTCTACACTCCTTTAACAGCAATACTGGTATTTGATAGTTTGCAAACATTCTCAAGAACTATCTGGCTAAATCCACATAGGCCATCCAGCCAATCAAAGAAGCTGAGACTATACAATTTCAATGCATCTTAAGTTTTCTTTGCAAAGATAACAGAGACAATCATAAACTAAAAACTTATTGCAATTAAATTTTATCTATCTAATTTAAGTTCAAAGAACTGTTTTTTATTTCAACAGATGTAGAGGATACAAGTATTTTTGTTGTTGTTATATGAATCATTTATAATGCTGAAGTCAAATCTTTTAGTGTACTCATTACTAGAATAATGGACACTGCACCTGATAGATTTGTTTTTTATCCCTTGTCCCCCTCTAGCTTTTCCCCTTCCATAATTTCCAATGTTGATTACACCACTTTATGACTAGCTCCTGTATGTGAGAACATGTGATATTTTCTTTCCATTCCTGAGATACTTCACTTAAAATAAAGTCTTCCAGGTCCTTGCAGGTTGCTGCAAAGACATTATTTCCCTCCCTTTTATAGTTGAGTAGTACTCCATGGTATACATAGTCCACATTTTCTTTATCCATTTATCAGTTGATGCACACTCAGGTTGATTCCGTTATCTTTGCAATTGTGAATTGTGTGGTGTTAAACATTCAAGTGCAAGAAATTTTTAATATAATGATTTATTTTCTTTTGGGTAGATACCCAGTAGTGAGGCTGCTGGATCAAATGGTGTTCTACTTTTATTTCTTTTAGGACTTTCCACATTCTTTTCTCTAGAAGTTGTAAACATTTACTTTTCCACCAATAGCATATTAGCATTCCCCTTCCACTGCATGTCCAACTTCTATTATTTTTCATTTATTGATAAAGAAACATACTGAAAGGGATAAGGTGACATCTCATTGTGCTTTTGGTTTACATTTCCTGCATGATTACTAATGTTGAACTTTTTTTTATATGTATCTTGGCCATTTGTGTAGCTTCTTTCGAAAAAAATCCGTTCATCTCTTTTGCTCATTTTTTGATAGTTTTTATTTGTTTGTTTTTCTTCTCATTGATTTGTTTTAGTTCTATGGTCATTTAACATTGATCCTGAAAAACTCCTTTTATTTGGCAAAGTGAGTTAAAGTTCAGTTTTTCAGGAATCCAGATTCATCTTTGGTATTCAAAGTTAAGGTCAACTAAAGTTAAAACTCATTTGACTGACACTTTGTACGTGTATGTGTGTATTTCATTCTTTTATTGGGCACAGGAATCATGTCCACTACACAAAAAATGTATTAGGATGGAAAATGATTACAAAGAACTAGCAATAAGAAACTTATAACAGAATTAGCACAACCCATAATTTACCAACACTTCCAAAATGGATTATATCATTAGTGACTCACAGCAGGCCAGAAGCACAAAACTCTCAAGTGGAAAAGTCTTGAAATAGCTGATAAAACAAGCTGTGAAACTGAGAAACAGTTTAGCACTATGTGTTCATACTTCCCTGGCGCCTGCCTTCTGAAGACATCTAGGAGCTTCTATTTCAGAGTCAAGGAACTCAAAGTGTTGAAAGCAGACAAAGCGTTTGCTCTGGAGCTAACAAAACTGGGTTTATATCCTGCCTATGTCTTCTAGTTACTAACAGTATTATTTGGGCAAGTCAAGAAACAACTTGAAATTTCATATTTTCCATCTGAAAAATGGGACTGATATCCGACTTGCCAACTCACATGATGTTTTGATGTTAAAATGAGATGCATAACGTGAACACATTTCATAAATTAAACACACAAGCTTATAGTATGGATTTCCATACATGATGTTTCACACCATAAGAAAATGCTACCTGTGGAGTAGGTGAGAAGAAAGTGGAACTGAGAACAGGTTCCTAGCATGGCAGGTAGTGTTAACCCCCCTCCCACTTTACCCTGCAAAGAGAATTTGGTTACTTAATCAGGAGCATTTGAGGATGGAAGACTCTTTACTTTGGGGAGTTTGTTTAGAAAACTTTCAAATCTTCTGTGTTGATGGTTTGGACTCCAAAAATAATTCTATACCTCAATAAATGTTTTTCATCTAAGAGACAGAAATTAATATTGCTGAGCATCTAATAAGCCAGGAAGATACCGTATGCTTTAAAGATATCCTTTTGATTATTTATAACCAAAAAAAATTAAGAAGTCTGAGGCTGAGAAAGTTTTAGCAAATTACTGAAGGCACAAGTACTACTTGAAAGATTTTGGATTCGACTCAAGACTTCTGAATTCAAAGTTTTTCCAGCAAACCACAGAACTTATTCCCAAATGTATATGTGTTAAATCAACCTTGTTTTCTTCCTGCCATCAGTGCTGGATAATGTAGTGTTGAAATTTTATTATGGGGTCATTTTAATATTTATTTACTGGAGGGACTATAAAATAACCACACAAGAAACGGGTAAGAATAGTCAGATGCTATTGTAATAATTTAGCATATTAATTTTCTCCATAATTTTGAAAGGCAGACATATTTCCAGGTTTCGGATGACAGCAGAAGTCTGAGACTTAGTCACTTCCCTATACTGCCTCTTTAAAGGAGAATATCCAGTTAGAAAACAATGTATAATTTATTGTTTAAACTGTGTTCTTTAGAGAGTAAAAGGGGGAACCGCTAATAATTATTCCAGGAAGCAGGTATAGACCTGGGTAAATCATTTATATGGCCACTGTAAACAAAGTAGAGAACAATCCAGCCAAGTCTCCTATCTCTCCCCTACTAGAGATAGTCTTAGAGGGGATGGAGGTTAATTTTAGATGTCAACTTGACTGAATTAAGGGATACCCAAATAGCTGGTAGAGCACTTTTCTGGGTATGTCTGTGAGGGTGATTTTGGAAGAGATTAGCATTTGAGTCAAGGGACTGAGTAAGGAAGAGCCGCCCTCACTCAATGTGGGCAGGCACCATCCTGTTGGCTGAGGGCCCAGATGGAACAAAAAGGCAAAGGGGAGGTGAAGTCTCTCTCTCTTCTGGAGCTGGAAATTCTGAGTAATGTGGTGGGCCTGTCAATTAAAAATGCACTCGTTCTGCAGTTAAAGACTAGTTCCATGACCCAACTAAACTGACAAAAAGGCTGTTTTTGGAATTTGAATCTTGGTCTGCCTGAAATTCACATAGAGTCCATTCCCCCAGCATCTGTGCTTCTGTTCTGGATGTACAGGGGTTCTTATGAATTCAGATATTCATGTCTTCCTCTTCCTTTGCATTTCATATACTATAAATACATTTACTTCTCATTTAAGTTAGTCAGAGATAACTTCTCCTCCTCGAAACCAAAGCAACATATTAGGTACAAGGATCAAACCACAGGACTGCTCACATACCCTCAAAGGGCTCTTCCGAGGCCTTGCAAATGTTACATAGATATTGGATGTTCTTTTGGGGGCAGGTTGGCACATTAGCTTCGTATAACTACTATAACAAATTACCATGAAAGTGGTGGCTTAAAATAACACAAATTTATTCTTTCACAGCTTTAGAGGCCAGAATTCTGAAGTCAAAAGGCACAAATCTATGTGTTCTCAGGGCAGGCTTTGAGAGAAAAACCCATTTCCTTGCTTTTTCTGGCTT
Organism: Otolemur garnettii; assembly: GCF_000181295.1. Taxonomy (NCBI): domain Eukaryota; kingdom Metazoa; phylum Chordata; class Mammalia; order Primates; family Galagidae; genus Otolemur; species Otolemur garnettii. The sequence goes on along the minus strand of NW_003852493.1, from coordinate 1,715,597 downwards.
GCAGAGGACGAATCAAAGGAATCTACTAAAGCATGTAGTATCCATCTGGCATCCAGTCCTTGGTTTGCGTCCTTTCATTCATCTCCAGAATGCATCACCCTGATTTCAGTGACAGTTGTCACACGGCCTTTTCTCTGATTCTGACAACTCTTGCAAGGACCCTGTGATTACACTGGGCCCACAGAGATGAAAATAATCCAGGGTATTCTCTTGATCTGAATATGCTTAATCATGTCTACAGAGTCCCTTTAGGCATATAAAATAACATTACACATTCTGGGGATTAGGATACAGACAAGTTTTCATGGGGGTGGTATCATTTAACCTACCATAGCTGGCAATTTACTACTTAGGAAAACAGACTGGAAATAAAGATGCAATATCATAGGAAAAAACCATCTCCTAAAAGAAAAAAAAATAATATATATTTGCGTGTAAATATATGCATGCATGTATGTGTACATACATTCATTTCTTTTTCTTCTTATGAATTTAGTGAGATCCAATCCTGGAGATTCCTCACTGGACATGATAGGCTATGATGTGCTGCACTGATTCTTATCTAGGAATAAACAATTTGTTTTTCAACCTGCTGGGAGTGCTCCCAGCAAATAGATGCATTTACCAGCCCAGTTTTGAAGACTTCCTAAATTGAAGAGTTTTGCCTTTCTCAAAACCCTGTACTCTTCCAAAAGCAGCCTATATCTAATGATTGATCGATTTAGGGTATAGTGATATAACCCACTTTTGCCAATCTGGGTGCAATTTGGAAGGAGAATCCCATCTTCAAAACCCTCCATAGGGTTGGTTGAAGCTTCCATTACAAAGCATCACAGATTTACACGGTGGGGTGCAGTAGCTGGCTAGAACCTGCTCACAAGAGCCAACTGCATTTAAATGATTATCCTCTGCTTCATATGCAACTTGATGTCAAGTTGGTAGCTTAAAATCAGCCATAGTGAGACTACATACACCTCAGAGACTACCTCCCAGGTGTGACAGTTAATTTTAAGCATCGACTTGGCTAAGCCACAGTACCCAGATACTTGGTCAAGCGTTACTCTGGATGTTTCTATGAATGGATTTTTAAATATGAGATTAAAATGTTACTTAGTACACTTCGAATAAAGCAGATTACCCTCCATAAGGTATGTGGGCTTCATCCAATCTGTTGAAGCCCCCCCCCCGCAGACTTTGTATGTGTTTTTTTTTATTTCATATTAATATGAGGGTACAAATTTTTAAATTACATGGTTCTTATTTCCAAGGTAAAATTCGAATTATAAAAGAACCCCTCACCCAGAAGGCGTGATATACTTAAAAAAAAAAAAGAAAAAAGAATGACCTCTTTTGAAGAAGAGGAAATTCCACTAGCAGACACTCCAAACTCCAAGTGCAGCATTCTCTCTTCCCTAAGTCTCCTGCCTGCCAATCTGCCTTGAAGAGTCTGGACTTGTCAGCCTGTATAATCATGTAAGCCAACTTCTTAAAATAAATCTCTTATCTCTGACACACTGCTCAGAAGCACTCTACCATACAGCAGCCCTCCTCATGGTGCCCCGGCTCCAATGCGCCACCCTGTACCTGCATGGCCAGCCTTCACACCCCACTGGGGCCCAGCTCCTTCTGCCAAACTGCCTCTCCCTGTGCACCGAACCAGTTTGGTACTTTAATCTGGCTGGATGAAAGCACTTCTCCCTTGTAAATGTATTTTTTACCCCACTCCATTCAGGCTTTGACACCCTACAAGGATACCTTCTAACCCTACTCAGATTTGGACATGCCATGCCTGGCCACCTTCCACAAGATTTGCCAGGTCTCCCCTCCATCCAAGGCTGCCTTTCCACCAGGACTCTCTCCTTACCCTGCCTGGGCTCTGATGTCCATGTGGTTGCCTTGTTTGTTCTCTGCCAGTTCTGACACATTTCAAAACACACGAGTTTCTTTTCTTCCTTGTGAGGGTTCTGACTCTACTTTGGCTCAGTTGCCCTCCTCTCGTGATCAGTCCCTCCTAATGACTTAGGGCTAAGGTGTTGAGGAAGGGGGAGGAAAGGGGAAAAGGGAAGGCTGTTGCTTTATTTTGCTGTTCCTGTGATGACTCCCAGAAGCTCATTTAATAAAGAGACTGGCTTTTTAAAAAACTTTTCAGATATTTAAACTAATTCCTGAAAATTGCTTAATCATTAAAACTCAACAAGTGTCAGAATTCCTCTATGACCCTTAGAAGAACAGAATTTTTAAAGTGATATCTCTGGTCTATTGGAGAAACAGATTATACAAAGTTGATTATACAAAGTATATCTTGTGTACTTTTCACTTTTCCTCAGCCAGAATGTAAATCTCCAAATGGCAGAGAATATGCCTTACCATATGAGCAATCACCGGATCCTGGAACCTTTCAGAATAAAAGAAGGCTATTTTATTTAGACATGTGAAACTTTAGGAGAAATTGTCCACAGTACCTGACCTAGGTCATGACACCAAAACACATAACAACAGAGCCTAAAATAATGATAGCCTTGTATGCAGAGATCCCAAGAAAAAATGTTCCTCTGCTCCTGTGGCTCGGAGGGTAGGGCTATGGCCCCATATCCTGAGGATGGTGGGTTCAAACCCAGTCCTGGCCAAACTGCAACAAAAAAATAGCCAGGTATTTTGGCAGGCACCTATAGTCCCAGACACTCGGGAGGCTGAGGCAAGAGAATCACCTAAGCCCAGGCATTGCTGGTTGCTGGTAGCTGTGATACCACAACACTCTACCCAGGGTGATAAAGTAAGACTGTCTCTACAAAAAAAAAAAAAGATCCTCTGCTCAGTACTCTCTTGAACTTATAATTCATTGAAAGTCTTCTGCCACCTGTGGAGTTTGACCCACTGATTCTCTTTCTACTGGGTTTCACTAATAGCCTTTCTCATTGTGTAATTTTCTTCTCAGCTTGGAGCCCAGATCCTGGTTTAATTTCACTTTCTCCAGCCAAAACCCATAATCTGTGCATTTTGGTAACTCTTCTTTTAAACTCCCTCTTCATTTAATGGAATGAATATATCCCTTAAATGGAATGAAAACATCCCTTAAATTCTTCTATTATAAGAATCAGAAGCCTGTATCGCATCTTATCCTAGTAAATTAGATTCCAACAATTCTAAATTCTCCTGGAAACTAAAGAACTAAAAGAAAACCACAAATAACAAAATGTAAATAAGCATTTAAGAATGTAATAAAATGATTAAATACTCTAATAAATGGGTTGTCCTTTCTAAAGCTAATTTGTATTTTGCTGATATTCTGAGGCATGCACTTTTGACTGATTGGTTCATTCCTATTCTCTGAAAATTGTAATAAATATATGTGTGGGGGAATTAATAAAAAGAATAAAAAGGAAAAGGAAAGGAATTTTCCTCAAAAGAAAAATAACAAACAAGAACATTCCTTCCAATTTACTGATGCTTTTCATTTTGGTAGACAGTGAAGGAGGGAAAAAATATCTCCAAATAAAGATGTCCAACTTCTAACAGACCCTTGTTCACTTATGTTTTTCTGCTACTTAAAGAAAAATATTTTTATTGACATTAATTTCATATTGACTTCAGACAGGAAAAAAGTTGGACCCTACTATTTTCATGTGCTTTTCAACTTTGAATTATTTTTTTAATTTTTGGAACTCTTTTGAGGAAGTTTGCATACTTTCACTTGGTCTGAGATTTTCACTTCAATTTCAGGTTTTCGAAAAGTGTATTTATTATTTATGATATAATTATTAAGTCTATATGATTTGTCAGATATTTTGCTAGATATAAGGATTATAATCAGGAAAAAGAAGACTCAACCCCTGTCCTCCTTAAGGTCAAGACTTACTATAAAATAAAAAGTCATTTTTAGTTTTACTAAACAATGTAGTTGATTCTTTTTCAGACCTCTTGATTTTATGAACCCTGAGTTTGTGTGTGTGTGGTGTTCAAATTCAAATATCTATTCTAAAATCCAATTCTAAATTTAGGTCACTAGTCCTGGTATGTGAGGCTGATACATCAATGTGATTTCTTATGTTCCTTAAGAATAACTTTTCAATATTAAAATTACACAAATCAGTTGAGCTGATAAATTAAATGAAGTTTTTAACTTAACAGTTCTGCATTTACATAATAGTATTTCTTCTCCTGAGCCCCAACCCCTATATGCACTGCTTCCCTGAATATCAAGTTGAGGTTATTGATGTGTTTCAATGAACCTCTCATATTTTTCCTGGAAGTGCAGTTATCTCATGTCTCTATTACCTTTTGATAAGAAAATGTCATTTTAAAATCATATAAATATTTAATCTATAACTCAAAATACCAGATTTAATTCACGTAACACAAAAATGTACTGCTAGATATAATCCACGGATGTTTCAGCTGCATTTAAGTTATTAATCACCCAAAGATCACTTTAGGGGCCTTTTTTTATTGTCATTTTTCCCCATTTTGCCTTAAAAATATAAATTTCTGGATTAGTTCCTCCTTTTCAATGATCAATTCTTAATTTTTTTCTGCTTTAAAGTTCTATATAATGCCTGAATTAATGCCTACTAGAAGGTTTTCTATATACTCAGCATCCGTAATTCAGTGTGATATAGAGGTTTTGCACAATTTGGCATGCTGAGAGGTCCAGTGATCTTCATCAGGTAGAGTTTACATCTTAAGAAAGACCTCATTTTAATAAAAAATCTTAGACCTAGAAGAAACCTTGGATAATATTAAGGTCAACACACGCGCGCGCGCGCACACACACACACACACACACATACATATGTTTGGTATTTTTTTTTTTTTTTTGGCCGGGGCTGGGTTTGAACCCGCCACCTCCGGTATATGGGGCTGGCACACTACTCCTTTGAGCCACAGGTGCCGCCCTATATTTTATAAATAAAGGCCAATGACCTTTGGAATATAAGTGGTGTGAAATGAGGGACCTAATTAGCTGATGACAGAGGAGAAATTTTTAGAAATGTTATACTTATCTGAATTCTGGTTTCTTTTTTTCTAAATCATGGTTTAAAACCGATATTTCTCCATGCTCCTATTTAATCTCCACTGTTTCTACTAACTCCTCATTGTTATCTCATTCATCAGGTTATTCATCTATATTTACAATCCCTATTCCTAGGATTCCTCCAGGGCTGTTACTGTACAGATGCAACTCTAATTAAGCTAAAGAATATGAAGGAACACAGAACCACTCCAGCTGCTGCACGTCAAATGGAAAACAGCCCTCATTATCACAGTCATCACAGCTGGAGTGACAAGTGGACAATAGCAGTGGGATCAGTAAGGAAATACTCATAGATGTAAAGAATGTGGGTTGAGACAAAATTTTGTCTTTTTTCACAAGTGGCTTTAGAAAACTCAGCTAACTACTGTGGACCTTCATTGCCTCATCTATAAGTGATGATTGTGACATCAACTCCTCTGCTATTATGCATGTTGAATGTAATAAAATATTTAAGCAATAAGTAATAATAATGGCCATCATAACTGTATATAAGGGATACTGTAAATATAATAAGGATATGGTTAAAACTATTCATATATTTAAAGGTGGCACCAAACTGACACTTTCATAGTGTAATTTCATGGTGATAAAGCGAAAATGTGCCAACAAATACACTTCAGCTGACATTCGTAAACACAGTGAGGAAGGGACTCTGTGTGACTTAAATCAGTCTTTCTGTCTAATAGTGTTCTTTGTAAGACACAAATATTGAATGAAGATATATAAAAACAAATTAATATATTTTATTAGGAAGACCATATCTCTGTCTAGCCCCTATATGACCAAAAATAATATGAAACCATAACTGTACAGCTGCCACTAGGTTGTCTCGTCTGCATCTACCGCACTCAGACCATAACTGAAATGTGTGTATCTCAGGTCCACCTCATCCCTCTCAGCCTCCTGCTTCTGGGCTGCAATTTTACGACACAGTCTATTAAGCAAACAGTTGCAGCAAATCACTTCTGTTAAAATCACTCACAGCTGAATGAGCTCTCAGAGGAGCAAAACTGTTTATGAAAGGCACCAAATGTCTTTTTAAAAGTTGTATTATTTTGGAATTGTATAGGACAAAAAAATTAACAATTAAATAGATACTTCCCCACATATCCCCATTGGAGGTTCTTCCACCGATAATAATTTCTTTGTTAGTAAATTATAGCTTTATGACAATTTTTCCTCTTCCAGAGTTTTTTCTCATTTTTTGTTTGTTTTTATGGAGCTCTTGCGGTGCTATGCAAAACAAGGAAATAAGTTTTCAAAAGAAAAAATTCACCTATTCTGTTAAGTTGCTCAGCCTTATCTTTTCCTAGACACTGGTCCTCTTGGTTATGATAAAAGGTTATAATAAGGGCATTGAAAGCTTGTTTTTCCAAGTGTTATTTGTTGTTACATCATTTTAATTATCAAAGAGAACAAATATTTAAAGGTCTAATCTCATCCCATATTCTCTGACTTCTTGGAGTAGTATTACCCACTTTTTTCTTACACCCCAATGCCACTTTCAGCATTATTTATCCACCACCTTCTACATTGCTTTATTCAAAGTCCACACCATCTGTCTCAGCCACCCACCTAATCATTCCTGGTGTTCTTCTCTCCCCTCCCACCACAATGCCTACCAATGCTCAACTCCCTAAAATCATACCAGTATAGGATTCACATTTTTTCTTTGTTTTCTACTCTACACTCAACTTCAATCATTTTGATGCATTTGGCATGAACTTTTCAATCCCCTAAATGCAGAAATGTTCGTTCTAGTTGAACACACATTCAGCATACACTACACATTCATTGGACCCTGCGTCTATGTATCTTCATTGAACCAAGTACACAGCAGCATTTCATAGATATTTATGCTTGCCCTTTATGATATCGATATCCTTACCGTTTTCCCCTCTTTGCATGAATATTTCAGTGTCCTCTACCACCTCAAGAAACCCAAGTAAGGGACATAAGAAAGAGCACAGATTTGAAGCCAGAGAGTCCTGTCCCAAACCTGCCTTTGAGGCTTGTACACTGTATGATAGCACACAAATGTGGATAAGTACAATGCAATAAGAAAAACACACGATAAGTAACCCAAAACTTCCAACAGAAGCTGCTGGAAAGATAAGAGAACTAATACAGTGACCATGAAACCCTATCACTTAGCTCCAGCTTTTTATGGGAGCAGATTAGGAATTTGAACAGTTCACGAAGGAAAAAATTTCAAAAGCACTGGTTAGCATTTCCTCCTTGGGAGGCAGAGAAGAATAATACCCCCTAGCCAAGTGACAAGGACCCCAAAATATTTTTTATCAGAAGCAGTAGCTGCTTTAGAGATCAGCATCTAACTCCTGCACAGATATTTACTGACTGTAAACATAACCTGAAAGGATTCTCTGGTGCCATAATGGACTGAAATGTGACAGCAACTTGACTAGGTTTCCCTAGTGTTTGGAGACGGGAAATCTGAAAGCATCCAAGAGACTGTAAGGGCTGGGTGGAGAAAATAAGTCAGTGGTTGAAGATCAGTACCTTTAAATTTGGTGGATCAAGGAGCATTGAGTTGTTAAGGGCAACTGGACATGGAGAAGTTAGAAGTGGAGTCAGAGAGAAGTTAGCTGAGGCCATGGCATCCTGGTGAGTCTGTGCTCTGCACGGCTATCTGCTGAGGTCAGGGAGTATACATGTAGTAAAATGAGAGGAATCTCGTTTACTTTTAAGCCTAATGTGAGGATTGCAGAGGGGGCCTACAGGTAGAGGATTTATAAACATCTAGCATAGTTACTGGTGCCCAGTAATTGCTCAGTAAACGAAAGCTAAAAGGATAGTCAATTTTAATTTTAGCATTTTTTTAATCCTTCTTAGCTATCGCTAAACTCCAACTACTTTGATTTTTCTTGATCTTTTACAGACAACATTATATTAATCCTCAACATTGTACCACTTCCAATGTCTATTTTTTCTTACACTGTTCCAGGCTAAATTGTCCTGCTGGGGTGGGAGGGAATATGACAAAAATGCAATCTCATCCCAAAATAAACAAACACTTCGTCAGCTGGTTATCCCTCTACAAACCTATAAACTCTCTCTGTAGATCGAAAATCAAAGTCAAACTTTTCTGCCCATCACACCTCTTCGTTAATTTGTAAATTCACTCTATTAATATCTATTGAGTGCCTATAATACAAAAAATACTCTTTTAAGAACTAGGGATATAGCAGCGAGTAAAACATGCATAGAATTCTGCATTCAGTGAACCTACGTTCTAGTGGGGAAAACAGACAATAAAGAAGATAAGTGGGTAAAGCACATATTATATTAGACAGCCAGTAGCATAAAGGAGAAAAATACAGCAGAGGAAAAAGGTAGAAAGTATCCTAGGTGGGTGTGACTGTATCTAACATGACATTTGAGCAAAGAGCTTGAAATAAAGGCGCAAACCATATAGATATTCAGAGGAAAAACCTCCCATGTAGTCTCATGCTGAGAGGCTACAAAGTGAAAAAGTTTTGAAATAGAAGCATTCTTGATGTGCCCAGGTGTTCACCTATACCAAGAACAGGGAGAAATAAGCATGAATTGGTGTATTTTATTTAAAAGGATTTTATATTTTAATAGGATCACTGACACTCCTATATTAATCAGAGACCGAAGGATGCCAAAGAATCAATCAAGGAAACACAACAAGATCCACTAAGTAGATTACCACAGTTAATTGAGGTTAAAGAAAATTCAGCGCTTTAACTGGCGTAGTAACAGTGGCGATGATGAGAAAAACTAATATTTTGAATTAAAGGGTGGGTGAGATGTTGGTTGTAAGAAGAAGTGAACAGCTGAATGAGAAGTCAAGGTTTGGTCTGGGCATGTTGAAGACTATAGTTTCCACTTTCTAAGATGAGGAGTTTTGGACATGTTACGTTTTAGATAAGTATTAGATATTCAAGGGAGCGCATCAAGAAACTGCTGGATAATCAATTCTAGATGTCAGGGGAGGAGTCTGGGATGGAGACTGGGATGATATTGAAAATAGAAATAATTGAAATAATTGAAATAATTGAAAATAGATAATTGAAAATTATCAAGGGAATGGGCACCCACAGAAAACAGGCAAACTAGTAAGAATAGAGTATAAATGTCTTACCACAATAAATAAGCGAGGTGATGGCTATGTTAATCATTTTGATGTAAGCATTCCACATGATTTATCAATTCAGCACATTGTGCATTAATGTACACAGTCATGATTTATTAAAGAAAAAATAAAAAAGAAAACAGCCCCATACCAGGGTTTTACCAGTAAGGTAAACCTACATGTGACAGGGTACATAGAAACCAGCAAATGACAAAGGGAAGAATGGCCAGAGAAATAGGAGAAAACTAGGACAGTGTAGTGATTTCGAAACTAAGTGAAAAATGTGCTTGAAAAAGGAGACAGCCATCAACTGTGTCAAATTGTGCTCATAGGTAAAGAAATCAGAGCACTGAGAACTGACCATGAAATGTAGCAATACAGGGATCATTAGTGACCTAGGCAACAAAAATGCTGCTGACATCATGGAAATTAAAGTCAACTGAAGTGAGCTTAAAACAAAATGGCAAAGGGAAGAGCGGTTTAAAACAGTGAGTACAGCCATCTTTTTCAAGAACTTTTCTGAATAAGAAGAAAAATGGATATGTCTGTCAAAATGTTGTCCAGAAATATATTTTGTTCATGTATTGGTTTTTAAGGGAGACTATGCTATTAAGAATGCTCCCTCCCATGCTATTAAGATAGCATTGTCTGTCAAAATGTTGTCCAGAAATATATTTTGTTCATGTATTGGTTTTTAAGGGAGACTATGCTATTAAGAATAGCTCCCTCCCATGCTATTAAGAATAACCCTGTGACAGAGAGAAGAATTGATTCATGAAGTGGGCAAAACTGTTGGAACACTGTGCTTGAGTAGTTAAGAGTTAAGAGCAGAGGGCACCCAGGTGATGGGCTGGTTGTAATCAGAAATACAGACAATGCAGTCATAGTTAGTAGGAGAGAAGGTTGAATGCAGCGTTACAAATTCAAGCAAGTATGTAGATGCGATGGTGAGACTAGTAGGGGTGTTATGTTATTTTCAACTATTTTTCTCAATGAAATAGTAAGATTATAAGCTGAGAATGAAGACGGAAGAGCAGAGTTTGCTGATGTGAGGGGAATGCTGAAATAATGAAATAGTAATTTATAAAGTGTGAAAATGAATGGACAGAGGAAATGTCATATGATTGATAGACAGTGTTGGGTCCTGCTGGAGGACAGTGAGTATTCATCTTATGACAAGTCAGCATAACCGTATGAATTGTCCTCTAAATGAGTGCATATTGTTTTAAATGTCTCTTCAACACACTACAGAACTATGCTACTCTGTGCATCTCTTCATGCTCTTCCTTCCACTTGGAATTTCCGTATTCTCCCTTATCTGCATGTACACACTTCTCCCTTATCTGCATGTACACACCCATTATTAAAAAGCTAACTCAAACTTCATCTTTTTTGCGAAGCTCTTAGTAGTGTAACTTTCCATCTTGTGTTTTCCTCTTGTATATTCTTTGGTCCTGTGCAGCGGTCAAATGTAGATACTCAAAATTAGACAACCTTGATTCAAATTATGAATTAAGGTTCTGTCCTTGAAGAAGTTCCTCAACCTCTCTGTTTCCTAATCTATAAAACAAATACAATAAAACATGAGATATACTTCAGAGGGCTTCTATTGAAAACTTCACGAGGAAATGTACCTAAAGTGAAAGTTCAATAGACTGCTCTGTTCACAGTAAAAGTTCAAATGTACACTATTAACTACATTTACCATTAGCCCAGAATTTATTAATACATATGTTTGAATTGTTTTATAATGGTAAAATGTCTTTCTAAGGACTATGCTATATAAGTTCACCAAGGATAGGAACTATGTGCTATACTTGTTTCTAAATGTTTTATAAAATATTGCTTAGTAAGAAAACACTGGTTAACTGTTTATTAAATTTGAATTTTAGTTATTAAATAATAGAATTCAACATCATCTTGCATAGTATGGTGATAAAATAATTACATTATGCTGGATCTTTCCATTTGAATTTGAAGGTAGACCACCATCTAATATGAACTGTTTCTTTCCAGAAGGCTTCCTGACATTTTAGTGAAATCTTCCCTACCTATATACTGTATCACCAAACAAAAAGCAAAAACATACCAAGAAATGGAAACAATGCCTTTTCCCAGGGGAAAAATACAACAATAACACACTATAAATACAACACACAAATATGTAATAGAGAATATATTTTTATGCATACATATATTTTATTGAAAATTGTAACCATTACATGCATTACATTTATGGCAAAGTGAACCTGGCATCTATGAGTAAAATTTATTTTGACATTGTTTGACGTTTCGTGTTTTATATAAAAATTACATAACAATATTAACTATCAAAATTCAAAGTCAATTTCAAATTTTCTCATTTACCTAGAAATCGCTAATCAGAAAATAATCAAGCGGTTTCTAGAGGGCAGCTCTGGAAAGTTTTAAGAATATTAATTATTATATACAATGAGAATTTTAGATATATGCCAACATCTCCCATTTCATTAAAACTATTTCTTACATCCTGGGTTAAACTATTTAGCTATGAATTCAAAATCCTCCTTAGGAAAACTATACTGTAAGTTGGCATTGAAGCAACTCAACCTTCCCTTAAGACACGGATGTGCACAGAGAACATTCGGCCATGATAAAACGTACTCAGAATTTCATTCAGAAGTCACACAGCATTTTTCTAGCATTAGTAGAACTACCTGCTTTCTTAAGTTGAATCAATTTGCAAATTTTTGGTAAGAAATTATAACTACTTTGTATATACTATTTTTTTTTCATGTGATGAGCAAAAAAATGACACAGTTGAACCACAAAGACTAATTTGCTACTGGTCCCTTTTAGCAACATTAGAATTTGAAAACTGCTTAAAGATTGTGCTTTGTAAAATTGGGCTAACCAGACACATAAATGTAGCATTGAATTACAAATGGGAAATAGAAAATTAATATATTAATTGGATTTCTGAACTTTGTTATATACATCTTTTCTTTTTGAGAATGACTACAACCTCTACATGCTGAAAAAAAAAAAAATTGCCTGAAGCTAACAATAATAGTTTCTATAACATTTTGATGTATCTAATGAGCTTCTATGTGGAATTAATTTCACCATATTAAAATTGATATTTAGTATATATCTCTGTGTATATTATATTGTTATGTATATATAAACAATCAGCAATACCACAAAGTCATTCAACTTGAACCATCAGGGTCATATTCTGACTCCTATCTTGTGTTTTTTCTTTGTATCCAGCCAGTCACCAATTCTAGAATATCACTTCAAAGTATAATTGGGATAATTTTACTAACAGTTCCTTTCTCTCTTCCTATTTAATTCCAATTTAAAACCCATGTATACATGCACAAACACACTTATATACACCCATTTATACACACAAAATCACATGCCCATTCCTCCTGAAGCTATCTAGAAAAATGGTGATCACCCCTGTTCATTTTAACTTATGTTTCTAAGGACACTATGCTACACAAGTCTCTTATCTAAGCACATCCCCATGAATATTAATATCCAGCAGGGAACCTTATTAAATTCAGGCTTCTCCTATCTATAATATCTTTTATGTCATACTATAGGAATAGCTCTTGGTAAATATTATTAACATCAAACCATGTTCCTCTTCCAAAATCTCATAGTTGCTTACCTTGATGTGTCTAAAGAAAGGGAGAGACATTATTTTTAAGACTTTTCATCATCCCCCTGGGAACCATCATCCCCCTGGCTAGTTACATCATTCTATTTTAATTGTCTTTTCACGAGGCCTCATACTTTCTGCATTAATTAAATCATCTTTTACCATTCTCTACTTGTACAAGCCTTCCACATTTTAAAACTTGCTTTCCTTTTTCTTTTTTTAAATCTTATTTTTTTGGGAATAAAAATCTGTCACATTTTATTGCTATAAGTTCTGATTTTTAATGAGGATTAAATAAATTAATATTTCTGCTCCAAATCACACAGAATCAAAATGAAGGAAACAAAACAAAATAATGGAAATTGAAGCAAACGTTTATAGCCATGAGAGACAGTAAATATAAAAACTCTTTCAGTCTCAAATAATTCAAGTAGAAAAAGTACAAACAAAATATGATTACCATGGTAGATTTAGAAAATTAAAATTAGATTCCCTGCTTTCTCAATTAGAATTTACAAAACAAACGAACAAACAAAAATATATTTGGGAAACTTGAGTATTTAAACTCTTTAAATAAATAATGAAGAGTATAAATGAAATAATAACCAGTGAATGTACCCATATTTGCCTAGAATCTGTCTTAATAAGTAGATTTATTGGCCCTACTCTAACCAGAATCGGCTTCTTCCTCTATATTTCCTTCCCTGCCCATGAAGTTGTCTCATTTCTGTGTTATCCTGATTCCACACAAATATAACTTCTAATGCCTGGTTCCAAATACATCCTCCTATAAAACTGTCCTTCATCTCACTGCCATACATTGTCACTTCTAAATTCATATTACAAGGTTCTAGATGTTGAGATGTTCTATTCTATAATAAAGAATTGTATCTCTTCGTTTCCATGGGTACACACGGAAATCTTAATAAATGATAAAAATATAAAATAATAAAATATCTTTGTTTTTATAAAAAGTTAAGGCTGTGAATAAAAACTGAAAACTAAATTTCTAACTATGGAAGAAACTATCATTAAAAAATGATCAAGGAAAGTTAAATATCTTACATAACAGATTCTGATTCCAAAATTTACTACAAAGCTACAATAATCTAAATGATGTGATTCTGGCATAAAAATAGACATATAGTCCAATGGAACAGAGTGGCCAGAAATAAATCCTTGCATATAAAGTTAAATGATTGTCACCTAGGGCACCAAAACTATATAATGGGAAGAGAACAGGCTTTTCAATAAACACTACTGATAATACAGAATATCCACTTGCAAAAGAAAAACATTGGGCCTTTACCCTATGTCATATACAAAATATAACTCAAAATAGATCAACGACATAAATAAAAGGGGTAAACTATATAACTCTTAGGAGAAAATATAGGCAGAAAGCTTCATGATATTGGATTCAGCTATAATTTCTTGGATATGATGCCAAAGGCACAGGCAATAAAAATAAAAATAGGTAATTGTGATTATTTCAAAATGAAAAATTCTGTGCATTAAATGGCACAACAAACAGAGTAAAAAGGCAATCTATGGGTGGGAGTATACATTTGCATGTTATATTTCTTACAATGAGCTAATGTTTAGAACATATGAACACCTACAACTCAACATTTTCTTTTTGTTTGTTTTCTTGGCAAAAAACTTAAATAGGCATTTAACCAAAGAAAATATAGAAATGGCCAAAAGCCCAAGAAAAGATGTTTAACGTCACCAGTCATCAGAAGACTACAAATCAAAACCATAATGAGATACTACCTCAGCTCTACTAAAAAATTATTGGTGAAGGCGTGGAGAAATTGAACCTCTGTGTACTGAAATGAAAATAGTCCAGTCAATATGGAAAACAGTATGGTGACTCCACAGAAAATATTATCATGTAATCTAGCAATTCCCCTCTAGGTATACATCCAAAAGAATTAAAAACAGGATCTCAGAAGATAATTGCACACCCACATTCACAGTAATGTTATTCACAATAGCTAAGGGTAGACGTACTTCAAGTATTTATCCATTGGTGGATGGATAAACAAAATGTGATTTATACATTGCAATTAAATAAATTTTGATGTTTAAAAATTAGGATATTCTGACACATGGTACAATATGCAAGAACTTTGAAGATATTATACTAAGTGAAATAAGCCAGTTACAAACTGACAAACAGTATGATTCCAGTGATACATGTTTTCTGCAATAGTAAATTCACAGAGACAGAATGTAGAATGGTGGTTTCCAGGGACTCAGAGAATGTGGAGTTATTGTTTAATGGTTATTGAATTTCAGTTTTGCAAGATGAAAAGAATTCTAAAAATTTCTTGCACAGAAATATGAATCTATTTGTAGAAAGATAAAGAAAACAAAACTATATAAAACCAAAGACAAATAAAAAAATAACCAACCCTTTCCATTGTAACTGAGGCCTATGAATTGAGCTGACAAGAGACAAATTTACAGGACAAAATGCATACAAATTTTATTTGATGATAATAATTCAATTTCTACATCATGTAGAAAAGATCTTCAGAGAAAAGAAGTGAAGATCTAAAGCAGCAGTTAAATTTTGGTGGGCTTATACTATGCATACCAGTTTAACAAAGAGTAATAAGGGGATTTGGGGAAGATGGCCGACTGGTAGCAACCCTGGTCAGAGGCTCCTGAACAAAGGAAGAAAAACTGGTTGGAATCAGAATCTATGAAGTCAAAGACGGGGAGCTGAGC
>NW_003852493.1:1685592-1694520 GCF_000181295.1 Otolemur garnettii | reverse complement strand
TATGAAAACACCACACTGTACCCCCAAAGTGCATCAATGTACACAGTTACCATTCAATAAAAAAAAAAAAAAAAGAATTTTAAGAGTAAAAACAAAAACAAAACAAACAAACAAAAAAAACAAAGAGTAATAAATTCTGGAGAAGTAACAAGGCAAATTATAAGGGCACGAGGCTTCCAGTGGTGGCAAACTGTGATAATATATGAGAGAAACTAATAGATAATAAGTTTTTAAGTAAGATTTAGTTTAGGAAGTCTTATCTCAGCACCATCTCCATCTCTAAGATGAAGGTTTTTCTTTTCCTCCCTGTATGAGAAGGATGTATGCCCTGCTTTTAGGTAGAAGAGGGAGGGCTGAGAGATTTTCTGTGCCTGCTTTTTATTACTTGCCTTCAGATCAAATGATCTTTATGTAACGTCACATATTTTAGGTAACACAATGATCCTCTCCATCCTTAACACAATCATTTGTGTACTTTCAAACACTTTGTGGTGAATCTTGAGTTATGTATACTTTCACACTATTTTTTTTTTTAAAGTTCAAAGCAGGCTCAGCACCTGTGGCTCAACGGCTAGGGCACCAGCTACATACACCAGAGCTGGTGGGTTAGAACCTAGCCCGGGCCTACCAAACAACAATGACAACTACAAGCAAAAATAGCCAATGGCGGGCACCTGTGTTCCCAGCTACTTGGAAGGCTGAGGCAAGAGGATCACTTGGGCCAAGAGTTTGAGGTTGCTATGAGCTGTGACACCACAGCACTCTACCAAGGGCAATATAGTGAGACTCTGTTAAAATAAAATAAAATAAAATGTTCAAAGCAATAGTGTCAGATAACTGACTTCCATAAAGAGACTATAGAGGGGTAATTCAATTTGAAATGAGGTCACACAGCGCATTTTCTGCCCACAGTAGTACTTAAATGTATTCCTGAGAACATGCCTAGATACGTTTTACATTATTTTCTTATTTAAAGGAATTTTATAGCATTGCAGCATTATTACCCCAAAGATAATATTTAGGTCTCTCTTTTCCTCAAATGTGTGTGTAACTTATATACATAGACATACAGGTAGACATTCTTACAAACCACTTTTAATTCAGGTAATGAAATTAATTCCACACATGAGCACATTACATAAATCCAAGTATTATAGAAATTATTATCATTTTCACAGGCCAGAATTTTACCAGCATATTAAAGCTGTAGTCATTCTCAAATTAAAAAGAAAAGATGTGGAACAGAGATGAGAAATCCAATTAATATTCTCATTTTCCTTCTCCTTTGTGCAATCAATGCTACATTTATCATGTTTTAATTTATGGGAAAGGTAATCCATATCAACGAACAGGTTCTCACATGAGATGGAGCACAGAAAAATATATACCATGCTTTATTCCTGAGTTATGCAGTAAATAAATTCTTTGTCCTTTGAGAGAAACTTACTCAAATTTGTATGCTAAAGCTCTTCCTCCAGTAATAATGCAAGACCGCTAGAGTCTTTTCCTCTTTATCGACTTGCAAGTCTACATATATAAGAAACAATGATTTGGTCTAGGATATAAATAGCTGAAATAAATTTCGTATTTTCTCATTTTTTTCTTGATGAAAAATATTTAAATGCAAGCTGCATTATAACCTTCAAATAACTTAATACCAGCACTAGAGGTGCTATTCAATATCTGAATACAAGTAAATGCTAGAGAACGCCAGCATTTTGTTTTAACTGCCGAAAGCTTTTTTATATTCAGTCCAATAATTACTGTTAACTTCTTATTCAAAAAGAATTGGAAAGAGGAAATGGAGTAGACAATTGCTTAAGAACTTTCTCTTAATCCAAAACAGGAGCTAGAGGGCATAAGAGAATTCCATGAATAATAATAATATAATGACAAGGAGCTGAAAATATTTTACAAAACTATATATTTCGCTAAGAACTCAGGGCAGCTCTATTCTTACTTTGTTATTTTTGCAGTTACAAGTGTGTTCACACAGTATCATAATTAGTTATATAAATATATTCTTTATATTTCACACAGTTAGGAACTATTACATCCATTTTTTCCTCTTAAAAGGCTAAGCCCCTATTGGATAAATAATAGATAATGCTGGTTGTTTGAGTGATTTGTTGGTTTAATGGAAACTGGGACTGGAAAAGTTAGGGACTTGCTCAAGATACAAAAGAAAGCACACAGCCCAGTCTTGAACCTGATAATGGTTTCATGTCTAAAGATTTTTCCTCCTACTTGAAAAATCTTTCTCCAATTGACTTTTTATTCCCCCATTTGTTTTGCAAATAATGCAATAGAGTCATGCCCCTAAGTCACTGATGATGATCACAGTCATAGCCTCTACTTTTTCCTACTTCCAACAAAGCTTAGAGGGATGGCATGCCTTAGAAAGCCAAAATGGGATGTCAAGGAAATACAGTTCAAACACTGCTTTCAAAGAACAATAAAAAATGTGAAAGGGCAGCACTCAACCAGCAGGGATCTCACAGACCACCAAGGCTTGTACCAAAGGTTTTTGTTGGTGAGGGATGCTGCAGAGCAGCACCGAGGAGGAGAGAAAAGAGAAGGGAGAAGAGGAGAGAGAGAAGGAGAGAGAGAAGAGGAGAGAGAAAAAAGCAGGAAGAGAAGAGGAGAAGGGACTAAGAGAAAAACACCCCCTTATATAGGTTCAGTTAGGGAAAGTCTCAGAATGGTGATGGGATGGTAGAATAGCCAATAAGGAGTCACTGCTCTGGCGGGAAGAGCCCTTAGGTGCAGGCCATAAGTTTGAAATTTTCAGTGGGTCATTGGGACAGGGAGATGAGGCAAGTTTTACTATTGGGAGATAAGATGTTTAGCGGGCAACTCCTGCTGAAAGGAGCTGTAACTTTAAGAGTGAGACAACTATGAAACTAGTTTATACAGTTTATACCTTTCATATGAAAGCTATAACCTAATTATAGCTTAAGAATATGAGGAGGAGGAGGGGAGGGGAGAGGGTGGATGGGTAGAGGAAAGGTGATTGGAGGGGTCATCTCTATGGTTTATCTTAAAAGGGTACAAGTGAATCTTTCTAACAGTAGAATATAAATGTCTTAACACAATAACTAAGAAAATGACATGAAGGTTATGTTAATCAGTTTGATGAAGATATTTCAAATTGTATATGAAAATACCACACTGTACTCCATGATTGCATTAATGTACACAGCTATGATTTAATAAAAAAAAAAAAAGAGTGAGACAACTAGTCTTGGTCTATTTGAAAGCAGGAAGAGGCTTTCTGGGAAAGGTGCCTTTCTGGGGCAATTATCTAACAAAATGCTACACATTTGTACATCTACGTAATGTTTGTATATTTGCTTTTTTATCTTTATAAGGTATTATATATCATTTGATCAGCTCTGAGGATTAGTAAAAAGAAATGAAAACATTTAAGTGCTTAAGGTACAATCAACTTATTCAAGTGTAAGTTTCTCAAACAGCCCTTTTCTTATTACTCAATTCTTCTCTACCTCTTACCATTCTGAGCTTTTTCATTTGTTCTAAGTTCCAAGAAGCAGAAATTTAGCCTTATTCACTGCTATATTCCCAGCACACAGAACACTACTTGGTATACGCTAGCATACTGAGTGCTGAAAATAATGTATTTAATATAACTTAATAGGTTTTTTGTTTAGCTTGGCAATTCCTTCTCTCTCTTTCTCTCCTTAAATATTAACATAGAAATAGGTTATAAACCAACAAAAATGACATTTATTTATGTTCTGAAAACAGAAATATTTAAAATCTTCTTCTAAAATCCAAGTGACACCAATTTACAAAATCCTAGGCTACTAATTGATAAGAAACATGCTAACAAATCTTAATGCTGAGCTATCAAGTTATAAAGTCAATATTCAGTTTTCTCAATGTTCTGAATTAGAATTGTAGAACATATCAGGTTTTTCAAATTTGTGGGGAATGGGCACAGAGGGCAGCAGGTTAGTTACCGCTCTCTGGAATTTTATTTAAACATATACAGTGTATGGTCTAATAAGAATCCCAGAAATAAAAGATCTTCACAGAGGTAAGTAATCTAGAAAAGATTTTAATTTCACTTAAAATAGACAAGTACCATATTTGTTTTGTGGTTTCTTCCATTTTACATCCCCTAAGTAACTTAGGATTATATATAAGTGTGTTACATATGAAAACATTATATTTGTTAAGTTAATTAATATAAATATTTAAACATCCCTAAGGATGGAACTTACAGAATTTAACTCCAAATTGTCCTGAAGATTCATTACAATTGCCTCTAAGAAAAAATATTTTTATCTACACTTTTATTCATGAAAAACGAGAATATCTACTTAGATTTTTTTCTCTAAATATACCTTTCAATATTTGTAGATTGATACTAAGGCCAAACACAGCATTAAACTGTGGAGAATTTTCTGAATTCTGTAAAAATAATCTAAAGGGATACTGTAGTAAAATATGTTAGGCACAGGTATTTGCATAAATTTGCTTTTGGGGCAGTTCACATGTTTTCTGTGTATCAATTCAAGTTTTCCACTGAAATAAGTTATGCTTTTTAAAATAACTAATTATTTGCAAATTCCATTTTTTACATCCTTATATAATTTCATTTATCTCAGACATCACTGGGGATGGCTCAAAGTCTATATACCTTATTTTAGATATAACTGTCCAAACACAGTCCTGTACCTGATTAATAACAAAACCACCAAATATTGTTATAGATAACATGAGTATTTAAAATGTATTAGTACATCTTTTAGATGTCAGTTTGATATGTGATTCACAGTTAAGTTCTTCAGCATTAGTTGTTCCTAGGCAGTCACATAACAGAGTCAAAAAGTAATTTAGGAAGACTCAGACCCAAAGAAACAAACAAAAAAGGAATATAGGTATTAACTATTTTTATGGTAGAATAAGAGAGCATTTACTTTCTCAAAGCTAAGTGTACGGAACTTTCTATCTGGCAAGAAAATATAGTTGTGTGACACATTTCAGCATTTTGGTGAACGAGGGACTGCATATACAAAGCGCTCCCAGAAAATAATAATAAATCTAAAAATTCCTGTTTCCTAGGAATCTTGATGTCAGATTCTTATCCTGCATAGGTTTAGGCTAATGTGTATGTCTTCATGTCTTAGTTCTTACCAAAGTAAGTTTAAAAAGTAAAACGGAAGTCAAAAACTTGGCATAAGTTTATAGAATAAAGATATAAAGTAAGAAAATGTTTTTGTGTAGCTATACAATATTCCTAAGATATAAGCTAAGGGTTAATACAAAAGGGTTCAAAAGCTAAAAAATTGAGCTTATAAAGTAAAAAAGTTGCCATGAGCTATACATTTATTATTGAAGTAAGAAAAATGTATTTTAGAAATTTGGTGTGGCCTAAGTGTATAGATTTTACAAATCTACTGTGGTGTACAGTAATGTCCTAGGCTTTCACCTTTACTCCACACTGGCCGACTGATTGACCAGAGAAACTTTGAGCCTTATAAGTTGTGTTCCTGGTAAATGCCCTATACAATATATTATTTTTTAATCTGTTATACCATGTTTTGACTGTACCTTCGCATGTTTAGATATGTTTAGGTACACAAATGCTCACTATAGTGTTAACATTGTCTAGCCATTCAGTATAGTAACACACGGTACAGCTGTATCACCGAGGTGTGATAAGCTGTCCCTGGGTGTGTAGTAGGCTGTATATAGTAAGGGGGTCTGTGTAAGTACCCCAGCGATGACAGAATCACCTAAAGACATTTTTCAATATTTTAGAACATATCCCCATTGTTAAGTGACGCATAACTAAAATCTATTAAAAAAGAATGTTTGTTCTATATTTGGCAAGGTAAAGCAAAGAAAGACCAACAAAACAACGCCTGAACAAAAACCCACTGGGCCTGGGTGTTCTGCAGGGCCTCTGCCATAAATGAAAATAATTTGTATTGCTCCACATACGCATCCATACTAAATTCCTTCAATATCACAGGTACTCACAACTATGCAGTTTTAGAATCAATATAAACTGAGATGAAATCTGAAATATGGGGATTACCAATAGGCCGGATTATATAACACGTGAACTTACCCTTCCAACCTTACGTCCGGCAGGCTTCTGTTAAGGGCAATCAAATCACTGGCCATAAGGTTAAATTGATTGATTTTAAACAGCTCTTTCATTTTCTCCTGGTCATCTTTAGGAATCAACACAGCCTTTCCCATTTCTCCCGGCCCTTCTTGGTTTCTTGAAATAACAGCTGTAAGACATACACAGATACGCACATACACAAACAAACAAATAATGAACTCAGTAAATAAAATTATGCATTAGGTGACATTCTAAAATGTATTATTTACATCCTAGGTTTAGCGAAATAA
This sequence comes from Otolemur garnettii, assembly GCF_000181295.1. Lineage (NCBI taxonomy): Eukaryota > Metazoa > Chordata > Mammalia > Primates > Galagidae > Otolemur > Otolemur garnettii. The sequence goes on along the minus strand of NW_003852493.1, from coordinate 1,688,127 downwards.
TCATCAAGACTTTAATGCTTACAAACCACACACCATTTTGATTCATTAGCTCAATTCTGCATCGTGTCCTTCTAGTATAGTCACATTATATGATCTGACTGGTCATTGACTTAATAATTAAATAATATAAAACTTCAAATCTTAAACCTTCTTAATCATATTTTCATATTCTTATTAGAGAGAGTTGAAGTCGATCACTAGGGAGACCAAATTTTGCAAAACAAAAAGGAACTTTAGAAAATACAGCAAGAGTCATTTATTTTCCTATCTAATTGTTTCAGTATTTCACATATGTATGGTCATTTCATCTTCACACACGCAGGCAAGGCTGATAATCCTTTCTCCTCATAGCAATTCAATTCCTTTGTTAAGACACTTTGAACTGTGTCAAAACAAGTTTCATAGTGGTGATGTATAATTTCAAATGTTAAACTGCACTTGGATACATATGCTTCATAAAAAGACCTTCACAACAATGTTCGGGGCTTGGCTGTTCAGTAAGAGAATGCGGGATTCAATATACAGGCTAATGTATATGTCCACTTCTCTCAAGTTATCACCACACTAAACTCCTTTCTATCTCGAAAGTACATTTCTTTTGTTTTGTTTTGTTTTTATTTTTTTCTTTATTAAATCATAACTGTGTACATTAATGTATTCATGGGGGACAATGTGCTGATTTGATATACAAAGTGGAATGCTTACATCAAACTGATTAACATAACCATCACCTCCCTTATTTGTTGTGATAAAACATTTATACTGTACTCTTAATAGTTTTCAAATGTACCATTGCATTGTGCACATTAGGTGATGTTACGTAATGTGTGTGAGTGTAATTGTGTGTCCACACACACACATATCTGTATGCATGTTAACATGTAATAATAAACTAAGGTTCTAGTTGACCTTGAAGCACCTTTAACTTATTCTTCACAATGATATTAAATTAGGTTAACGTGAAAGGACTGTGTTTCTGTTCCTGACTCTGTCAATGTTTTGCTATATTATATTAATATTTCTTAACACATTAATCTTACTGAATTTAATTGGCACATAAATTAAAGTTCAAACATTTGAGAAGTAGCTTCATGAAGTAGCAATGAAAATAATTTTATGGTTGGGGGTCACCACAACAGCTATAACTTTTCCTAAGTATACAAATTCCAAAATAATATTAAAATATGGTAAAAACTATATTATACAGCACACAGAGCAAACTTTCCTCTGACTTGGCCTCCACAGTTATAAAACATCAGAACTGGTATCATTAGCACCAATATCCAATTGATCATCCAGGTCTCTGTGAAAGGTTATCCTTACTTTGGCATGACATGAATCAAAGCATAAAAGAGCATATCTAAGGATTTTAGCTATGGATGTCTGGAAAGTCATTTAGCCTTAAAATCCTCTTGTACATATAAAAATAGTAAACAGCTGGAAAATTTCATATGGAAGAGACATACGTATTGAACTTCAAACTATTTAAAAGTTGCCATCTAAAGAAAGTTTATGAAAATTATCATTCACTTTAAGGGACAAAAATAGAAATGATGGAAGATAGTTTATGAGAAATCACATTTTGCTCATTTTAAGAAATAAATTTCTAATAGTAATAATTTACCTTGGGGGTTCTTAAGCTTATTTTCCCTAGAAGCAAATGAAGTTGCTGGAGTCGCCTTAGGTCAATTTGTGCTCGTGGTAAGAGAATTTCATTTAAGGTAATTCCCATTTATAGTATTTTAAAACAAAGTGTTACATGAATTTCTGTGGTTCCTTCAGGAGGATTTTTGATTCTGAAGAGCATAATCAGGCTATAATAACTCCTATGTGCTATAGATATTCAATTTCAATTTTTTATTACATAGTCTATGCTGCAACTTTAATGGCATTTACAAATCAATGATTTCTTTTTTTATTATAAAATGTTTTACCTGGTTGAAACATTAAAATATGGTTAAGAAAGCAATTTCCCATTCACCCGTGTAAAAGTATGACTACCTTCACTCTCTTAAATTCTGTGGGTAGCCTGAGATTTAAAATGACATAGTGAGATTAACAGAAGAAAGGGATACAAATTTATTTTTAAGTGTACACATGAGTCTTCAGAAGGAAATTGAAGACCCAGAGAAAATATTAGGTCCCAAAGCTTATAAATTTTTTTATATGAGAATGATAAATTATGGAGATGTGATTAGACAAAAGGGCTGGGCTAGGCCGAGTAAACTGTGGCATAATGAGTGGGGAATACATAGGGAAAGGACTATGAGGTGAGGATTATTTTAGTAAGGTTGTTTTTGTCAGGTTCATTCCAACATTGACTCCCAGTTTCTGGTGATAAAAATGCTTTTTTCTTCCTGAGGAGTAAGGGCACCTTACTCATGGGAAATTTTATGACAGTCTTTAGAAAAGGGAAAGTTAGATAAAGCTTCTGCAGCTCAAAATAATCAATATGCCAATATGGCAGTATTTGGGAGTAGAATGTTCTGAACTTCTTCACCTTATATAAACTCTGACCAAAAAAAAAAAAAAAAA
>NW_003852493.1:1680064-1685363 GCF_000181295.1 Otolemur garnettii | reverse complement strand
TGACAGGCACTCTACCAAGGGCAACAAAGTGAGTCTCTGTCTTAAAAAAAAAAAAAAAAAAATTCAGTTGCAGAGAAAGACACCAGAGCAATATAATGTTTCCAAGACTAGGAGAAAGATACAATTAAAATTTTACTCTGTGGGAAAGACATGGGTTCAATGGTAACATCTTGGACCTGAAAATCAAATTAAAACACAAAGAAGTAATTGGCATTTGTAATATTCTAAAGAGGTAACAATTTCCTTTTAGGTTTATACAAATTATAGTTCTGTCAGTGGTGGAGTGTATCATGCTTTAGTTTTAATTTCAATAAAATTAAAATGGTCATAAATAGTATCCTTGTACCTAGAACTGGTTGCAAGCACATGTATGCCAATGCCTTCCGCATTCTCAGATTCTTAAGTGAAGAATAGACAACAGCTTAACACATTATCAGGTAAATTGCCTCCTCTTAGAGCTGAACACGTTCTTCTACAATATACTCTCATAAATGGATATTTGACATTTAAGAATTTTATTTTTTTCTATTCATGATCAGACCTGATGGTGTTTTTCATTTTGCTCAAGCAAAAAGAACACTAAGTGATTATAGTAAGGAGCTAGTTGTCTTCTCTTTCTGGCTTTTACCTGGAAGAAGACTTAAAAATGCTGTTTTATTTCTTCAAATAGAATAGTGAGAATTGGGTAAGAATAAATTAATTGGGTTATGTGGTTTATCTCTGATCTGTAGTACTTTAAGGAGCAATTCCAATTTTTTTTCACCTGTTGATTTCTTCTAATAGTTTAGAAAAAAAATGGCTCCATGTGCACCCACAAAACATCATGTTTCCCCACAGCAAAACAATCAAAAAGAAAAAAAATCAAACAGAGTTGCTATTTAAATACTCTGTGCTTCTTCTCAACTCTAATAGGCAAATGTAATGTCCAAGGCAACCAAATCTCCATAATGGTCTCTATTGTTGATTTGAATATGAATGGAAATGTTCTAATTCCAAAGCTGGTTCAGACTGAAAAGAGAGATTAATATATTATGCTATAAACTATTTCCTCCTAATTATATGGTGGAATCATTAAAAAAGATAATTAATTTGATTCAGAATGTCATCATAAAGCTTGTAGAAATATGATTAAAGCAGAACCATTTCACAAATATATTTCATTTTAAGTAGTGCTTGCTTAAAAGATTTAAAAAATGTTTATTTTAATCCTTGAATTCCCATTCATAGAGAGGATGATTGACAAATAATAAGCAAACCAACTCATCACTCTACCACAAAAATGTGCATTATTAATTGCATTATTTGCTTATGTACATTACACTATTAATATTTTCTTACATGCAGAATTGCCCCTTTAATAATGCGCACTATACATTCGAAAAAAGAAAATCGGGCCATCCTATACCTGGGAAATGCTTGTGATGAATAAGAAACTCAAGTTGACTTTGAAGTAATGATTTTATTCTGCTAAAGGACATAGCAGTATATGATCATAGTGGTAAAGTTGTTAACATTGAATCCCAAATCTAAATATTTTCCCATGTAAAATGCTTTTCAAATGCTTCTGATCCTCAGATTGACTCAGTTGTTAATTGTTTGTTAGCATTTAAAATCTTTCCTTTCATTGACACTGTAGATCTTCTCTCACTTCTGTCACTTCCAATTGACTGTTGTAAATAAATTAGACTTGACTTTAAGCCTCTCTCATTTCTGAATATTCATATTCTGTTACCAATAAATCAGCTTCTCTCAAGGCAGGGCATTTTAGTCTTGTCAACTGTAAATGTTTGTAGTGAAGTCAGAAGATGAGAAAATCATCTCAGCTCTTACACCACCCCTCTACCATCAAAATCACTTTAGCCTCCACTTTAAAGCATTCTCCAGACTATTCTCTTTCACCAGGCAAAGGCCCTGAGTTTATCAAGGTAATTTATTTTATTATTTTATTTTGTTAAAGAGGCAAAACCTCACCACGTTGCCCAGGCTGGAGGACAGTGACTACTTATAAACACAAACATATGCATGACAGCCTCAAACTCCTGGACTCAAGCAATCCTCGCAGCTCAGTCTCCAGAGGAGGTGAAATCACAGGTGAGCACCACCATGCACGGGTCAAAACTAATTCCTGACAAATTCAGTATTCACTTGCTAGGTCCCATTTTTCTTAGATACAATAACGGATTGTAAATGCCAATGCAACATTCAGCTTACAAGTTAAATAACCAATTTAATTCTACTTAATTTATGAACAAATAGCAATTAATTGACTATCCCTTTGAAAAGGACTATGTACAAGTTTTATAAATCTGAAACATGTTACAGTTATGTATATTTTTTCATTTTTTATCATTGCCAGATGTGGTGTCCTCATTTTTGTCCATTACATTTAAGTAACGGAATTTTATGAAGTTTTTGTATTTTTATGAAGAAACCTGTAAATAGCAAGTCCTGACTGGATTAAGTCCAGCAGACATGAGCTACTATTTCCTAGGAGGCTGTCATGTATGGGATAATAAGTTAAGTGCTGTTTTCATCAGCTAGCTAAGTGGAAGATAATTCACAAAACCAAGAGAATGACATTATCTTTCTCTTATCTTTAAACCACAAATACATTCTTTGAGGATTTTTTTTGCCTGTTTGTTTGCATTTTAAGGCTAGCACAGAAAAAAGTTTATCAAGGAAGATAGAGATACAGAGTAAGAGCAAGATAAAGGCTTACAGAGCAAGATACATTCGCCATAGATATTGCCTGGGCAAGCAGGCAAAGGGACAAAGAGGCCTAAATACATTCTGTGTAGGATAAAAATACTATGTTCATTTAATAAAAAGCAAAAGAATAAAGGAAAAGGAATAAAAAGAAAAAAGGAAAACTAAAGAACGGTAGCTACTGTAAAAAATAGCAAAAAAGTCAGTAAAACTATGGCTGAATGAATAGTCAGTAGTAATCTAGACACAAACACATGTATTTGAAAACAATCCTTTCCCCATGCTGCATTTTATCCTTTTATGATAAAAAATTTTATGTTGTGCATTTTATGTTGCACGTGCTTTATCATTTAAGAAGTAATTGTTCAATCTTCCCAAATAAACATGTGAATCCATACCTACTTCTAATAGCTAAAAAATATGCCAAAGCTGGATATATCATGATTTATTTAACCAATTCTTTTCCATTGAACATTTACACTGTTTCACCTCTGTTATAACGTTACCATTAATACCCTTTCACCTCTGTTATAACGTTACCATTAATACCCTTTCTATTCATACTTCTTTGCAAATTGGTTTGAACATGTGTTTGGAACCAGTGGAGGAGATTTCCTGGGGGACTGCACATTAGCAGGGCCATGTTAGGATCGCTCCTCTTTTTCATCTCTGACTTTCTGGATGATGTTCTTTTGCCAGGAAGTTACTTCCCTCTATGATCAACCAACTAATCTCTGTTCACCTCTGAAGACCAATTTCAACTTTTAGATAAGGTAATAACTCTCTCCTTTATGACTTTTATAGCTCTTTTGCTTTATTCCATTATGCCTTTCATAGCATTACATTACCACTATGTGTATAGTTACAGCAGAGAGTCTAACTATTGACCTAACCTATTTTTTTTTCCTCTTGGACACACAGCTAAGAAAAATTTCCCATTCTCCTGCATACTTAGGTGTGGTCCTTAAATGGGGATGTAACATGAGGTGCCAATCCCAGGCCCATAAAAACTTCTGTGCAACTTTCTAGATACTTTCCATATTGTAGTAACTTTAGAAGGTATGTGTCCAAAGCAACAGTCATCGCTCAATGGCAGTAAACTAGGCATCTGAATCACCAGCTCTGCTCCTCAGAAGTATTCACTGTACAATTTAAGAGAGAAAATGAAACAAAACAAATCTATTTGGCTCTAATAGTGTTTTTATTAATGTCCTTTGTTTCTTCCCCTTTGTGTGTGTTTATTCCTCTTTTAGTCTATGAACCTCACTGAGGCATCTGCCTCAACTTTAACTCATCTTAGTACCTGGCACTGTTTATTTAGGCAATGAATAAATTGAAAAAAAAAAAGTGGCAGAAAGTTTGGAAAAATCTAACTCTACTGTCAATAGACTGATGAAAAGAGTAATTAAAGAATACAGGCTTTCAAAATTGGTTTTCCCCTTCTCAGAAATGCATAAATTTTTCCATTTGATACTGAAAAATAATAAAAAAACTTTACTTCATATTTTTATACTAAAAATTTATCTTCCTTGCCATATAGTATTTTTGTTGAAATTAATACACACACATGCATTATAAATGTATGTATAATATATGTATATATTAGTATAAATAGTATAAATGGTATTTATGATGTGTGTATATAATGTATATATACAATACTATATATGTACATATATAATACATATAGTGTATTCATATATGTTAATACAAGCTCAAAAATCTTATGACCTGGTAGCAGGTCACAAAGAAAATGTGTGGAGAGTATGATCTTAGAAATTTAATTAGATGACAAATAAGATCCTAAAAAGACAGTTAAAGAAACTACCACTTAATATGGGAGTAAATATTCTCCCATTTCAAAGCATCGATAGTAACTTTTAACAAAAATAGGTTTGTATAAATATTGCCCACTATTAACCACATAATCATACCATATATCACACCATTCTATGCGAATCTATACAAGAAATTAAATCATAGCTTATAAATTATGACTCAAGAATCCCTTTAAAAAAATACTTTCGCAAATATGGATATTCCCAAAGACTTTCCTGCATAGTTAATTAAAACAGCTTACATACGCAGGTGTGTTTGTACATGCATGATAATATACATGCATATACTCTCTCCCTATGTATGTCTTCATATAGTTACTACTACAAAAATTGTAGTAGTAGTTACATCCATACAAGAAAACTTAGAGTAATGAAAAGTACGCTATGGAAGTATGTTTAATGATGTGGAAGATGTTAATGTTATACTAAGTAAAAAGAAAAAAAAGCCAGAAGTTATAAAAGAATGTTACAAAATAAGCCCATTTTTGCAAAAAGAAAAAGTTAATGAGGTATACACATATATTGCCAATAAAGATTAGCAGTGTTTTGTTGACTTAAAGGAGTTTTTATATCTTTCTTTTGCATTATGTTCTTTAAGGCAGTTCAACAATCTCTAATAATGCAATCTCAGTTACTTATGAAACACAATCTGGCTTCGGCAGAGAGGGATGTAACTTGGCTTTACAGTACAAAGTGAAGTCAGGGGGTGCTGGGTAGAGAGGTAGAGAGGGATGTAACTTGGCTTTACAGTACAA
>NW_003852493.1:1647609-1680015 GCF_000181295.1 Otolemur garnettii | reverse complement strand
TAGAGAGGTAGAGAGGGATGTAACTTGGCTTTACAGTACAAAGTGAAGTCAGGGGGTGCTGGGGTATGAAGAAGAGGGCATCAGAGTCTGATGGAAAGAAAACTTCTTAATGGACATGAGAGGAGAAGCTGATAAAAGAGTACCCATTAAGAATTATGATTTCCTTCAGGAGAAAAGTTCCTCAGAGGAAATTCATTACAGTTTACAGGTAAGGGAAACATTTATTAGCTAAGCAAGAAAAAGTTTCAAGGTCATTTGGTCCTTCGTAGGAAAAAGCACTCTCCTATATTAGTATAAAACTTTTACCTTTGCTTTCATAATCATCCTTACAAAATATTCTACAAATCCATTAAGCTCGTACTATTCTTATATAAAGTAAGAGGTTGTTTGGCACCTGTTATAGTCACAAATGTTTCCGGGAAACAATTAGCCCAACTTTTAAAGTGTTCACTAAGGTAATAAAATAATGCTGAAATATGAAATTATTTCCGTCTACATTAGGCATGAGCTTCCTCATTAAAAGTATTTAAAAGGCCCTCATCTTGCAATGACTCTAGTAAAAGCCTTAGTTTCAGCTTTAAATAGGAAATCTCTTCCTCCTTCTCATTTCTGCCTACAATCATCCCATCCCCCAGTCTTGAATAACCATGAATTCTTTGGAAATCAGAACACCGGTTTTAGCTGCAGGATGCTCTGAGAAGTCCTCTAGAATAGTGCATTTCAAATGGAGTAGGGGCCATTTTCAAGAAGCCAATATATGAAACACAGTATACATGGAGAATTGTTCCTAAGAGAGACAAGAATAAGCTTTCAGCATATTCATTATATCTTCACAGATATGATTCATCAAATTTGTAAAAATACATCCACTTTTGTCAGAAAGAAAATAACACTGAATTCATTGACTATACATCTGGTTGAGCAAGAGGACATATATATTAAAAATTATTTCCATTTGTAACATCTTATTTATTAGAAAGCCTTATAAAATATGTAATAAAGCTCTAAATGTATTAATTTAGTCATAGAAAAGGTGAGGTTATTATTACTTGGTAGGTGGTTACAAGGTCTTTTTGGAAGTGAAAAGAATTCTTCATGAAAGCCTACAATTAAAAATTCTCAATAAAATTATACTGCATTAAGTAAGAGCAGATAAATTGACCATCTCAAATCCTCTAAAGTACTTTAAATTATAAAATTGAATCTACTGCTAGACTTTGATACTTTGTTGATAGCAGTGATGCTGAATGCCACTTATCTGGCTCTCCTGACCAACCTGGCACCATCTGCAGCCTACGCTGTGTCCTGGGGCTGGCAGACCTCTATGTCCACACCAGTCAGGCTTATTTACAGTTTGACACCTGGTTAGTAAGGTAGTGACAGCATATCAGGGGATAGGAAACGAAGGAGGTTGAGGTATTTCTTTCCATAGCTCCCTTTCCTTTCTGTGGCTTTGCTGAAGTTAGCATTCTCAACCACAGTCCTAATCTCATGGGGAGGGCCTATGGCCAGTCAATGAAGGAACAAAAAGTGTAAGCTTAGCTTAAATAAGAATCCACCTAATATGCTAGCACCTGCCGACATTGCTCCTTTACAAGTCTACCCACGGGTGATCCTGATGGTCAGTGAGGAAAGGAAATCCTCCCATCAGACAGAGATATAGAGGGGAAATTTGACTGAACACCATGTTAAAAGGAGGGATGGTTTGAGGTAAGGACCTAAATTAATTCATGACCAGTAGCTAACAGCTTGGACAGCTGGTAAGGAAATCGCAAGGAACGAGACGAGAAGACACAGGATGAGTTTGCTTCTACTGAACAAGGCACAAAAGACGAATATCCATGGTGAGTACCACAACAGATGAATCTCTCAATAATCATATGGACAAAATTATCTTTCCTATAGCTGTCAGGCAATCTCTTTTTCAGTTAACCTAGTGTTTTCTCAATGGGAGAGGTATTTATTAAGAGACCAGGATAGCACAGAATAAAGCAAATGCACTCGATTTGAAAATTCAAGCAGACAGCAGCAATCAGAATAACAGGTCACAATGGAAACTCTAATGCCATTTTGTCAATACTCTTGGTATGTGCAGGAAGGAAATAGGTCATCCCCAGTAACCATTACGTGTGGATTCTGGCAATCGTCTTTCTTCCTACAGCATTGTCTTCATTGTTAATTAGTTGTTAAGCTTAATGCCTGAATCAGCAAATGTAAACAAGGAAAGTTCCTTTTATAAACACTAATCAGACTTCAATGGGTTTTATTCAAGTATGATAGCTTAGGGCAAGGTGACCAAGTGATTAGCTATTCCAATTGCACAGATAAGGCCCCAGGGACCCAAGATTACTCTTGAAGCACTTCAATGGATGTGATTCTGTGTACCCAACAAAGGAGATAGAAGACTCAAAGAAAGTTCACAAGAGAAAGCCTTTTTAAAGTGAAATGATGAATTTTGGTGAATCAGGTTGCAGGTAGTCTTTAGAGGAACAAAAATTTGCAGTAAACATTTTAACCTCTGGAATGCAGGCATTGTACAACCACCAGTGCATCTACACAATTGCTTTGGCAGTAGTTGCTCCAGAGTAAGAATTAAAAAATGTACAAGCCAGTTCACAATAACTTTAGATTTTAGATCTGTATAAACTCAACAATATGAGCTGATCACCATGGCTGGTATGGTCGTGGTCACCCAATATGCTGTTTGAAGATAATGTCAAACAATTCCTGTGAAACCATTCTTAACTACCTGAGAGGAGGGAAATTCCATAGGACTCTGGTCATCACTGTGGGGAAAATGTCTTTTTACAGAACGAAATCGATGTCTGGAATCTGTTTTCTCCAGTGAGATTTCTGTTAGCACCACCATTTGTAGATTTTCTAAATCTTTAATGGCCCTGGATTTTGGCTTCAGAGCAGGGGAAATAATTTATGGCAAAATAAATGTGACAACAGGCTCATCAAAAAAAAAAAATACACTAGTCTCATGCCTCAATATCTAAAAGCAGTTGAGGTGATAGAATAAATGATCTGCAGACTGTTATATCCCCAGTTAAGAAACAAACCTTTGTGGACTTGAGGTGCTGTCCCATACCTAAAACTAATTTCAAACATTCAGTGTTGTTTCTCCTATAGACAGAATGCACAGGATCGGGAGAAAAATGAGAGTGTGGCTTTTCTTACCAAATGACTTACTGAAGATTGATTTTCCTTGTCTGTAACCCTAGGCTTCATAGATAGAAGGGTTCTAGTTTTTACAGGAGAAATGCTTTCACTAGAGTGCACAATCATGGCTGTTAAATTGGAAATCAAATCTCCACACAGACCCCCAAATTGTCCAACTCACTAGCAAAGAAAGGAACCCCAGTACGGGTTGAAGGAACTGATGTAATTTATCAATAGGAAATTAGATTGCTGCTACAAATGGGGGTGAAGAGAACTATTTCTGGAACTCAGAGGTTTCTCTGGAGTACTGATGGGTGATCAGTGAAGGGAGGGCCAATCAAAGGCTTATAGCAGGGTTTGTACCACCAAGTAAAGAACCCTACACAGATGAGGCGCTGGCAGAGAGGAAACGGCATGCTGAGCGGATACGGCTACAAGAACTTATTCTCTAAGAATAATTTTCTCTAAGACCTCATAATCAGCTACAGAAGTGGAGACTATAGCAGCTATATTTTAGGTTAATTAAGAATTCCTGTCTCTCCCTTTTTCTATATTACCTTATAAGCCAACTCAGGTTGGCTCACATTTTAGATTCAGCTTGGGAACATGGCTAAACCAACACCAGTTTATGAGGATATGATCATTGATGGAACTTTTGTAATGCCTTGCATTAGTGATGTATATTTTTCATCTAGCAAACAGCAGACTGTTAGAAAGGAAAAAAAGAAGTAGAGTACTGTAAATTTTCCATTTGCTCCCCGAGGTACATTCTCCATGCTTGCTTTTTTCATATTATGCCCCGGGAGGTAACTTACATGGATTACACCTGTGGAATTTCTTTTCTGGTTTTAGATTGAGTTCAAAACATCAGAGAAACAAGTAGAAATTTAGATAGGAAAACAAAAATGAAAACGGAGCATTTGTTCAGTTGGTCCTTCCTCGTAGACAGTCCACAGTTAAATCACTTCAGCATTCAAGCCATCATTATCTCCGATTGAACAATATACTTTAACTCTCTAATTACTTTCTTAAATGTCTTCAACATCTTTTTTGTTCATGTTATTCAATCAATTAAAAAATGTATAGCTATAAATGTATAATAAATTCTGTTTGTTTGTTGAGAATAAACACAGGAATTACTGTAAACCAAAACTAGAAAATTTAAAAAAGAGCAAAAAAGAAAGAGAAATTAAAATACGTTCTTTGTTCCACTTCAGTAAAGCATCTTCCACATTCCTGGGGTGCATACCCCACACTTTGGAAATCACTAAGAGTTACAGTGCTGGTAGCTTGTACTACTTCTTGTTTCAAGACACTTTGCTATCTCACTGCACGGATTGTTATATATATTGTTATTTCATTTTAGTACTCTTGATGCCAAGCATAGGATTGGCTTTCTTACTGATTACTCTTAGTGCCACCAATATCAAGAGAAAGATAAAATTACTGGATAAGATTTCTGAAGGACAAAACATGTATAATGTTCAAATGGCAGGTATTCTTTGCTGCCTTTACTGATAATCACACTGTGACTTTCCAAAATAGGTTAAAATAATGTATCAATATGTGCACTCTGGTGTGAGAGGGTGAGTAGGATGTGGGTGGAATACAAAACCTGGAAAGGATTCCTAAGGATGGTGGGGCACATACAGTGGACTCTTGAAAGAACAGTTTGCCTGCTGTATTTGAAATATTAATCAAAATGTATTCTTTAAAGTAAGGTTAAAATATTGCTGATCTCCGTGATGATATAAACATCATGAGGTTGATGAAAGTTTGTATAGCATTTCAGAAAGACCAGACATAACTCTGACAAGAAGCTCACCTGCTATTTCATCAGTAAATTTAGAAATATGAAATGATACCAATTTTTCAATTTAGTGGTCAGAAAATGGACACAGGTTTCTTAGTACCTAAATGGGTACTTGATTTTTAAATCAGATATTTTTCAGGAGCTGCAGCAATAAATTCAGGCCATCAAGACAAACCGATGTAAATAGGCTGCAAGAAGCACAGTAATGTGAAATGGAATATTTTGATATATTTTTGCGTGTGAAGAAAATTTCTGGTGGAAGAAAAGAGAGCTCTACCAGAACTAACAGATAACCTCACAATTGCAAGTCTAATCACTACCTGCCTCCTACCGTCGCTCCTTATGCTTCTGTTCAGGGCATTCCAACATTTTATTGACCATCTGTATAAACCAGCTGCTGATCTGCGTATTTACTCACAGTTATTATAAATCTTATTGCTTATCATTCATTTATACTGAGTTTTGAGTTTTTCATTGCCTCTGGATATTTTCTGGTAGTTAACACTAATAAAAAGAACCACGGTCCTAACAATATGCTATAATAAAGAATAATTTTATTTAAGAGTCTAACAAATTAAATTAAATGTGCTAACTAAATAATGCAAACACGCCATTAAAATTTCAGAAATTGGTCATATATTACCCCTGCCCTTTTTGAAGTATCTAAATATTCCAGGAACTTAACCAGTCAAAACACAGAAGGACTAAGTCAACACTCATTTAATAAGTATTCACTGAATATATCAAAGAGATATGCTAATTCTAAAATATCAATGCTGTCATAAATATCAGATACCAGTAAAGTATATCTTTAAATGGAGACACTCTTAAAAATGATCAGATTTATTTAGAATATGGTCAAGTACAGTAAATCCTGTGCTTCATTAACGAAATCTTGCTTTTATAAGGAATTTTGGTCACATCATAAAGTCAGGTGCATATTGCAGGTGTTTAATCACCTAGAGAAGACACAGATTATAAGAGTAAACCAAAATAAAATAACACAGTGCTCTAAGCCTGAGGATAAGCAATAAGCTCTGCTTTCTATTTCTTCATAGTTTTCACTTAAAATTCTTAACATTTATACCTGATTATACATAATAAATATACATAATAAATATATCGTATATATGTACATACACACATATGTAGTTTTATAATTCTGCAAACAATTTTACAGAAATATATACCTGATTTATATAAGGAACATTATATATCTGATTATATTATAATTAATATATTGACATATCATATAAATATAAACTTGCAAGAGCTTATACACACATAGACATTTCAATAGTAAAGTCTAAAATATTATTGATCTGCTTTTTTCACTTATAATATTTGGTGATTTCACCTTTACCTTTTGTAACTACATATGGGATGCCTAATTTTCATTATATATACATCATTGCTTTAAATCTTGAACTACTTAAAATAAAACCTATTGTCATGTAAATTTAGTTTTCGAGATTCTGCAATTGAACTTGACTTTCAGAGTAACTATACACCATGTAAGGGACATTTTCCATTAATGTATTTTACCCAGAAGAAAAAAGCAGTTTACTCTGATATAATTATCCCCAATTCGTATTTCTACAGGAAGAAATAGTAACAGTCACTTTAGGAGCTGCTTGAAAATTTCTTTATATTGTAGGTAACATCATCGGGGTAGTGACGATTAATGGCTCTTTAGTCATGCTGATGGGGGAGGGGCAATGATAATATATATCATTGTATTACTATATTTTCAGCTCTTCCACATTTATTCCCTTGCATCACTAAAGTAATTATTTTTATTTTTATTTTATTGTTCAGAGATATAAAAAATACCCGTGATTTCAAAATAATTTATTTTTCAGTGCAGCTGTGAGTATTCTTTTAGAAGCGACCTTTAAGAATATTTATTGATCAAATTCTAAACCCTCTTCTATTGGAGCATACACCTAAATATTACTACAATCTGAGATATCATTTTCTTCCCTTCCAGCTCCATTTCCCAACCCTGGCCTCTTTCTCTTATATACTATGCTATTTCATGTACTCTCGTAGGACAGACCGAAAGCGTGAGAGTCACCGGGGGTATTAACATCGTGTCCTGCACCTTAAACCCATGTTATCCTGCATTCTTTGAAACCCAGACACCTGCATATCTTATAGAATTATAGAATCACATTATCTCAAGATTGCGGAATTATTCTTTTTCTTCTATAATATCCTTTATTACAAGTGCCACTAGAAAATTTTCAATAGAAATCCTGTGACTGTCCAACCAAAACAATAATAAAAGTGGCAGTGCTTAATGCTGTTCTGTTCTCATGTGCTAGGCACCCTTCTAAAGATATGTATAATAATGCATTTTAGCTGTCTAAAAATCCTATGGGATCAGAAATATTTATAAGTATCCCAATCTTATGGAAGAGAACGTACAGAAATAGAAAAGACTTATATATCTTCCAAGCTTGCCCAGTTAACAAGTGAAGGGTTAATCAAACCTAGGCAGCTTGTCCTAAGAATTTATTTTGTTTACCACTCCATATAGTAATATCTGTCTCGAATCTCTCCAGAAAGGCTTGTATAGCATTCATTTTAATGTGGTTACTTTAATTATATGTTCAGCTTAAAACTCAATTCACACTCTCTTATCAAATTGCAGCTATGGCATTTTAAATCAATTTAAAGGCATCAAATTCTGTTGAATAATTCTCAGAGCACAATATTTCTCCCTTTCTTAATCAATTTAACTTAATCTCATGGTTATTGATTTAAAATGTCTCCCTTTAATATTAAACTGATCATTCTTTGTGTTAAATTAGAGAATTCACATCTGTTAAAAATAATTAAACTTTCCCTACAAGTGAGAGATATATAGTACCAAGAGAATAGTGCTCAGACTTTACTATTCTCTAATTCTATGACTTTTCTAGTTGTGATAAATTATAGGTACTCTAGGTATCAAATATTAATATTCATCCTGAAGAAAGAAAGTGGTTTTCAATAATTTTATACCTATGTCCATAAGAAATAAAAGTCCCATAAAATACTGGCTTTATGTATATTATTTGTTGTATATAGGCTCATAAAAAAGTATAAAAAACAATCTTTACTAAATCATAGTACATAAATGAAATTAATACATAATGCCACATGTGCCCACTTTCTGTTCTTGTATAGCTCTCCTTGGTTTTTTTTTAATATGTAAATATCCATATAATAGATACAAAGATCTGTGTAAACCAAATTGTTCTCATCTGAACAATTAAGCATCTCTTAATACAATGAAAGAGATGCTAGTTATACCCATCTTCAGACAACAGATGGAAAAATACAAAACACAGATCTGTTCCTAATTTTAATACTAATTTTTGGCTTCCGTGAAGCATTTGTTCAAACTACTTTTATTTAAGCTATTATTTAAATAAAGTAAGATAACACACAGTTTATGTGCACAGTTCACTAAGTTTTTCAAAACATATATATCCACATAAGAACCACTCAAAGAAAATATCCATCATTGTCTCGAAGTCCCCCTGTGTCTTTTCCACATCAAACCCACACAAATGCTCAGACCTGCTGATAGGCCTTCTGTCACTACGGCTCAGGTTTGTTCCTTCTCGTGTGTTTTATAAATAGAATCACACAGTCTGTGTGTCTGACTCCTTTCCCTCAGCATATTGTTTTTTCGGATTCATTTATATTGTTGAGCATTTCAGTACCTATTGCTCTTCAATGAGTAAAATTGCTAGATTATTGGGTGAGCATACTTTTTTTACATCTTTGCATAATTGTAACTTCTTTTTTTTTAATTATAGCTGTGCACATTAATGCTTTTATAGGGTACAATGTGTTGGTTTTAGATACAATTTGAAATACAACAAAATGCAACCTTTCTCCAAGTCCTATTCCCACCAGTATTGTGTGAGAGTTCCAGTTGCTCCACATCCTTGTCAGGACTATATGTTGTCATTTATTCTAACGTTGTGCATTTCAGTGACTGCGTAGTGAAATCCCTCCTCTAGCTATTTTTAAAGGGTAGAATATACTTCAGTATTTTTCTATTGATCTTATAAATTGCAAATATTTACATAAATAGTATGTGTGTCTATATTTGTCATTTTGACCCTTATCCTGCAAATGTCTGAAGATGAGCCTGGACTGAAGCATTATAGGGACATTGACAGGGAATCAATTGCTGATACTTAAGTAATTGTACAAAGAACCTTACCGAAATATTACATTCACGTGAAAAATTGCTTTCTCCATACTAACATCATAGAAGCAGACCTACCCATCTCTGTGTTTCAGTTAACATAGTCCCATTTCCGAGTTCTTTGATCTCAGATGTTTCTATGCATGCCCCCTCTACCTGTCATGGCCCAATCTGTAGAAACAGATCCTTTGCTTGTAGAGGAATGTCAATATACTCATCTACATTTTTTTTCTTGAGGTTCTTTCTTTGTGTATATCCATATTTCTGAACTACCTTATTTTGTTTCTGCCCAAATAAATTCTTCTAAAATTTCTTATAGTAAAGGTTTGCTGGCAATAATTCCCTTTGTTTTTGCTTCTTTGAGTATATCTTAATATTTTCCTTACTTTTGAAGGATAATTTCATTAGACATAAAATCGTACATTTTTTCCTTTTGATACTTAAATGTTTCTGTATCACCCTCTTCCTGTTTGCACAGTTTCTGATGAGAAGTCTGTTGCCTTTCTTATCCTTATTCCTCTCTAAGTGAGGCTCCTTTTCATCACCCTGCCTTGCTGCCTGCATGGTTTTCTATTCTTTGATTTTCTGAACTTTGACTATGAAATGCTTAGGAGTGTATTTTTGATACTTATTCTGTTAGTGTTCTTTGAAATACTTGAATTAGGTATTTAAAAAATACTATGACAAGCTTACATTTACCAAGTTTATAAATTAGTTGGAATGGACAAGCTTCTTGAAATACACAAACTGTCAAAACCTTCACAAGGAGAAAGACAGAACCTGAACATCTCTAAACCTTTAAAGAAACTGAATTAATAATTAATACTTTCAAACATGAAAGCATCGGATACAGATAGTTTCACTGATAAATTCTGCCAAATATTCGAAGAAGAAATAATACCAGTTCCACACAATTTTATCAGAAAATCAAGGCAGAGGAAACACTTCCCAACTTATTCCATAATGCCAGCATTACTTTACCACATCACACAGAGTATTAATTACTACAAAAGAAAATATGGGCCAGTGAATCTCATGAACATAGACATAGAAATTCTCAACAAAATGCAAAATGTTATTATAGCATCTAAGCCTAATCTAAATAATCTATTTAACTTAAATAAATACATTATTTAATACCTTAAAACATAGTTCTTTATATAATAAAATATATATGCCACAAAAAGTGAGGTTTAACTCAGATATGCAAGACTAATTCAATGTTTGAAAAATGAATCAGTAAAACCTAGTAAATCGACAAGTTAAAAAAGAGCATATTAACATATAAAATGCAACAAAAAGCATTTCTAAAAAATTCAAGAACAATTCATGGTAAAATCCCTCAGTATAATAGAATTAGAGAATTCCTGTTGTAGAATTCCTACTGTAGAATTCCTATTGTATCCTCAACTTGGTAAACAGTGTCTGTACAAAACCTACACTGACATTACAATTAGGGTAACAGAGTAGCAGCTTTCCCCAAAAGACTGGAATGAAGGCAAGAGCATCCTTTCTCACCACTGTTAGTTAACTCTGTACTGGAAATCTCAGATAGACCAATAAGAAATAAAAAGAAAACCAGTTTTAAGAATTGGAAAGAATTTGTAGATGACATACTGTCTATGTAGCAAATCACACTGTGTCTTCAAAAAATAAATTTCTGGGAGTATCACAAAGACACAGATACAAGGTTAATATACAAAGTCTATATCCAGTAATGAAATTCAGAGCACCAAACTTTTTAAAAATCAGAAAAAATATAATTTATAATAGTACCAAAAAGTAAACACTTAGGTAGAAGCCTTACATAATATCTACTGAAGCTATATTTGACAAACTATACAACTCTAAAAACACAAACCAAGGAAATAAATAAATAAATAATATATTATTTTAATTTAATGGACTTAAAGATAATATTATGAAGCAAATTATTCACACCTTATCTATAAATTCAACATAATCACAAATGAAATGTCTCCAAGCTTGTGTACACATAGATAAAACATTCAAAAGATTAAATGGAGAGTAATATCAGCAAGATGTCAGAGTCATATGTCTCAAATTCCATTCCAATGTCCCACACAGAAAATTCAATGCTAACAATGATTCAATGATCAAAACATTCTTTTGAAAAACTTAGTGCCTGGAAAGAAGCTTGAGACATCCAAGTAGTATGTAAAACGAATGAAATCTGAATTAGAGGGTAAGAAGAACAGTCTTAGTCTGACTATACCACTCCTCTCCCTCGCCCAAGTTGAAAAACACCAGACAAAGAGGATTTCCCTGGGTCCCTAGTTCCTACAAAGGGAAAAAAGAACCAGAAGTAGTCATTTGGCTTTCCCAAAATTCTAGGATGCTTCCCAGAAAGTCAACTCCAGTTCCACCTCACAAGGAACACTAGAGGAAATGGCATAGTGAGGACACCCAGGGTCAGATAGAAAAAAATCCTAGTGACCACTGCACAGATCTTGGTGGTTTCTCTGTATTTCTACTAGCTATGGTGCCAGATCAGGTGTATGAGACAAACTCATAGCCTACCAACAAAGTTTCACTGATTGCATTTAGAGAACCGTGGCAAGTTCAACCTAACTAGAGTTCCTAGAAAGCTAGTTTGTATGTCCAAATTCTCAGGCTACCTCAACAACCATGGGGACTCTTATCTCTGTAAATTTTGGAGAAGCAAAAGGACTAAACTGATTTGAGCCTGGAAATCACAGTGGCTCCATTCAGCCAAAAGACTCACCCACTAACCCTGTGTAGAGAGGAGAACTTCCACTTCTATACATTTATGAGACGTGAAGGAGCTAAAATGGATTGACTAGAAGGTCAAATAACCACTCAACTCAGCTAAAGTCCACTCAAGCCTCCACCCTACCAGGGAGGTAATACTCAAACATACAATTTTAAGAAGCACAGCCTTTGGTCCTACCTGTCCCCAAGAAGTGGCTTCCTTTAAAGCCTACCTGACAGCCTTGCTTAACTGAAAATGCCAAACAGAAGAATTTTGCAGCTGGTGAATACATCTTTGACCAGCCTGATCAGAAGTTATCTCAATGCCCAGACAGTAGCTCTGACTGATAGAAGAGGCTAGCAAATTATTATTTTTTACTATAGTGGAACTCAGATAGTAGAGCTCAGCCAGAAAGGCAAAATAGAAGCCTAGCAAAATAGAAGAAAAAAAAAAAAAAACTTCAGAATAGGCTCTGCCTAGCCAGGATTCCCACCAGCTAACCCTTCCAGGCTATACTAACTAGCTTTTGTCTCTCCCTGCCATAGAACACCTTGAAAGAGAGGCTGTATCCTAAAATAGTGAACAGCAATGCAAGAAAACAAGTACTATAAAGAATCAGGGAATCATGATACCTGCAAAAGAAATATTAAGAGCTCCAAAAAATAGATTCCAAAAAAAAGAAAAGTTATTAAATGACTGACAAAAAAGTCAAAATAACATTCATAAAAAGCTCAGGGGACTACAAGAATATATGGATAGAAAATATAATATAATTTGGAAAGCAAAATACAAAAAAGTTGAGAAGTTTGATGACAATACAAACAATAAAAAGAGCCAGATACAAATCTTAGAGATGAGGAACACAATTGCTGAACTGAAAGCTCAAAACAAATCTATTCAGACAGAAGAAAAGACCAGCCTTGGTGCCCACAGCATAGTGGTTACAGTACGAGCCACATGCACCAAGGGTGGTGTGTTTGAACCTGGCCTAAACAACCATAACAACAATAACCAAAAGAAACAACAAATAGCCCAGTGATGTGGCGGGCGCCTGTAGTCCCAGCTACTTCAGAGGCTGAGGCAAGAGAATCACTTAAGCCCAAGAGTTTGAGGTTGCTGTGAGCTGTGACGCCATGGTACCGTACCAAGGGTGATATAGTGAGACTCTGTCTCAAAAGAAGAAGAAAGTATCACAGAGTTGTAAGACAGAACATCTGAAATTGTCTAGTCAAGGAAGCAAAAAAAAAAAAAATGAATGAATGAACAAAAGAAAGAAAGAAAAGAAAAGAAAAAAGAAAATTTATTGGCCATCAGATCTATACATAATGGGAATGCAGAAGGAGAAGAAAGACAAAAGGGAAAAGAAAGCATATTTAAAAAAATAATAGCTGAAGGATACCCTTATCTGGGGATAAATGCCAACACTCAGGGATAAGAAACACAGCAGTCTACTATCAAAAACTACCCCCAGCAAGAAAAATAAACAACAACAACAAAACCCCAAAGAAGTACAGTAAGCCTCATAATAATCAAAGTATCTAAAATAAAGACACAAAAAATTCTGAGAGAAGCAGGAGATGAAACAAATATCACATATGAAGAAATTCCATTATGACAATCAGCAGCTTTCTTAGCAAAATCCTTCCAGGCCAGGAGAAATTGGGATGATCTAGTGATAGTGATGAAGAAAAAGGTCTGCCAACCAGGAATACTTTATCCAGTTAATCTACATTTCAGAAATTAGGGAGAAATAAAATCTTTACCAAATAAGAAAAACCAAAGAGAGTTCAATAGCACTAGACTCAACTTACAGGAATCCTAAAGGGAGTTATTTAAAAGACTACAAAAAGCCACTAATTATCAACATGAGGCATATGAAAGCTCAAAACAATAGTAAAAGTAAAACCTAAAATGAATAGATATTAAGAATATTCTAGGACTTTAATGATAGTACGTAAGGCAATTTTTTACCTAGTATAAAGGTTAAAATATAAATTATTAAAACAACTCTGGCTAAAATAAATTATTAAGAGATACATAATACAAAATAATATAAATTCTGATCTAAGAAATGTAAACTGTGAAGTGAGTAGTAAAAGTTCAGAATTGTTTTATGCAATCCAAATAAAGTTGCTATACGTTCGAAATAACAACTATATGCATCTGATATTCTTCTACATAGGACGTGAAACCATGATATGAAAATCTTCTGTAGAAACAACAAACAAAGATTCAAAGCATACTACTAAAAAAACCCACCAACCACAAAGGAAGACAGTAATAGAAGAAAAAAAAAATCAAGCTATCTACAAAATACCTAGGGAAAAAACTTAACAAAGTAGTGCTAGTGAGTACTTACTTATCAGTTCTTAGTTTGAATGGAAATAGATTAAGTTCTGCAATAAAAGTGGATTTTTTTTTAATGGATTTTTTAAATGGTTTTTTTTTTTTTTTTTTTTTTTTTTGCCATTTTTGGTTGGGGCTGGGTTTGAACCCACCACCTCCGGCATATGTGTCTGGCACCTTACTCCTTTGAGCCACAGGCCCTGCCCCAACTAGATTTTTAAAATACCAATAAACTGTTAAAATACTCATATAACCTTCAAGGATACCCCCATCTCTACAAAAAAATTAAAAATAAAATCTAGCTGGGTGTGGTGTAACACAACCTGTAGTCCCAGTTTCTTGGGAGGCTGAAGCAGAAGAATCACTTGAGCTCAGGAGTTTGCAGTGATCTCTGATGATGCCACTTCACTATAGCCCAGGCAACAGAGTGAGACACTGCATCCAAAAAAAAAAAAAAAAAAGTACTAAAATTAAATTCAATAATCCTGATACTTCAGATAAGAGGTGATGGCTTGAGATCAGGAGTTTGAGACCAGCCTGGGCAACATAGTGAGATGCTGTTACAACAACAAATGAAGAGAACTGAACTGAGGTGTCCCCAAAGGAGATATACAAATAGCCAATAGATAGTTTGAAAAAAAAAAAGTTTTAAAAATGTTCAACATCATTAATCAGTAAGAAAATGCAAATTAAAATTAAAATGAGACATCATCTCACAGAATGTTTATCAAAAAGACAAAACATGACAAGTGTTGGCAGATATATCAGGAAAAGGAAATCTTTGTATGCTCTTGGTGAGGCTATAAATTAGTACAGCTATTATCAAAAATTATACGGAGATGCCTCCAAAACTTAAAAATAGAAATACCTTATGATCCAACAATCCACTCCTGGTTATTTATCCAAAATATTTTTAATCAGTTTATCAAAAAGATGTCTGAACTCTCATATTCATTTCAGTACTGGTAACAATAGCCAAGTTATGGAATCACCTAAGCATTCATCAACAAGTAAATGGATAAAGAAGTATTGTGTGTATGCACTATGAAATACTATTCAGCCCTACAAACTAAGAGAATTCTGTCCTTTGTGACAACATGAAATTGAAGAACAGCATGCCAGGTAAAATAATCTAGGAAAAGAAGCAATACTCCTGTTTTTACTTACTTGTGGAATCTAAAATAATCAATCTCATAGAAGCCAAGAGTAAAATTAATTTTACAGAAGCTAGCAGTGAAGGAAATGAAAAGTTGATGGATGGTCAAAGGGTAGAAAATTTCAGGTTGACAAGATAAGTGTTTTTAAAGATCTATTGAGAAGCAAAAATCTAATGTACTCAATTCTAATATGAAGGCAGTAGATCATCTAATACAGTGGTTCTCAACCTTCCTAATGCTGCAACCCTTTAATACATTTCCTCATGGTGTGGTGACCCATAACCATAAAATTATTTTTGTTGATCTTAATAATTTTATGATTGGGTGTCACCACACCATGAGGAACTGTATTAAAGGGTTGCAGCATTAGGAAGGTTGAGAACCACTGATCTAATACAAGGTGGGGTGTAGGGGAATGAGGGATCAGGAAGAGGGTAGGTAGGAGTGGGTGTGGGGGGTCACAGTGTATGCCACACCTCTTTGGGACAGGACACAATTACAAGAGGGACATATCTAACAAATACAATCAGTGTAACCTTATTCTTTGCACCCTTGATGAATTCCAAACAATAAAAATTTATATTACACAGAATGTTAAATATAGTAAAAAGTAGAGTATTACACATTTCAAAATTCATAAGACAGTAAATTTCAAATTTTCTTATTACAACTCATGTTAAGTATTGAAGGTGATGGATATCTGTTTTAGTCCATTTTCTGTAGCTATGAAGAAATACCTGAGGCTGGGTAATTTATAAAGAATAAAAGGTTTCTTATGTGGCTCACAGGTATTCATGATGTATAAGAAGAGTAGCACTGGCTTCTGGGAGGTTTATTATGGGGCCTCAGCCTGCTTCCACTTGTGGCCAAGGTGAGGGGGGAGCTGGCATGTGCAGAGATCACACAGCAAGAAAAGATGCAAGAAAAAATTGGGAGGTGCCAGGCTCTTTTTAAACAATTAGCTCTCAGAGAAACTAATAGAGTGAGAACTTAACCACTCTCAATGGAGAGTATTAATATATCCATGGAGGACCCACTCCATGACTCAGAAGCCTCGCAATAAACCTCATCTCCAACATCGGGGGTCAATTTTCCCCATGAGCTATCAAGGGGACAAATATCCGAACTAAAACAATATGTTAACTAGGTTAAGTGTTCTATGCCATGCTTATAAATCATAAAACACTTTGTACCATAAATATATACAATTATAAATTTTTAATTTACAATAAAGAATAAAAATTAAGGAAAAATGATGATACGGATAGGGCAACAAAAAATAACACAACATGAAGAGGAGCAAACGTAAAAGGCTCACACTATTAGACTTCAACAGTGACTGTAAAAACTACAGTAATCAAGATATTATGGTACTAGGCAGAAAAGACACATAGGTCAATTAACAGAGAACCCCAAAACAGACTCACATAAATATAGTCAACAGATTTTTGACAAAGGAGCAAAGGCAATTCAGTGTAGGAAAGGATAATCATTTCAACAGATGGTGCTAGAAAAACTGAACTTCTACACACAAAAGAAAATAAACCTAGGCACAGATCCGGCATGATTCACAAACTTGAACTCAAAATGGATCACAGATTTAAATAAGAAATGCAACACTAAAAAACTCCTAGAAAGAATAGGCATGAGTCTTCATGATTTTTGGTTTGCTGGTAAATTTAAAAACATATCACAAAATGCATGGAGTCATGAAAGAAAAAAATGATAATTTGGACTTTATTAAAATGAAAAACTGGCTATACAAAAATAATATAAAGAAAACTCAAGGACAAGCCAATGACAGTGCAAATATATCTGCAAAGCATATACCTGGAAAAAGACATTTATCAAAACTACACAAGGACTTATCAAAACAGTGCTGAAAGGGGAGAGTGAGGGCGGAGTGGGTGTCAGAGCCACGCAGAGGTCCCTTCTGCGTTTCTCTCTTTGTCATTGTTGGCCTTCTTGCCTTATTGGTTATCTAAGATTATCACAGCTAATTTCCAGAAATACATTATAGAACTGTGTTTTCCAACATACTAGATATGACTGTTTATATTAATTAAATAATTAAACATGGGTTGGGGTCATGCTTTGTCACACAGACTGGAGTTCAGTGGTACAATCACCAGCATACTATAACCTTGAACTCCTGGACTCAAACAATCCTCCTGCTTCATTCTGCTGAACAGCTGGAACAACAAGCATGCACCACCACATCCAGCTATCATTATTATTTTTTTTAATAAATGTGGTTTTGCTATTTTTACCTGGCTGATCATAAACTCCTGACCTCAAGCAATTCTCCCACTAAACAGAGATTAAGGTACGAGCCTCCATGCCTGGACACGTTTTAATTTCAATTAATTGAAATAAAATAAAAATTTAATCTGTTGGTTGCACAATTAAGAACATTTCAAGTACTCAATATCCTTGTGGATCTAGGCGCTAATATATTTATTGGACAGTGCTGTGCATATGTCCATCATGCAGAATATTGTAAGGGACATCCCTAATCTGGTTCAAATAAACTTTTGTTAGCCTGCCAAGTTCATGATAAGCACAGCCATGCATTGCTTCAAAACGTGGATACACTATTCTGAGAAATGCATCATGAGGTGATTTCCTCTTTGTGTGAACATCATAGAGTATACTTACATAGACTAAAATGGTAGATTCTACTGTACACATAGATATACATGTATCGTGTATAGTGTAAACTATTGGTCCTAGGCTACAAATCTTTACACTATGTTCTTAAACTAGATACTGTAGGCAATTTTAACACAGTGGCAAGTTATCTGTATCTAAACATATCCAAACAGAAAAGGTACAGTAATAATATGATATTATAATCTTATAAGACCACTATCATATATATGGTTTTTATTTGACTAAACCATCATTATGCGGCATGTTACTATTTAAAAATAAGGATTTGTCAAACTTAGATATTTTTCTAAACAAAGGTGTAGGTTCAAAGGAACTTTCTGAGTTTGATAATTATTAATAATTGTTTGATAATTGTTGACACATTTAATGAAAAATGTGAGTACCATGTTATCCAATGAGGCGTCACATGAAATGATTATTGAAGTTTCAAATTTCACATTATTGGGTAAGTGCTCTAATAATTTTGTTGTTTTAAAGAACAATGAATATTTTCTTTCTGTTGGATATGTCAGGATAAATACGGAATTAGGCCTTGTCTTAATTCTGATTCCTTTTTTTTCCTGATATTTTTGTCTGCTGCTTTCATCTATTACAAAACAATCATGAAGTATTGTAATCCCCAACTCAAGTATAAAAGTTAAAAGATGTATAAAAGATACATTATGCAACACTAACTAAAAAAATAACTTTGTTTAGCTATTTTAATATCAAACAAAATAGACTTTAGGGCAAAATTTATTATCAGATACAGAGAGGGACATATTTCAATAATAAAATGTTAAATCCTTGGGAAGCAATCTAAAATTAGTATACACCTAGTCACATAATCTCCAGATACATAAATAAAAGATGGGCAGAATTAAAATGAAGAATTCTGATTCTTTATTTTTTTTTAAATAAGGTTTGTTGGTAATAGAGAATTAACTTTTCTTTCTTTCCATTGCCAAAGCACATAATTCAACTATAATCACTTTTCTCATATTTAGCATTGTCAGAGAGGTTTTATATTCTTTTTTGTTTTTATTTATGTGTACATCGTGGCTATTAGATTATGAATTAATGGAGAATGGAGACTTCCCTGGTCTTTGTTTCTCCATAAAACCTACTATAATTCTTTGAACAGAGTGATCACTCAAGAAAAACTTCACTGAAACAATAGTCCAGTAATAACTTGAAGGAAAAAATTGAGCACATTTATGGCAAATTCTCTGGGAGGATAAAGAATTCTTGCAATTGTAATAAATTCAAGATGTGATCTATTGTGTGTTTTAAAAGTATTATTTATTAATCTGCCTATTTATTTTCTCACTCACTAGTTTACATTGCCACTATGAGATATGTCCTGCCAAGGTACCCTGTGTCACACTGGGTAGGTCTGCCTAATACTCTGAATCACTTATCAAGTCCATTTGGCTCTCTTACTAAGCTGTGTCTTCCAACTTAACCTTTATCATTAGTAAAAGTGACGTGTTAGCCTGAAATTACTAACACATGTATTAACACGTGCACTAACACATTTTCATGTATTTCAATTTTTTAGAACCTGTACATAGAAGAAAGATGTTTTGAATTGGCATTCCTCAGTCATTGCCACCATGAGTTTGATAACTGTAATACTAATGTTGAATGTATCATGGAGCCAGTAAGAAGGTGTTAACAGCATTAGAACAACATGGGGAAACTATATACTTTATACCTCGTCAGTGGTAGCAAGTGGACTGGTTATTTATGGTAGAAATGGTTAAGTGAGAGTATCATTTGAGAAGACATTATAAGAGATGATACATTTCTATGTGTATATAAGTCTCTGAGTCTCTGTAAATACAAGTAATAAGGCAGCTTTGGGAATCATTTCAGTGTTGAGACATATTTTAGTCATTTTAAACTGAGCTTGAGATTTCTACAAGCCATCTCAATATCATTGCCTACAGCCAGTTTCAAGATGGCATGACTCTGAGGAGCCTCCTTCTGGTTCACAATAAGAGTATTTTTCTCTTTTCTCCATACTGCCAATTATGATAGCTGGGTATGTTTCTGAAAGAAAGCTGAAGAAGAGTGGATATGTGCCTGATAGCAAGTATCAAAACAAGGTTGGAGGTAGGGATTGAAAAACACTTTCCAGAACTTGTGATTTTATTTTCTTTGAATATGCTATAAAAATTCCATTGTAAAACATCAAAATATATTCCAATTTGTTTGTCTAAAGAATATGTGTCTTAATAAAAGTGATGTATTTTTAAAAAACAAATACATATTAAAATCTTATATATAAAATAATATGTAATAAATAATATAATAATCTTCCTTATTGTATATACACTAGTATTATATAAACAAGAACACCTGTCTGCAGAGCTGAAAGGAACCTCAAATCATTATTCTTTCTAGAATCTTGCTAATTGGAAAACAGTACATTTTTATGTTTTATAGATACAAAATCTGAGAATAAAAATAATAAAATAACAAAAACAATTATTTTAATCCACGTTTTATATTTTATAGGAGATGATGAGTATGTTTTTAAAATGAAAATATTGAATTTATTAAACCTGAAAACTTTCATATAGTATAAAATCAAAACCAATACGTTTAAGATTTAAATATTAAAGTTATTATCTTTTAAAATGTATAAATTATGTAATGCCATAACAGTCTTCAGAGAAAACTATGCAATTCTCTATTATTCTAGAAGTAATCCATGTTATTCATTTAGTTTTTAAGTATTATAAGTTACATACTTTGGGGTAAAGTCTGAAATAAATAAAGAAGGACATCCTATTCAAATATTAAGAACAAAATATTCTTTTCCTTTTCTCTTCTGTAGGAGAACCTTAGGCACTAAGCTTAATGAAACAGAGTTGAAGACAAGAATGAATTAGAGGTGCATTACAAAAGCTATCTTGTTTATGGCAATGATTTTTTTTTTTATTGAATGGTAACTATGTACATTAATGCACTTCTGGGGTACAGTGTGGGGTTTTCACATGCAATCTGAAATACTTCCATCAAACTGCTCAACACAGCCTTCATGTCATTTTCTCAGTTATTGCTTTAAAACGTTCACATTCTACTCTTAGAAAGATTCACCTGTACCCCTATAAGATATGGCAATGATTTTTAAGGAAACATTAAGTTATACCTTTTAAAATAGAGGTTCTTGACCTTTCTTTGCTCTATAGATCCCTTGGGCAATTCAGTGGAAATGTGTAAGGTTAGGGGGGAAAAACACATTATACAGAAATAAAGTTATCCATGCAATTTTTAAGAAATACATTTGTGGAGGGGGTAGTCAAGATGGACAACTAGAAGCAGGTTTCACCAAAGGCTCTTGTCCAGAGGGAGGGATATTGAATTGAACTGGACTCAGTGAAGCCAAAGGCGGGGTGCTGAGCATGAAAAGAAGAAAGTGAGGCCTCACATAATTTCTGCTGAGAAAAGCTGCCAGTCCAAAAAAGGGGAAGGAGGACAGCAAAGATCAGGTTCAAAGATCATGGCCAAAAAGACGGGAGACACCTTTCCCACGTGAGAAATCCACAGAGGGCTTTCTGCAAGCAAGCAGGGAACAAACAGCAGAGAGCCCCTAAACACCAAGTCTCCTCCTCTAAGGTGGTCCCACTTCTGAGCCTAGGCATCATCCTCCCTGGCACAAAAGTGAACAAATATTTTCTCCCCAATTCTGAGCATGCAGTTCACCCTCTCTCCCTCATCCTGGCTGCCTGAAGGTCAGCCCCCTGCAGAGGCCAGAGTAGTTGGTGAATTTGCTGAGAGGCCAAGGCATTGTGTGGGCACCAAACAGCAGTGTGGTAACAGTGGCATATGTGGAAACAGAGGACTCCAGGAAGTGGTGACATACATGGAGTCAGTGGTATGGGCTGAAACACGGGTGGGTGGGGAGGCAATAATACTGCAGTTCTGATGTTGGCATGGGCATTTCTTGACTCCTTTTCCCACTGGAGGGGACCCTGATCCAGCCCCTCTAGATTGTGCAGATGGACCTCCCTGCAGATTTCTGTTTTCTGGCCATCTGGTGACCCTTTGAATTCTTTGGGGTGAGCAAGTGTTTGTACTGCCTGTGACAGTTTGTACTGCCTGGAACTTTTGACCTGGGCTGTCTACCTGACAACCCTCTGAGAGCAAGTCATGTGATAGTAGTGCAGCACAGAGAGGCAGATTCTCCTCCTTCAGCTATCACCAGCAGAAAGAGGAGATGACACAGGTGTTTGTATCTTTCCCAAGCTGAGGTTCCAACCTAACACTGATACTCCTTAGGTTTGGGTAGAGACGGGGTGACATCAAGATAGAGTCTACATGAGTTATCTCACCAAGCCAGCCCTCAGAGTTTTGGGCTGCAGCTCTGAAAGGGACCTTTGCAAAGCTGTAGGGAAAAAAGCCACAATCACAAGCCCCAGCTCAGTGGAGAAGTGGGGATTAGCTCTAGTTCCTGGAGGCACCAATCCGCATGCACCCAACCAGCTTTAATTGTCAAATAACAGAAAATACTCATGGGGAATAGCCAGCAGAGAAACTCTGGCAACATGAAAAATCAGAGCAGATCAACTCCCCCAAGGGGTAACAAAGGTGATACAACAGAAAATACCATCCATAGAGAAATTGCTAACATATCAGAAATAGAATTAAGAATATGGATGGCAAATAGAATGAATAGATGGAGGAAAAATGGAAATATAAATCCAAAGTTGTCTGAAGAAATTAATAATTTCGGCTCAGTGCCTATAGCTCAACCAGCTAAGGCGCCAGCCACGTACACCTAAGGTGGCGGGTTTGAATCCCCAGCCCGGACCTGCCAAACAACAATGACGGCTGCAACCAAAAAATAGCCGGGCATTGTGGCGGGTGCCTGTGGTCCCCGCTACTTGGCAGGCGGAGGCAGGAGACTCGCTTGAGCCCAGGAGTTGGAGGTTGCTGTGAGCTGTAATGTCACGGCACTCTACCCAGGGGGACAGCTTGAGGCTCTGTCTCAAAAAAAAAAAAAAAAAAAAGAAAGAAAGAAATTAATAATTTCAAAGACAAGGTCTCCAAGGATATGACCATAATGAAAAAAATATATAGCAGAGCTTAACGAATTGAAAATGGCATTTGAGGAGCTTTAAAATATAGTAAAGACTCTCAGTAATATAGTTGAACAGGGGGAGAAAGGATCTCAGAAATTGAAGACAAGTCTTTTGAACTATCCCATGCATTCAGAGACAGAAAAAAGAATAAAACAGAATATTCCCTGATAGAGTTATGAGATCTTTCCTAAAGATCCAACATCCAAATTATTGGGATTTCTGAAGGAGAAGAGGATTATCCTAAGGGCACAGATGTTCTACTCCAAGACATGGTGGACAATTTCCCAAGCATTGCAAGAGATACAGGAATTCAGATAGTAGATGGTTTCATAAACCCTGCATGACTCAATCCAAATACAACATCTCCCAAACATATTGTAATTAACTTTGCCAAAGTTAATATGAAGGAGAAAATCCTCCAAACAACCAGGCATAAGAAAAGTATTACTTACAAAGGGAAAAAACATCAGGATATCCACGGATCTTTCAGCCAAAACTTTTCAAGCCAGAAGAGGAAGGTATTGACCTTTAACTTTCCAAAACAAAACAATTTTCAGCCCCTGATCCTGTATCCAGCTAAACTAAGTTTCATTTGTGAAGGAGAAAACAAATACTTTACTGGCATCTATATGTTAAGGAAATTTACATAATTAGACCAGCTCTTCAGGAAATACTCAGATCCATTTTTCATAACGATCACCAAAGTAATCTCACCCAGAATTTAGACAACAAAACCTAGCTTCCACAATGACAAAAAGGTTAAAAATATGCACTGAAGCTTTGAAAAATAAGATGACCAAAACACTATCATACCTATCAATTTTCTCAATTAATGTGAATGGGTTAAATTCCCCTCTAAAGAAGCACAGGTGAGCTGATTGGATATAAAAACTCAGGCCAGATATTTATTGCCTCCAAGAGACACAATTACTTCAAAGAATAAAACAAGACTCAATGTGAAGGGGCAGAAAACAGTAATACAGGCAACAGAAATCAGAAAAAAAGGAGGATTAGAAACTTATTTGGAGATACAATTGGATTTAAACCAACAATAACATGGAAAAACAAAAATGTACATATTTGTCAAGGAAAATATCAACATGAAGAGATTTCAATAATTAACATATACATTCCCCACCTAAATGCTCCTCTATTTATAAAACAAATCCTGAATAATATGATATCTTTATGCAGTATAGTAGTTGGAGATTTTAATATCCCTTTGGCAGTTCTGGATAGATCCTCAAAGAAGAAACTAAACAAAGAAATAATGGACTTATACTTGACCCTAGGAAAAAAATGGACTTAACAGACATATACAGAACATTTCATTCTAACAAAACTAAATACACATTCTCCTCATCATTCCACAATCATTTTCCAAAATTGATCATATCTTAGGACACAAGTCTAACCTCAACATATTTCAAAGAACATAAATTATTTATTGTGTCTTCTCAGACCATTACGGAATAAAAGTTGAACTCAAAAGTAACAGGAATCTTCATACTCAAACAAAATCATGGAAACCTAATAACCTTGTGCTGAATGATAGCTGGGTCAGAGCTGAGATTGAGAACAAAATCATCAGATTTCTGGAATAAAATGATAATGAAGACACAAACTATCAAAACCTGTGGGATACTGCAATGGCAAAGGGAAATTTATAGTATTTGAACCCTTCATCACGAAAACAGAAAGAGAGCTATTCAGTAACCTAATGGGCCATCTCAAGCAATTGGAAAAGGAAAATCAATACAACCCAAAACCCAGGAGAAGAAAAGAAATCATGAAAATTAGAGCAAAATTAAATAAAATTGAAAACAAAAGAATCATTCAGAAGATCAACAAAACAAAAAGTTGATACCTTGAAAAGATTAATAAAATTTATAAACTTAGACTAAGCAGAAACAAAAGTAAGATCCCTAATAACTTCAATCAGAAATGATAAAGGGGAAATAACAACAGTACCACAGAAATACAAAAGATCCTCAACAATTACTACAATTACTACAAAAACCTCTATTCTCAGAAAATGAAAATGTGAAGGAAAAGGACTAATACCCGAAAGCACATCACCTTTCTAAACTCACTCAAAAGAATTAGAAATTTTGAATAGACCTATATCAATCACTAAAATAGCATCAACTACACAAAATCCCCCAGAAAAGAAAAACCCAGGACCAGATGGTTTCACATCAGAATTCTATAAAACCTTCAAAGAGAAACTAATACCGATATTACATAACCTATTTCAAAACACAGAAAAGGAAGGAATCCTCCCCCAACACATTCTATGAAGCACGTATCACCCTGATCTCAAACCAGGAAAGGAGACATCAAAGAAAGAAAACTATTGACCAGTATCATTAATATTGATGCAAAAATATTCAATAAGATACTAGCAAACAGAATTCAACAACACATTTAAAGAGTTATATAGACCATGATCAAGTGGGTTTTATCCCAGGGTTACAAGGTTGGTTCAACTTACATAAATCTATAAATATAATTCACCACATAAATAAAATAAAAAACAAACACCATGTGATTCTCTCAATTGATGCAGAAAAAGCTTTTGATAATATCCAGCATCCTTTCATGATTAGAACACTTAAGAAAATACACTTAGATGGGACATTTCTTAAACTAATAGAGGCCATCAATAGCAAACTCTCAACCAGTATCATATTTAATGGAGTAAAATTGAAAGCATTTCCATTCAGATCTAGAACTAGACAAGGATGCCCATTGTCACCACTGCTATTCAATATACTACTGGAAGTCCTAGGCATCACAATCAGGCAAGAGAAAGGAATCAAGGGTAATCAAATGGGGACAAAACCCATTTGTCTTGGTGGATGACATCACCTTATACCTGGAAACCCCCAGGGACTAAACTAAAAAGCTCTTAGAATTTATCAAGGAATATAACTGTCTCAGGATACAAAATCAATACCTTCAAATCAGTGATCTTTATATATGCCAACAATGGTCAAACTCAGAATATAATCAAAGACTCTATTCCTTTTACAGCAGTGCCAAAGAAAATGAAATACTTGGAAATATGTCTAACAAAGGATGTGAAAGATTTCTATAAAGAGAACTATGAAACTCTGAGAAAAGAAATAGCAGAAGATGTTAACAGATGGAAGAACATACCATGGTCATGGCTAGGAAGAATCAATATCGTTAAAATGCCCATACTACCCAAAGCAGTCTACAGATTTGATGTAATCCCCATCAAATCACCAATGTCATAAATAACTTGCAAAAATAGGACTTCCTTTTATATTGAATCAGAAAAAAAAATAAAAAACCAAATAGCCAGTTCTTAGAAATAAAAACAAATTGAAAGCATCACATTACCAGACTTCAAGATATACTACAAATTTATAGTGATCAAAACAGCATGGTACTGGCATAACAATAGAGAGGTAGATATAACCTAGCCACATATTGTTATTTGATTTTTGATAAGCCTAAAAAAGGCATTCATTGAAGAAAAGAATCCCTATGTAATAAATAGTGCTGAGAGAACTGGTTAACCACGTGTAGAAGACTGAAACTAGACCCATACTTCTCATCATCAACAAAAAATGATTCTTGATGGATAAAAGATTTAAATTTAACACATAAAACTATAAAAATACTAGAAGAGAGTGTGGGCAAAATGCTGAAAATACTGGCCTGGGAAAATATTTTATGAGGAAGACCCCTCTTCCCACATCAATTGCAGGAACACCAAAAATAAATTACTGAGATTTGATTAAGCTAAAAAGCTTCTGCACCGCAAAGGGTACTACAACCAAAGCAAACAGACAGTCTTTGGAATGGGACAAGATTTTTGTATGTTATGAATCTGAGAAAG
This sequence comes from Otolemur garnettii, assembly GCF_000181295.1. Classification (NCBI taxonomy): domain Eukaryota; kingdom Metazoa; phylum Chordata; class Mammalia; order Primates; family Galagidae; genus Otolemur; species Otolemur garnettii. The sequence continues at coordinate 1,652,974 of NW_003852493.1, read as the reverse complement.
ATCTGATAACCACAATCTACAGATAACTCAAATTAATCAACAACAAAAGAACAAACAACCCCATTTCTTTGTGGGAAAGAGAATGAAATAGAGATTTCTCTGAAGATGACAGATGAATAGCCAACAAACAGATAAAAAATGCTTATCATCTTTAATAATCCGAGAAATGCAAACCATAACCACCCTGAGATATTACCTAACTCCAGTAAGATTAGTCCACATCACAAAGTTCCAAAACTGCAGATGTTTGTCTAGATGTGGAGAGAACGGTGTGGTGGTTTGGTTGAAAACTAATACAATCTTTATGGAAAGAAGTATAGAAAATCCTCAAAGAATTAAAAGTTGACCTTCCATTTGATCCTCCAATCTCATTACTAGCTATCTACCAGAAGAACAAAAATAATTTTACCACAAAGACATTTGCAACATAATGCTTACTGCAGCTCCATTCATAATTGCCAAGTTGTGGAAGCAGCCCAAACATCCATCAACCCATGAATGGATTAACAAATTGTGGTATATGTACGCCATGGAATACTATGCAGCCATAAAAAAGACAAAGACTTTACATCTTTTATGTTGACCTGGATGGAGTTGAAACACATTCTTCTTAGTGAAATATCTCAAGAATAGAAAATAAAGTATCCAATGTCCTCACTACTAACATGAAACCAATATATATACAATTGCACAGTCATAAGAATGGTAAAACACAGATATAATCTAGCAAGGGAGAAGGATGGGGAGGGAGAGTAGAGGTACAGTGGGGAGGTCAATTAGCGGGAGGCGGAGGGCATTTGGTGGGATTTTACCTAATGTGTGCAATTCAAGGGTATATTTCAAAATAACTGAGAGTAAATTTTAAATGTCTTACCACAAAAAATAAAGAAGTGAGGTGATGGCTATGTTAATCAGTTTGGTTCAAGGATTCCACATTGTACATTAAATCATCACATTGTATCCCACAAATGTACACAGTTATGATTTTAATTAAAACTTAATAAAAAAGAAATAAATTTGTGATATAGTAATATAAATTCCTCTATGCAAATACATCATAAAACATGGTCTATTTGTAGATTTAGTAATTTCAGTTAAACTAGTATGAGAGTAAATGATATTGAGATATAAAAACACCTAGACAATGAGCTAATATCTGAAGGAACCACAAAAAAGCCACTGTAAGTGTCAAAACAACATTAAATACTCTATAAGTGAGCAACATGGGCCATGTTTATTATGTTATGGATATTTTAAATGGTAATTCTTTCTTTAAAAACCTTTTTAACATCAATCAGTTATGCATCAAGTAGAGCTGATGAGTACATTCATCTTCCACACACAAGTACTTTCTCTATTGAAATAAAAATATTTCTGGTGTATTTCTTTTTTTAAACTAGGTACTGTATTAAATTACACAGATATAAGTACTAGGAAATTTATCAACAGAAGGCATTTTATGGAGACAAAAATAGTAATATACAAGTAAATAGCAATATACATTATATTATTTTGAACACAAAATTAATTTATTCATCTTTTCTCCTTAATCAAACAAAATAAGTGCAAACTGCATGAATGTAGTTGGTATAAGATTGAGCACTCCGAAAATAGAAATATTCAAGATGAAGTGACATAAGAACTAACTAGGATGAATTGTTAACATTTAAACCAAAAGAATGTGTTAAATGAATGAAATTACTTCAAAAGTGACGTTACTCTGCCAATTCAATATTGTATATAACTACTCAGTGCTAAGTTAAATATTGAAACTTGTTTGGGGAGAGACAAATGGAAAGAAAACGAGAGACTGAGCATAATACTAAATATATACCAATTAAATGGAAAACCTTATTTTTTTGAAAATTTCCTTTTTTTTTCCTCAGCCAAATTTGCCTTTAGAGCTGTGATCCTCACCTTTTTGGTTTCAGAGACCAGTTTCATAAAGGCTTCAGAAACAAGTTTCATGCCAGACAGTTTTTCTGAGGATGAGATCTTAGCCTTTTGGCTAAGATCAAGTGTATTATTATTACATTGTCATAAATAATGAAGGAATTATACAACTCACCATAATGTAGAGTCAGTGGGAGCCCTGAGCTTGTTTTCCTCAAATTAGATGATCCCATCTGGGAGCGATGGGAAACAGGGACACCCAAATGTGTTGCTTATGTCCAGTCTATTCAGTAATCCTGTTTTAGCTGCTGTCACTGCAGAAAACTCTGCTTAACAAAGGTAAGATGTTGGAAATGGAAGCAGGGTTTTCCGTGCTTTTGTGACAATCTCAAGATATTACATCATGGCTTTAATGCAGACCATATGGAGATCTGAAGTTGTCCTAAACTTCGTTTGAAGATAATTTGCGATCTTCAGCAGTTGATCCTCTTCTTGAACAAAGTTAATTGACGTGGCTTTTTCACAAATGGGTCATGGATCAATTCCTTCTCAGTTCAGGGGTCTTTTGTGGTTGTGGCGTATTGCTCAAATTCTTTGAAAACTGAGACAGGTGATCATGCACTGGCCAGGAGAAAGAAGACCCTGGTTCAGTCTCTTTCAACATCTCTGTTAATGTTTGAAACATGTCAAAAATCCTAATGTTCCCTCATCGCCTGCAGGATTCCAGTTTGGCTTTGAATGCAGTCATTTTATCTATGGACTTGAACACAGTTGTGATTCTCCTCTGCAATGACAGGTTGAGTTCATTGAGCAGGTTGAATGTGTCACATAAGTAAACAAGTTTTGTGACCCATACTATGTCACTGAAATGTGCTGCCAGTGATGACTATCTTTCTGAAAGAAATCTCCAGAGCAGCTCTCATAACTCAGAGACTGTCCATACATTTAGATCTACATTTAGATCTACATTTAGAAAGCCACCTCACTTCTGTGTATAAGAGAAGATGTGTGTGCTCCGTGTCCATCTCTTCACAGAGTTGCATGAGCATACATGAGTGAAGGATATGTATTTTAATGCAGCTGATAATTTTAATCACATCCTTCAGAACATTTAGTTCAGGTGATATTTTCTGGCTAAATAGCATTTCTCTATGGATGACGCAGTACATAGGCTCAAGCTACCTCACTGACCTGAGAAGTGAAACCAGAAAGCCCTCCAGTCATGTCTGCCAACTCCATCAGTATATATACCCACACAAAATGTCCAAATTCAGTTTCCCTGATATGAAATCAATCATTCAGATACTTAAATAGTTCTGCAGCTGTGGTGTTGGTTGGCAAAAAAATTACATATAGTGTATCCTCATGCATATCCTCCTGAAAAATATATCACATAAAACAAGCATTTCTTTGTTATTGACCTTGGTAGACTCATCAACCTGGATTGTACCACGGTGACTTATAGCTCCTGTCAATCAGCTGTTTCTGCTGTTTCAACAATTCGTCTGCCTTTTGAACTGCGGTCCTCTTAAAGGTTCACAGTAAATGTCCGTAGGAAAAGGAAGGATCAACTCTTCATCCATAGTAAAGGGCTTCTTAGCTTTAGCAATTCAGTTAGCCACTAAGAATGATATTCTGACTGCAGACACATTTGATAATGTGGTGCCCTTCCATAATTGCTTCTGTTTTTATGTTCACATTTTTTTCTTCTGAAAAATTCTAAAGTCTTGCCTTTTAATGCTGAGTGTTTGGTCCCCAAGTGCCAAAACAGTTTTTTTCAGGTTTCATGGCTTCATTGGATATCCCATTGTCAAATATTAAACAAAATGGGCTTGGAGCATGAGAATTACTTGTTGCAATGAACCTGTAATCCTGTAATTTTGTGTATGACTCTTGCTATTTTCTTTTAAATGCAGCTATCATTTTGTTGGCAATCTTAGAGTCTTCTATTGTTTCATCTCAAAAAAGCTATCCAGTGACGTTTGTGTTTTTTTTTTCACTTATTTGCTAGGGTTAGCTTGAGGACTTAGCAAAACTGTGACCGAGACAAGTGTGCTCTTCAGAAAAGAGGCAAGGATTTAGATGGGAAATAAAATGATGAGTGGACCACATGTGGATTAAAGAAGTGCCAGATTCTGGCTTAAAGGCCACCACCACATGCAGCTGGGCAGCTGAGGTCCATCAGCTCACTGGCCATTGTAAAGCCAGCCACCAGATGTGACTTTACATTTGAAGTAAGATGATCCCTTGCTGTAGGAGATGCCAAGAGCCAGATGACATCTGAGCAAGATGATCTGCAGCTGAGGTGTGGACCTCGGACTATTCGTCCACAGAAGTTCCTTGTGGGAGGAGCCCGTGCCCTCAGCACGTAATTTGTTAATTACTCCCCTCACCTGTGTTGTTCTGGCTCAATAAAAGGCTGGTGCGGCGGTTGCTGGCGCTACCCAGAAAGTAAGGGCTAGCCTGCCTTCCACAAGCTTGTACTTCTAGTCCACCTCTCGCCTGGTTCCTTCCTGTGCTAACCGAGACCAGGGCCATAGGAGCCCAATAGGTCACAACATTGTGGCGTAGTTGGCAGGATATAGCAGGACACAGCAGGACACCAGGGACGTGGACCAAAGGAGACAACACCCAGATGTAGGTGAGGCCTTTGGTAGACAGTGGAAGGAAGTCCAAAGGGAAACTCTGCTCAGTGAAAGTGGGACCGTGCTCAGAATAAGTAAGGTGTCTGATAAACTAAGCAAAGACATGGGTAACTTTCTGTTTGGGAAGTCGCGGAAAGCAGAAACTGAGGAAGAAAGCCATGTTCAAGCAGTATCTGAAAGCAAGGATAGTGAGGTTCAGTGGGAAACTGGACCTAAGAAAAATTGGGAAGCGAGAGCATATGACATGAATGAGTAAGTAATCACCGCTATGACCACTATGGCTGAACAAATTAAACAATTGGGAGATCAGATAAATAGTCTCACTGTCAGAAATGCTAACTCGGAGCACCCCATTTTGCCCTCAGTACCTCCCTATGTAAACGAACCACCTGTAACTTCTCTTATGCAGGCTGTATTAGAAGGGCATAATACTGGTGACTTTGAGTGGGAAAACACTTTGGGGCTTTTTCCAGTTTCGGTCACTGATATTCCTCCTGATCCACAACACCCTCAAGGGGGCCAGCGTTTTGACCACCATATGATCACCTTTTCAGTTCTGAAAGATTTGAAACAGGCCGTAGCACAGTATGGTATGCAGTCCCCATTTTCCAGAGGTCTGTTACAGGGCCATGCATAGGAACAGTGGCTCATTCCCTATGACTGGGATATGATAGCCAGAACTGTTCTTGAATCTGGACAGCATTTACAGTTTAAAATCTGGTGGAAGGAGGAGGCTGACCTAATGAATCACCAAAACCAACAGAGAGGCATCCCAATAACATCTGAACAGCTCACTGGGTCTGGGCAGTGGCTGGGGATTCCCAATC